>NC_051182.1:84806854-85106854 GCF_013339695.2 Rhipicephalus sanguineus | reverse complement strand
GGTGCGTCCATAACTTGTGCGTCTTCGAGGGGTTCCGCTCTGCCGAGACATTCCCCTCGCACCAACGTAACCATGAACGGGGATGGGTTGGTCACAAAAATATCCGTTTCGCCCTAAGTGATTTCCACGGTCGCAAATGGCACCAGCAAGCCTTTCCTAGTGAAAACGCGGTCACATGGAGAAAGAAGTGCAACGGCGGCGCGGAGACCGGTGCAATAGACGGGCACAGCCGTTGACGAATTTGCAGGAAGTGTGATGTCGTCTTTGACGAATACCTTGGTCGCAGCGGATGAACTGTCTGCCGGCGTCAAATGTGAGAATGGTGAGAGCTCTAATTCGGCTGGTGCGCAATGAATGACGGCTTCGTGGCGGGCAAGAAAATCCCATCCCAGGATGACGTCGTGAGAGCATGAAGAAATTATGATGAATTCGACGGCGTACAGAGCGTCCTGAATGATGACTCGGGCTGTGCATACTGCCGTCGGGTGAATACTTTGGGCGCTGGCTGTACGGAGGGAGAGCCCGGAAAGTGGCGTCGTCACTTTTCGTAGCAGGCGGCTTAGTTTAGCGTCCATAACGGATACGGCGGCTCCAGTATCGATAAGCGCAGATGCGCGAACACCGTCCACAAAAACGTCTATCACGTTCGATGGGCTTCGCTGAGGGCTTTCGCAGTTCGATAGCGTCGCAGCCCTTGCCTCGTGGACTGCGACGACTAGTTTTCCTGGTCGCGTGGGACCGAACGTGGCTGCATCGGTGACAGCGAGCGGCGTCGTGGTGACGGTGAACGGCGGGTAGGTGCAGCTGGGCGAGACGTCGGCGACGGAGGCGTAGGTGGGTCGTAATACGGGCGGTTCGACTGGATAGTGGCAGGCGACACGTCTCTAGGCGGCTGCACGCGATTGCAATAGCGCGCCACGTGGCCGGCGTAACCGCATGCGAAGCATATGGGGCGGTTGTCAGGTGTGCGCCATCGGTTCCCTGGGGCACGGCCCGTCCATGGTGCAGGACGGGATTGACGGGGCGGCAACTGATAGGACTGCATGGTGGGCTGCAGTCGTGGCCTGTGCGTGACGTCGGCGTAGGCTACCGGTACATCCGCTTCGAAAGAGTGAGGTCGAGCGGAGGCTTCAGCGTAAATGTGTGGGGCAGCCGTAGCGATTGATGGGGGCGGTCTTGCGACAACTTGGGCGTAACTCAAAGGTGCAGGAGCCGGATGGTGCTGGTGGTACTCGGGCATGACCTCCGCGATTTCCCGCTCAATTGCTCGACGGAGGGGAGGCAGAAGGGTGGTCGACGGCTGTTGAGCGTACCTAGGGCGAGCAAAGTCCAGCAGAGAGAACTGGCGCGCGATTTCCTCGCGCACGAAGGTCTTGATCTCTGCGAGCAACGCGGAGTGGTCGGGTATGGTCGACAAGCCAGCGAGCTCGGCGTCGCGTGATGGAGAGCGACGGGTCATCGATCGCTGCCGGCGCAGCTCCTCATAGCTTTGGCAGAGCGTTATGACCTCTGCCACTGTGCTGGGGTTCTTGGCGAGCAGCATGGTGAAGGCGTCGTCATCGATGCCTTTCATGATGTGCCGGATCTTGTCAGAATCGGACATGGTGGCGTCGGCTTTCTTACAGAAATCGAGGACGTCTTCAATGTAACTGGTGAATGATTCACCGGCCTGCTGAGCGCGTTCACGTAAGCGTTGTTCGGCCTGCAGCTTACGAACGGCAGGGCGGCCAAAAACGTTGATAATGGCGGTCTTGAAGTCGGACCACGTCGTAAAATCGGATGCGTGGTTGTTGTACCACAGGCCCGCCACACCCGCGACGTAGAAAACCAGGTTAGTCAATTTTCCGGCCTCGTCCCATTTATTGGGGACACTCACGCGCTCGTAAATGGCGAGCCAGTCCTCCACGTCGGTACCATCGGCGCCAGTGAAGACGGGAGGGTCGCGAATACGAGGGACACCGGGACATGTCGGTGCGGGCGGGGACGTTTGCTGGGAGGCGTCTTGAGGCATGGTAGGCGGTAGGGTACGGGATCGAAGAGCCAGGGGCATCGAATGAGGGCCGAAGTTGTTGTGAAGGCTCAGCACTCTCCACCAAATTATAAAGAGGTTTATTAGCGGCGACGATACTCGACAGCGACACTCAAGGCGGGGGCCGACTCTGCGCGAGCTGCACTCTGTCCGAAGAGGGCAACCCACTAGAAGGGGCCGGAGAGGACGACCCACTTCAGAGTTCCAATAAGCTTCGCTACACGCTTAATGCCAGCTAGAATATAGGCTACCGCTGCTGTTTGTTCTTTGACCCATTGCGATCTCCTCCGTCGCGATAGGCATATTGCATGTTGCAACACATGCCGAGCTGCCTCGACCATAGCTCAACGAAATCACTCATGAGTGGACTCGTTAAGACTGGTCGAGATGTGAGTCTGATTCTGGGTGAGTATATGGCTGAGTAATATATTGGTGAGCTTGAGTTCGAGCGAGTCCCGTTGGGGAAACTTTTGGGGAGACAGTCTGAGTGAGTCCGGTTGAGAAAAAGTTTAGTGAATGTCAGTCCTAGTGAACCCTAAGCGCATAATATATTTTCTGAGTCTGAGAGTGCTCCACCTTTTTTGCTGACCTATGGTCTCGAGATTTTTGTTATTGAAATAAAAAATAAATGAAGGAGTTGTTGTTTGCACCATTGCTTGGCGACGGCTGCCCCTTTCCACTAATTTGTTAGTATATTAAAAATTGAGAAACAAAAATTATATATATATATATATATATATATATATATATATATATATATATATATATATATATATATATATATATATATATATATATACACGGTCCTACATTTGGCAAGTTCAAGTGCTCTCGTTTGAACAGAGCCTACATACAGACGCAGTGCACTTTTAATGTAGTCCGCTTGACGCGACGCTCCGACATGGCTTGAATACGATGTTTTCGTGTTTGATGGTGTTCGAACAAGAATAATTTTGTGCCATCTGTAAATGACTTGGCAGTCTTTGTCATTTATTTGTGTATTTATTTAATCATATTTAAGTGGGAAGCGCAGTGTGTGAAATTTATCTTAACGTCCTTGTGTATATATTGCAAATATATTGTGTACTTAGTTAATGGACTTAAGGTGGGGTGATACATCTTTAGAATTTCTGACTCGCGCTTTCATCGTCTACACTGAGCGAATCCGGCAGCATAAATTCGAAAGATGGTGGCCAAGACCGGCGTAATCGCCATGCCCAATGTCTGTCGCAATATTGAAATGGTGCCTAACGCCCCAGCTCTTTTCGAAGAGCGCCACCTGAAGCACGAGAACTGTTGGCACGAATAGCAGTCTATCTCAACACGCTCTTTCTTATCAATGACATCGAGATCTCGCAGAAGGTTTAGCAGTTTCCTGGCGCAAGCAAGCTTATCGCGCTCTTGCAGAGCAGAACGAACCCACCACTGCCGCTGGTGTCGTTTCTTCTTTGAGGAATGCTTATTTGTGCTCGTCATGTATCGTCAGAACGATGATTTCCAGCCGGCCTAGCAGTAACACATTTCTGCCTCTGCAGGAGCACGCGAACTTCTCCGCGGGAACACCCTCGATATCCGGCACTTGCTTCTTCGTTAGCGCTTTACACAGCTGATGGCTCTGGTATCGCTTTTTGGTGGCATGGTGGACTAGCAGTGTTAACAAAGCGCAGTTTCGGCGGCTGGACAATTTCGCTCGCTGTAGACTGCGGATTGGCAAGTATGAACGAGCCTTTAGACAGATGGCGGAAAAAACCGCACCATGGCATTGTAGGAGGAGTTTTCTTTTTTTAGAGGCGTAGCTCCTCTTAGTCTAACCTTGTCACGTCTCCGTTGTCCGGCGTAAACGGATCTCCCGTATGATGCAATAGATGACGCTGTCTCATAGAAGTACATACAAACTGCAGTTCAGGGACGATATTCTAGATGGCGCTGTACACAATCTGTGTCGTCATCACCATTTCTCGTATCATTTCCTAGATGGCGTTGGTCCAATAGAATTGTGTGCAATATGGCGCTTGTGTGAATCGACACTAGATGGCGCTGGAAGTGCCGCTTCTCTCCGATTGGCTGCTGCGCGGGCTGCGCGGGGAGCGAGCGCCTCTCTCATTCTCCTGGATCGTCGCCGTACCTGTCGGATCGTTGGCGGAGCATGGACGATGCGCAGCGGCGGGCGCTCGCTTGGCGGCAGCCAGGCGGATCCCGTGACGGTGCGCGCTGAGGATGCCGCTGCGAAACGGGCTCAACGAAGAGCGAATCCCGAGACCATGATTGCTTCAGGAGCTTCGCCCAAGCTCTTCATCATTCACCCGTGGATATACTGTAATTTTTTTTTTGCTCTTAGGCAATAATGGACTGCATTTTTAGCATAACCGCTCGCAAAATCTAAAAAAGGATAAGAACAGGGAGCCCTTCCTCTATCGTGAAATTGAGGGCAAGTGAAGACCTGCGTCTCGGTTTCATGTGAGGCAGGCAGCGAGTACTACTATGCTGTATTAGATGTGAAGCATCTTATAGCGGAGTTCAATCCGGTGGTGGTGGTGGTGGTGTGCGGCGTGACCACCCTTACTGCGCATGCGCGAACCCTCTCCACTTCCCCTCTCCCCTCCCACGCTCCACTTCGTCTCCCCCTCCCCCTTTCCCCCTCCCCTTCACCCTCTCCACTGCCCCTCTCCCTTTCCCTCCTCTCCCTCTCCCCTTCCCTTTCCCCCTTCCCTTCCCCTCCCCCTCTGAAACGCGGGCTCTACATGCCGAACCACTGCTTCGCATCGCCTCATGGTCCCCTTTAGCGGGAGATGGTCTGATTTTTTCTGCTTTGAACGAGGTGGATCAGTTGTGTTTTTGTGAGTGCAAAACTAGCGAGCACATGGTGGGCTTACCAGGAGAGTCGGCAACACTGAGTTTAAAGAGTAACTTGTGGCCTGACGTAGCGTCAGCGCTTACGTAGGACCAAAGACGCCAGTAATATCGAAACGAAGTACACTTTACGGTGGGATGACGTGGATATCATACGTAACTTTCGTTAATGCATTCCTCCGGGGGCGAGCAACGCTTGAATATAGCTTGTTGAATCACAGGAATACAAATGTAATGTTTATTAAACTGTTATAAAAGCTGAGCCAACACTGGAACCACATAACCTAACCTGACATGACGCCTGTATCGTAGGAGTGCGGATGTAGTGTTATTGCTCTGTTATAAAACTAGATAGCCAGCACCATAATCACAATTGACGTTGCACCGACCTTATGCCTGCATAGGGTGTTTTTTCAAACCATTTTCTAGACCTTGCGTGGCTCTGTGGTAACATAGCTGTCTGTCATGCAGAATGCTAGGTTTCGATTCCGCTAGGATCCTAATTATTATTCTTTACAATCGTCAGGTCAACGCGGCCGATGACGATTTTTCTTAACGCTCTCGCATTTAAATTACCAATATCTGTACTCGCCATTCCTAGGTAGATATAAACTGTCATTCACCTGTGACGCATACCCGTACACCGCGGCTCGTGGTAAACAGGTATGTGCCACACGTGTCTGGACGACAGGGTCTGTCGAGGTACGCGACAGGATTTTCACGTTGCTCATGTCATGACCCGACAGTAATGTTCGTCAAATCTTTTTACCCTCCCATGCCAATTTTGGTCTACACCAAGTTGAGGAGGTGATCACGAGAGCACCCGGATGTAGGCGGCCAGATAGATACGCAGAAAGAAACGCTCGAAGTGGCCAAGGTTCGTTACGAAATGCTTCGCATTTAAATGTTCCAGGAACTCTTTAGAATGCCAAATTTCATGAACGAAAATATTATGCGTGGTTTTAACTGACTGAACGTCGTAAAAGCCAACGCACAGCGGAGCTGAAGGGAAGCCTCAGCGATGAAATGCAAAGTGATTCAAAGGGACGCGAACATGGACATCGTTTAGCCCTGAAGCAGCCACCTCTCCACTTGACCACGTGCATGTCTCCAACCTCCAAGTCACCGCCGTCCTCCACTCGGCTCCCCTATACTATGCTATGCCCTCTTCTCCTGCTTTCCCTCTTCCTCACTCTCACATCACTCAACCTCACTTCCCTTTCCCAGCCCAATGCTATGCTATGCTATGCATGGCTATGCTATGGCTTACCCTCTCCCCTCCTCCTCACCCTATCACTCTTTCAGCGTCGCTTTCCTTTCCCAACCTCTTGCTGTACTAGCCTATACATGGCTATGTTATGCTTTACTCTCTACCCTCCTCCTCACCCTCCTTCGTTTTGCTGCGACATCAACAGACCCGTTTGAGCTCGGCTTTAAAGGACCCCTGACAGGGAAAATTTTGTTTGTGACTTCTTACTGTAATTTGCAGCTTTGTCTCTGATAATTCCGAAACTGAATGCTCTAATATATCGGATAATTAATGCTAGCGTCGTCAATTGCGACAGTTTTAGTGTCACCTTGAAACGCCTGCCTAAAATGGTAGGAAACTAGTGGCCCCACAGCGGGGGAAAGCGTAATATCATTAGCGCTAATTCATTGGTAACGTTGGCAGAACAAGTGAAGATTGAAACGATGCGGGAACTTTCGTATGAATTAAGCCTGTTAAGAGCGTGTCACACCAGGAAAAAGCATTCCTGGCGTAAGCAGCCACAATCACCTTGAGAGCAACCCAACAAGAGAGCGAGAGGGGCGAGGAACAATGGCGATCTTTGGGTGCCCATCTTGGTACTGTGGCCGGCCCGCAAATCTTCTGTGACATCGACACTAATCACTTTACTCGCAGACCGTAACAATAGACCCTTATCTACGCCATACCATTAGCGAAGTCGCCAGTTGCTGCCAACTCAGATGAGCTCGCACATTCATTTTAAAACCAAATGAAGATATCTTAAATGCAACGTTCGCCACTAATATTCGGTCATAAGTGCCCACGCATACAGGACAATCACACAGCTCAGTAGTGAGACTGAGTCCGTCGTTCTACAAAAGGACATGCATCTGATCAATTTTAGGATACATCCTCATGGTTTTTCCTTCTTACACTCTAATTATCAGCCGTAGGTGTGGACATAAAAGATGGATGTTGCGCGTACAAAGATTGTTTGCGCGAGCTTTTGTTTCATGACTATTGCACCAGTGCCCAAGTAATTACAACAAAGCGAGACGACGTGCCCAGCCCTACTGCAGTGGCTCTAGCCAATATCACTACATATTGCCTGAAGCCTCGTGAATGCTTGAGTCTTCAGGAGTCGCAGTGTATAGCACAAAATAATTGCTCTACCCGTTCTGGCGCACCTTAATCTAACATGCCGGGACAGCTTACTGCTGCACCTTAGTAGGCTGCGCATGGAACTCTAAATCGTTTATAATTTGTTCCCAGCGCATGTACTACATTGTATATCCAGCTTTTCTTGACAAATTATGTAAATGTGTATACATAATTTATGTAAATGTTATACAAAAAATTACAGCATATCCACGGGTGAATGATGAAGAGCTTGATGAAGAATCAAAGCGATGCGCCGCTTTGATTACTGCACGTCATCTAGCGTGCAGAGTGTCCGCTGCTTTTTTAAATGCGAATGCATTTCTTAGTCGGGCTATGTGAGGCATCCGGCGTTGTCCGCGCGCCTCTCCGCTCTCACTCCCTCTCTCATAGCAACAGTTGCGGGAGCGCGCGCTTATCCTCGCCCCTGACCGGAGCAGGTGGTGCGGGCGGAGTAGCGGAGAGTGAGTGGAGAGGAGGAGCGCGCTCTGGCGTGTGAGGGCGCTCGCATCGCAGGAGCTCAGGGAAGCTCCCGCGTGTGTGGAGAGAGGGTAGGTGCAGTGCTTCGCCGCTCCTTCTCTCGCCGTTCGCTCTCTCTCCTCCCTGCGCCACCGCCTCAATGCAGTGCGTTTGAAACGCGTTTGTAGCGTTTGTGCTGCCTTGGCACAGCCTGAAAACAGCGCGTTCTAAACGCGTTTGCGCTGCATTGAAGGCGGTGGCAACATCCTTGAGGTGATTACGAACGCACGTAGGAAGCGTTCGTTGAAAGAGGCGCCCAAACGGAGACACTTGAGCGTGTCGATGTGTCCAGCTTTACGCCATCAAAATTACTACGCCGTGTACTCTCGGCACAAGAAATGCATTCGCATTTCCTCACGATTACCTTCGAAGAGGTGGGGGCACTTTTTTCTTATTTTTCTTCCCTTTATTTCTTTTTTTCCTTCTTTTTCTTCCGTTTTTCTTTTTCTTCTTTTCTTCTCTTTTTTTTTTTTTTTTTGCACATATATTGCACACATCTCTATGGGACAGCGCCATCTAGTATATCGTCACCCAACTGCAGTTTGCATGCATCTCTATAGGGCAGCGCCATCTATTGAATGATACGGGAGACGCGACGGCGGGGGAACGCCGGATGGAGCGATGACCGACCAGGTGATGCTATAAGGAGCTTCGCCCCTAAAAACTACCACGTGACATGCCAGCTTGTGCGCCGTATTGCAGTGCTACGTGAAAACGGCTACGGCATTTGGCCGGATGTGCTGTCTCGAAAGGGCTGTGCGATGGCGCACGTTTTAACGCGATAGCGTTAGAGAGCTCGTTTCGCAGAAATTCCGCCGTCGGTGTCGGCGTCGCTTGTGGCCGTTTGCGTGGCAAGCAGGTGTCCTACCACAAAGCCACGATGTTACTTGCAACTTCTTCGGAAAAAAGCACTACGTAAATGCCATGTAGTGGAAGGAGTCTCCTTAATGCATTTTGTTCGCAGGTGTCACGACGAAAATGAGCCCATTCGGCGATTTATAGGCGCATTGGCGAGGCCATCAAACTACGTTTTTTGCGCGACGCCATTATTGGAAAAAAGCCTGGACCCGAAAAAAGCCAGTTGCCCGCACCCATTGCCGCTAAAAACACACACAAACTTGCAAACAGCTCCAAAAAAGGACAACTGTGTCCATCTAGTAGAAAACATATCAAGCAAACATGAGATAATGTGCTGCCATCTGTGAGGTATTGTGAGAAACAGGTCTCGTCTATAGCACAGGGAAGTGCTTTAGATCGAAAACCTGTACCATTACTATAGATACATCGTTCGCGCGCGTGTATCTGTGCGTGTGTGTGTGTAACAACACACATTAGGAGCCGGATTTCGCTATCGCGTTCAACTCTTAAAGGCGAAGGTTAAGGGTCCAGCCAATTTTTTGCTAGCGGCAACACAAGCGATAACCGCTGCTTCTGCTTATCATTGTACGCGGAAGGTTAGAGAGCACTGCAATCTCGGCGCGCATAGGCGCGCAAACGGGCATGTCACGTGGTATTTTTTTCGCAGGCATCTGTAGTAAGCAGGAGAACACTAATACCTAATGCAATGAAAGTTAGAAACTGTATCATCGGATGTTTTTCAAGATGATCTACTACTTTTATTACGATAGAAACTATATGGACACTCTCGGCGGATTTTTGCCGTCGCCGTCGTGTCCCGTATATATATATATATATATATATATATATATATATATATATATATATATATATATATATATATATATATATATATATATGTGTGTGTGTGTGTATATATATATGCATAAAAGCCACAAATGAAAATAATTCAGAAGAAAAAGATTCCTAGGATTCGAACCTACGACCCCTCACTCCGCAGCGCATTGCCTTAGACAATTACGCGATGTCTCATTCGTTATCCAGGATACTAACCGCAGAATACAAACGCACGCAGCGTTGGGTGAAACGCATGGGACGCCACACGTGGCGAAATTAAAAGACGCGGGCCATACTGCATCGTTGTCCGCACTGCATTTCCGTCGTATCGCTGGCGACCCACACTAGTTTTCCATTTTGGCGTTGTCGCGCTGCGCCACTCGTGGCCAGTCGGCCAAGGAAAAAGAAGAGCGTCCCATGGCTCGTGGTGGCGCGATCTAGTGGGAGCACTTTGGCTCTTGTAGGCTTATGCCACGGGAGAGAAGAAAAAGAAATGGCTGAACCAGAATAAGAAAAAAATCAATAGAAAAGAAAAAGACGTTGGGTTACACGTTAATTTATTTATTCTAATTTCTATTCTTACATTGCTGGTTCTTAATAAAGTTTATTCCTCCTCCTCCTCTTGTCAAGATTAGTAGTCTGGTCTGAATGTTCAAATGTTTATTGCACTCTTTCTTTTTTATATTCGCTTTTCTTTTGTCTTTAATCATTAGTTAATAATAGCAATATTTAAACAATCATATCAAACAATTCTTGGCCAATCGCCCAGTGTATGTGCCATGTGTAGGGGCACAACAACAACAACAACAACAACCAGAATCACGTTATATATCTTACACCGTGACCAGAATCCCGAGGCTAAAATTACAGCGTGAACGCACAAGACAGCCACGAAGAAAAGAAACGTACGACACAAGCGCTGACTAACAACTGCTTTATTCTTTCATACGCCAGTGCATATATAAGCCCGAGGCAACCTTGCCGCACATGCGCACACAACAATAGCTCTAAACCAAAACGTGTAACAAGGATGATAGTGTATTAGATACGCGAAGATATGAAATTATATTCAGATGGGTGCAGGGACCAAGAAGTAAAGAAGAAGTAAGAAGGACAAAGAAATGCGTTTGCGCTGTAATTTTAGCCTCAGGAATATGTACAAACGAGACCCAAATGAAGCTTTAATTTAGTGACCAATTTCTTGCTATCGCATTCATTGCTTCGCCCTTAAGGCGAAACTGACTTTTTTCATTTAAATTTTGGCCAGCTTCGTTGTTTCAAAAGATAGTTAATTAAATATACCTAATTATGCAATTAAGAAGAACACAAAAAATAGTGTGGCAATAGTCAGCAACATGCATTTGATCGCGTCGTCATAGGGTGCGTCGGCATATCTTTGAAATCTGGTTAGAGATAGCTGGGGCATCCTGTATATTAATCACCTGTGACAGAATCAATTTTTCTAAACACAAAATTGCTGGAGTATAAATTATGACTCAGGAGTGAATGCTACCCACCCTAAGATGCCGGAGCATGGGGAATAAAACCTTAGCTTTCAACGAAAGAAAAGGAGCGTTTTTTTTCTATGCCCTAAAATTTAAATATGGCAAATTTCCCCGGACAGATACTCCTAAATGCATGTCTGTGTTCCTGGTTTCTTCAAGACAAACGTTAAAGTTAAGATTTTATTGGCAAAATATGTTATTTTTCTCGGGAACAATGGTCTCTTCAGATCAGATCAAATTACTTTATTGAGTGCCCTGCGATTTGGTAGGATGTGCCTGAACCCTGCCAAGGCTTCGGCCAAGGGTTGCTGGCCCTTGCTGGCTTCCTCGGCCCTCTGGACGGCCCAGAGTCGACATCTATTTTACGACATTTAGAAGAGCTATAAGGTGGGCTAGTATGTGTTGATTCATCTTACCACCCCCCCCCCCCCCCGCATTATCGCCCTGCCTCGTTTGCGTTATGAGCATCTGCGCATGCTCGTTTGACACACCCCTTTCTTGTGGTTACGTTTTTTCAGACAATAAACCAGTTGGTAGTTTGCGCTCGTTGCCTTAGGTCCTGTACTTTTTTCGTTTGTGCTGTTTGTGTTCACTAAACGACATTTAACCTAACGTCTACATTAACAGAGCGACACAACTTGACCTTTAAGCGGGCATTACCCGAAAAGAGCCTGTTTCCGATATAAAAGGAGGGCAAGCATTCGCTTCACCTCAGGCGGTAAGGCAATGTGACAGCTTCAACGCCAGCATATTTTCAAACATAGTTTGTACTGACTTACGTGTGAAGCTGGTGGTGTTTCATATAACCCACAGCCGCGAAAAAAAAACGCGTGACGCACTCACCCAAAAACCCTCCTCACCCATAGCTTGCACGCACCAAAGAAATAATGAATAAAACTAAGCAAATTTTCTCTGCGGGGCTGAATATTGAACCCAGGTCACCGCGGTCCGAAAGAGAGTGCCTTGACCACTATGACAAGCGCCCATGCTTGCCCAATGTGAACTGTACTGAAGCATACAAATGCCTTCAACCACGATGCAAAGAAACATTTGGGAAGCAGTACACTTGCTATGGGCGCTCTATTGAGATATTTCGTGTTGGCGAACTGAAAATGACCGGCTGGATTATACGCGTAAGGTTGATATCTGGAACTGCACATTTCAGAAAAAAATCCGACTTCGAGAAGGTTGAATTCTTAACCGCGTTTCCATGATCGCATGATGGTCCTCTCGTGCATGATGGCCCAAGTATTAATTAACATGTTCTTAATTAGATCGGTCGTAATTAGCAAAGTAATGAGTAAATATTCATTAGCAAGTGCATTATTAGTTAGGTTCTAGTTAACGAGGTCTTACCGATATCTTAATTAGCATGCCCTCAATTAACAAGGAGCTAATTGAAAATTAACATAACTTAACATTAATTGGCAAGACATTAAGGAGATCAATAAAAGGAAGAAGGCAGCGCGAGCTGGCCGAGCAACGCGCTAGAAGGTAGAGGCCGATCACGGTGATGGTAGTTCTTATTCATTCTGCATGGCCTAACGTTGAGCTTAAACAGCTCCGTGTTAAAACCGCATGAAAAACCGAATGGAATGAAAAATCCCGACCAACTCGAGGCTACCATCTTAGCTGTAAAATAATTCCTACGCTCTTTCTTCGGAATGCAAACACGCTAGACATAAATACAGCTTCTTCAACTAGCAGCCGGGCACCCCAACACCTAAGTGCTAGTAGCTCCGTTGACATTAAGAGAAAAACATTTTACGTGATGCGGGTTCCTATTCCCGTAGTTCGTAGTGGTATTGAGTGAAAGCGGAATATTAAGATATCGATGGTACACAATACTGCATGCTATCGAGTAAATCGATAGAATTTAGATCGACAGAATACAGGAATCGGGGTAGAATTCGTAATATATCGTAACATCCATTGGCAGATAGGATTTCTCATCCCAACCTTTGCTTCACTATAACAAATAAAGCTTAGAGAAACAAGATCGACACAGCTGATAGTGACGCATAAGACATAAAGCAACCGCGTCGAATGCATGCAAATGTTTGAACAAACGCATTGAAACATAGTCCTTTGTTCCCCACGACGTCCAAATCAACCTTCATAAGCGCGCTACGTCATACAATAATCGCTGTATCATTCCGTTAAATAAACAGGCAAGCAAAAATCAAAGTGTAAAATGGCGATGAATAGTAAAGCGACGTGTTCTAATCACGACGAGCACCTCGCGACTCGGGCCACGGGACAATGAAACGCCAGCGCCAGCTCTGGTTGCCGCATCACCTGGAGCCTGCAGGCGTCCGCCATGTCGCCGTCGCCGCAGACGCTGTGGCAGAAGCGCATAAAAAACATCTGCGTGTCTCGGCGATCGACGAGCCACCACCACGACGCAGCGGTCCCGCGACGCTCTGACGCCGTAGCCGACACGGCCGCGTCCACAGCCCAGTTCACGAAGAAGAGCGCCTCGGCTTCCTGGACCGATACGTTCCTGCCGAGGGCGCCGGACGCCTCCTGGCGGAGGCACTCGACTTTCCCGTTCACCGCTGCTGCGAGGTCCGAGTGGAAGTCTTCCCCGACCAGCCGTACGCTAGTGTTCACTTGATAACTTCCGCTGCCGGTCTTCCTGCCGCTCCTAGCACCTCCGGTCCCGCGGCCAAGGACCAACACTCGGTTTGAAGCGGTCTTGCTGGACCAGAGCATTTCGCTCAGCAGTGGACCGCGTCCCACGCTTCCCGTGTCAACTACGGCGCCAACCTTCCGGCTAGCAACGCCTCTTCCGTGCGGGTGTTCTTTTTCGGAAGAAGCTGCGGTTCGCTGCCCTGCCTTGTGAAAGATGGCCGCCCTGATCCACGTGACGAGAAGCCAGACGCCGACTGTGGGGAAGTTGATCTCTGGTCCCGACGAGGCGTACATCATGTCCGCCACGAGGAAGTCGGCCGGCACCAAGACGGCCAAGCGGTTTTCGAAGTCTTCGACGACGACGACTCGACCGCCCAGTTGCCGCTCGACGGCGTGCTCGTCGTAGTCGGCGTCGATGGCATCCCGACTGGCGCGCACGACGTTCAGCAGGAAGCGGTCGTCGTAGTGGTTGGCAATGGTAGCCGCCAAGGTGCTCGTGGGCCATGCCGTGCCATTGGGCTCCCCTGTACAAAGTGACCAATCAGTTGTCATTCGCGTGAAATGCTCGAGAAACGTTGAGGAGGGCGACGTGTGCCAGTAAAATCCGCCTATTACATTTTGCCGTGCTACCTTCTGCTGTTTTGGTAGGGTTTTAGGAGGGGTTGGCACAACGGGTGTTGCCAGAAGGAAAGCCTCCGAGATGAGACGTTTCATGACTTTTCCGCTAGGTGAAGGGCGCAGCGCTGTGGCTTCGTGAAAAAAAGGTGGATTGGCATCGTGCAGGTGGACGACACTATTAAATAATTACCCGCCGTGGTAGCTTATTGGCTGAGGACGGCGGTTCGAATCCCGTCCAGGCGCCCGCATTTCGATGGGGGCAGAGTGGAAAAACCACCGTGTACTAACGTGTGTTTGAACAACCCCGAGGGGTCAAATGTAACCAGGGGACCCCCCCCCTCCCTCCCTCTAAGAAGCGCCTCATAATCGCATCTCCCTTTGGCACTGAAAAACTCCGTGTTTGCTCAGGCGCAGCAGCGCACTCGGACAATACGGTACAATACAAGCTTTCATAAGTGCTACTCTTGTCGTCTAAAAAAGTGTGAATGTCCCGATAAATAACTACATACCGTTCACACCTGCACATGAGTCAGTACAACTGCCTTGTGTCTGAAATAGATACTCTTTGTTTTTTATATGAATTGTCAAATGATAACTGCTATTTGCGAGAAAAATGCCTTGTACATATTTTCTTCAAAAATATGTGACCGAGACGTTTATAGCACCAACCTTCATTGAAAAAAAGAATGCGGATTTACCCAAAGAAATAACCTTGAGTTCAGGGAAAGATGTTAAGCTTATCGTTTTAAACAAAACATAAGATGTTCTTCTTACCTGGCGGCTTCCCCACAGGTATCCTAGGTTACAATATGAGCCTAGAGCAATTTAGTGCATAAGTATCAGCAGAAAATGGTGAGATGAGCTTTTTTTCTGCATTGCGCCAATTTAAGATATAAAACTACATATCGTTTTTAATGAGAACTAACAGACAATAATGTCACGTGCTACGTGACGCCAACAGGCAAAAAAAGAGTGTTCCACACTCGCCGCCATGGCTACGACTGGCGCTGACTAGCACTCCCAGGTTTAAATGCACATATACACCCCATAAAGCGGACGGGAGGATGACCGCCGCCGTAGCTCAGTGGTAGAGCATCGGACGCGTTACTCGAAGGTCGCAGGTTCGGTCCCTGCCGGCGGCAAGTTATCTTTTCGTCCACTTTACTATCTTCACACTTTATCCTAATGACAACGCATAACGTCCCCTATACTTTCTTTGGCATTATTGTCTGTTAGTTCGCATTAATGTTGTGTCTAACTAAGAGACGAGCCCTTAAAAGTAATCGACTTTCCTTTATATCGTATTTAAATCACTGAAAGAAATAATTATTTTATCTACTAATTTCTGATCACTGGGCACTTGCGTCATCAGTCATTCCCACGAGTCAGTTGGCACACACAACCTGCTTCCATATTTCCACGCGCAAGATATCACCGCTGCCGGTCCTTCAATATTCTGTGCTTGAGGTTTGTTTTCTAACCAAGATACATTATTTCATGCAGCTTTCCACAGCCCAGTCTACCATTTCACAACTACAAATGCAAAATTTCCGCGAATTTCGAGCGTCATAAAAACAAATTTCCTTTTTTTGTCTATTTTGTCGGCAATCTATAAAAAATTGAAACACTCATGAAAGGGGCTCATGAAGAGAAGCCTAAACTCTGCAATGTAGTATATCTTCAATGTTCGCTCATTACTTCCAATTCACACGCAGAAAAGTACCATCATATGCTATAAGAGAAGGCAAATGATTATCTATACGAATTCTCGTAAGTTAGTGCGATGACCAACGTATAACTTGGAAGAATGGCGGCTCGGGCTAGTTGGTAGGTCGTGATGAAGACTGTAGCGTGAAATGAGGACGAAGAAGACAGGACAGACGAGGACAAGCGGTATACTTCCAGCTGAGTTTATTAAGCGGATCCCCAAAAATATATAGTCGGCAACGAACACAATAAACACGAAGATTTTGGCTTGCTTGGATTTTCGCTTTGCTATTTTCCACGTTATTTTCCACGTTATTTTCCACGTGTTCATAGTCGACTAAATATTTTTCGTGATCTGCACGTAATAAACTCAGTTGTAAGTAGCGCTCGTTTTCCTGTGTTCTGTCTTCTTCATCCTGTTTGCGCTACAGCCCTCATTATCACCAACCTACAGTAGGGATGAAAAGAAGTGCGTACATACGAAATCTACATTCTCTGCTGTCTCGCATTTATTTTCGAGCGGTTGTAGCCCGGACGATGAGAGAAAGCCACTAGAGAGATCCATGATACAATCAAGAACCATCTAGCATCTTTTTATTGCCACCAAGATCACAGCGAGATGGAAACAGTGCCGCGCGCTGTTCGCGTTTCTTTTGATTCCCGCTGTACATGTACAAATATGCGGCGAATGCTATTTGAAACAAACAAACAATTTTAGCTCACGTCAGGCAGCGCGGAATGTATGCAGGATGGAATAGATCCAAGTTATAGGGGCCTTGCTTTTATTTTAAAACATGCGTTAGCTCCAAACTGCAGCATCTCCGGTATGGGCCGACGTTTTTCTGAGGCACACAGATCTTTACGATTACGCATTTAAGCGAATTTGCACTTGCCGACCACGATGACTTTTATGTCGTTCAAGTCGCTGTCGGTGATATTAAGCTCTTTCGCCGTGGCGCTGCGGACTACAGCCTGCCGAAGTGTCTTCGCCATGGCGTGAAACGTGGCGAGCACTGCGTCTCCCAACACCTTCTTCGCCACCCAAGGAGGGAAGAGCGTCCTGAAGTGTTGGCCGGTGATTTTAACACAGTTCTTGGTCACGTGTTGAACGGCAACACCACCGCATTGGAAAATGTAGGCGTACTTCATGACCTGTAAAGAGGATGCTACCATGAAAGATCTCTATAGGTGAACTATTAGTTTAAATAAATATGTATGAGTTCTCCAATGTAGTGAACTTGGCGGGTTCGTTTCGTAGTGAGCCTAGGGTGTTATGATGCGCGCGTTATCTACTTCAGGGTGAGGACGTCTGCGGCATCTGCTGCAGCACGGCCGCCATGTTGAGGCTCACCGCGTCTCGCCGCTCTACAAAACCGCCACCATGGAGAAGCGGAACACTGGCAAGAAAATGGCGGCGCGGTGGCATCACGCGCTTCAAAGTGTGGGTACAACCTTAAGGGAGGCGCGCGCGTCGAAGCACAATAATGAAGGCTAGGGTGCCTCGATGGTTCTCCTCCCCCGCCGCTCTGTGGAGGGTGGCGACATCCTCGGTGCCCACTTCTCGGCAGCACACGGGTGGCGCGCGATTCTAAAAGCTTCGTGCCCTGGGGCACAAACATCCAGAAATCTTCTTCGGAGCGCAGAGGCCAAGCCACTGTGCGAGCTTGCTTTGCCACACGCGTGAGGCGTGTGCGAAGAGGACAGCACTTTAATGGCGGACGTATCAACAATGAATGTCGCCACCCAAGGGCGTAGGAAGAATTTTTTTTCGGGGAGGGGAGGGGGGCGCCTCCTTGATCTGAAGTTGGAGTCGGGCAGGCAGATGTGGCCGGGTGTAATTTTAGGCTCTGCATGCATTGGCAAAACAAAATTTCGGGATGGGGGGGGGGGGCACGGGCCCGGTGTGCCAGCCCCTGGCTACGCCACTGTCGCCACCCTCCCCGGAGCGGTGGGGGAGAAGCAGCATCGAGGCACCCTGTTGAAGGCTAAAGACACCTTAGTGAAGGCTTGATTGCAGCGCCACCTTGAATAAGAACACGAAGAAACCGGCTACCGGCTTTTATTCTTTAACCACCTTTGTACTTCCATTGGTAAAGATGAAGTTCGCTGTTGGGACGTGACATAAAGAAAAAGACGCCACGTTTTCAAACAGCATTAAAAAAACAATAATTAAAGGCCATCTACGTGCGCCTGCCCATGATCTTTCGATGGAATAAATATTCTTCCAATACCACGAGTGTTTTACGTGTCTATCATCATCATCATCAGCCTGTCTACGCCCACTGCAGGGCAAAGGCCCTCCCATGTTCCGCCAATCAACCCGGTCCTGTGCTTTCTGCTGCCACGTTATACCTACGAGCTTCTTAATCTCATCTACCCATCTCATTTTCTGTCTCCCCCTCAGGCGTTTGCTATCTCTTGGAATCCAGTCAGTTACCCTTAATGACCACCGGTTATCCTGCCGACGTGCTACGTGCCCGGCCCATATCCATTTCTTCTTCTTGATTTCAACTATGACATCATTAACCCCCCTTTGTTCCCTGACCCACTCTGCTCTCTTCCTGTCTCTTGAGGTTACACCTACTATTTTCCTTTCCATCGCTCGCTGCGTCGTCCTCAATTTAAGTTTGACCCTCTTTGCAAGTCTCCAGGTTTCTGCTCCGTAGGTAAGTTCCGGTAAGATGCAGTTGTTATATACCTTCCTCTTAAGGGATAGTGGTAGACTACCATTCATGATTTGATAATGCTTGCCAAATGAGCCCCATCCCATCCTTATTTTTCTAGTTATTTCACTCTCATGGTTCGGCTCCGCGGTTACTACCTGTCCTAAGTAGACGTACTCCTTTACAACTCCCAGTGTCTCGCCACCTATCGCAAAGCGCTGTTCTCTGCCAAGATTGTTCCACATTACTTTAGTTTTATGCATATTAATTTTCAGACCTACTCTTCTACTTTCCGTATCCAGTTCAGTAGTCGTGAGCTGTAATTCGTCTCCCGCGTTACTCATCAATGCAATGTCATCAGCGAATTGCAGGTTACTGACATACTCTCCATTAACTCTTATCCCTAATTCTTCCCAATCTAGGGCCCTGAAGACCTCCGTGTCTATAGTTGTGAATAAAAGAAGCGTCTTGAGACGTCACTGCCAGCGTCCGTTAATTGAAGCAAGGCGTATGACAGGGCTATAGGTAATTGTAAATTTAAATAAACAACTCACGTTACGCGTCGTGTGTATTCCGATAAGCATGTGTCAACTCGCTCAGCAACCAGTATTATCGAGATGGCCATTACGTGTCTATACTCGGTTGCCACCTAAGAAAAAAATTTGGGCAGGGGCGAAGCATGTAGGGAAGGGTGTTTCAGCTCCACTAACGTGAAACCTGTGGAGGGGCGAAGCATCTAATTTGCGCCGGGGTTTCCCACAGCAAAATCACTGCTAATGCGCAATAAGAGGCAGAAGAAAACTTATACACAGAGACCCACAGTCTGCTTTTAGTTAACGTACACCTTCGAATCTATTGTTCAACTACGCTCCGGAGAAATTCCCACCGGCACTACATTGCAGGTCAAAATCCAGTGCCTATATATACGGGGTGGACGGTGAACGGTTGTGCAGTGCGAACAGTTGGTTTTTAGATGCGAAGTATCTTATGGCGGAGTTCAATCCGGTGGTGGTGGTGGTGGTGGTGTGCGGCGTGACCACCCTTACTTCGCATGCGCATACCCTCTCCACTTCCCATCTCCCCTTTCCCCATCTCCCCTCTCCACTTTTCCTCTCCATCCCCCTCTCCACTTCCGCTTTCCCCTCCCCCTTTCCACTCTTCCTCTGAAACGCGGGCTGAACATGCCGAAATTCTCTCCTGCGGAACGCCGCGATGAGCACCAGCGCATGCGCGTCACCTCCCCGTCTCCTCTCCTACGCTGCCCCCTTCTCGCACGCCTGCCGACCGCGTTCCCCGCTCGCCCTGTGAGAATTAACGGCCAGGCTAGAGGGAAGACAAGACGCGCGTAGCGTTCCTCTTCGCGTTCCACGACGCGAGGTCACTAGCATGCCCAAAGAACGCCAACGGAACGCGATCGTGCAAGTGCTCCGGCTTCGCATCGACTCATGGTCCCCTTTAGCGGGAAATGATGTAATTTTTTCAATAAAAAAACTCGCTAGCAGACGCTGTCTGCGTCGGTGTTCTCTCGCGGGCGAGGGCGCTTTCTCCCTTCTTGCGAATTGGTATGTCAGCGTTGATCGCAGAAAGAGCGTTTCCCAAGTCAACGCGCGCTGTTCGCTCTCTCTCTCGCCACATGGCGAACGCTGAGGCTATGGCGCCTTCTCTTGCGCAGAAGCAAATAGACTGGGTTGCTGGGTTGCATGATGATGCAAGCAAGCAAATGGGTCGCGACGATGCACGCGGTGACAGCAGACGACGAGGCACCGCCGACAAGCCTAGACACTAAGGCGCTGCGCCCCTAAAATCAATTGTCATTTTAATGAATGCCAGCGACATTGACTTTAGCGGAACACTACGCACGTCCATGCTCTACTTGCCCTACCGTCTGAGCGAGGCTGGCAATACTTTAGCACACCTCTGAGCACGCGACCGTCGTACTGTTAGGAATCAAAGAAAGGTTAATGAATACAGGAGTCTGCCTTCGTATTCACACAAACGTCTCGCGCCAAAAAATTTCGTAACAGAACGCTTCAGCCAATCACAATGTGGGACATATCATTAGCGAAGCCGGCTGACCAATGGGAAAACGCACTTACGAAAGAGAAGTATTGTGTGTGAACTCGGGGCCCCTAATTTTTAGCGCGAATCCACTTCTACCGCACCTGTTGAGATTTCACGGATGTCGGGATAGATCGTGAGAAAAGGCAGACGCGAGGGGGGAGGGAAGGTATTGCTCGCGGTCCTTTTTCAGGTGTTGAACGCGTTTGCTTCGGCAAGTCTGGATCTGCGTTCCTCGTCCGTTGCGGTAGTAAGCCTGTCACACTTGCCCTTTCTTTTACGCTATGTTCATGTTCCGCATTGTCCGCCGCTCTCGAAAGTGTATTCGCTCAATTCTACCAGGGTGATTCAACACTGGTAGGAAATATCGAAGGACCGTGATAGATACTGCTGGGTTGTCTCAAACTGTTCATCGTTTTTTTTTTATGGCGAGCGTGTTTTCCGTCGACGTCCACAAACAACTAACGCACGTCGTTTCCGTCACAGAACTGACGTCAGAAAAGGCACGCGCGTACTTCGAAATGAAACTCAGAATGAACTTTGACTGAGTAAGCCGCCTGCAATATTGAGCTTCTAAGTACACGACCTTTGAGCACAAAGCCGGACGCACTGACCACTAACCACAAACTCAAACAGGCTTCTTTGTATTCACACGTAATATATTATGTATCTTATTTTCAATGACTACTTCCTTCTGTAACGTCTTTGAACATTGGAGGTATCAGTGTGCTTCTCACTTTCACATAACACATTTACAGTAATCGCGCCGCCTTAACGCGCCACAGTGTTCCAGCTGTTATCCCGCGATCCCGAAGGTCGCGGGATCGACCCCGGCCGCGGCGGCCGCAATGCTAGATGCCAGTGTGCCTAGATTTAGGTGGATGGTAAATAACGCTAGACAGTGAAAATTTCCGGAGCCCACCACAACGGCGTCCCTCGTAATCATATGGTCGTTTTGGGATGTAAAACCGAGACGATTATTAGGATGGATGGATGGATGCTATGAGCGTCCCCTTTATAAGGGGCGGTGGCATGTCTGCCACCAGGCTCGGAAAAAAAAAGAAAGAAAAAAAAACCTTCCTTGTTTCATGTTAGCCTAATCCCTTATCTCCATTGATTAAATCTATGTTATTATACCAAAAAAAATATAAATTCACGGTCTATCTCTCTGCCTCTTAAGGCAGAATGACCTTATTATTTCCCCATTATTTATTTTTGTACTTTATCTCTACTTTTCTGCCACCAATACTCTAACCGTCTCTTACTTATTTCTATCGCGGACGTGTTCAGCTTTCCATTGTTGTCCCTAAAACCCAAGGCTTCATGTAGACTCGTGCCCACACGTACACCTGGGTGAATATCGCCACATTCAATCAGTACATGTTCCATCGGTTCCTTAGTTCCCCCGCAGCATGTACATTGTTCTTCTTCGTTACTGAATTTCGCTTTATAACTACGCGTTCTAAGGCAGCCCGACCTTGCTTCAAACAGTAAATTGTTAATCACGCTGCCATCTAGTAGCGATGGAGCGAACTACTGTGCCGAAGCGGCAGCGTATCGGCGTGGCGCGGAGCAGTCATGACTGCGTTGGACCAGCGAAACACGCGAGAAGGAAAAGCGCACCGCTTTCAGGCGTTCGAGGCGCACTCTATGAACTGTGTCTCTTGAATTGCTGAACTTGAACGCGCCGCAACCTACCGGACGGTGAAAGTCACTACGGAATCGTGCCAACATGCTCGGCGGAGATGTGGCCGTGGGTATCAACCATAGGCATAGGCAAACTCACTCATGAGTCCACTCGACTCAGGCTCTCTCAGACTCTGATGGAGTAGCGAGTCTGAGTCTGAGTGGGTCCAGGTGAGTGATATTTCTGTGAGTTTGTGTCCGAGTTAGTCCGGTTGAGGAAAATTTTGGTGGTACTGAGTGTCGTTGAATGCGGCTGAGAAAAAAAATTTAGTGAGCCTCAGTTCGAGTGCGTCCAGCTGAGGAAAATCTTGGTGAGCCGTAGCCCAAGTGAGCTAAGGGCAAAATGTATTTCTTGAGGGAGTCTGAGGGATCTCGACTTTTTTTTTGCCAACCTATGGTGCTATCGTCTCAACTTCAGCGCTACAACAGCGCTATGTCGGCTGACATTTACATTCACGTCTTCTCGCACGTACTTCAAACGCACTAGCCTTCATACATCCGTGAGATCAATATTCATTTATCAGAGGCATGAGCTACGGGGGAGGGGGAGCGTTGGTGCATTGACCCCCCCCCCCTCCTGGCAAGTTGTATCACTGGAAGTTCTTGGTAAAGCTATCTCGTGCAAGTCGTGTCTCAATAAAGATATCCTTGCTGGATTGAAAGCACTGATAACTCATATTTGAGGCAACGAGATCAAAAGACGCCACGTAGAGCACCGATTATGGGAGACACTGGCGCTAAAGAGCTGATTATGGGCTAACACACTCTTGAGTCGACTCACTCAGACTCAGATCGAGCTTTGTGTTTTGGTTTGAGTGAGTCCGCTTAAGTCAAGTTTTAGCGAGTCCGAGCGAGCCCGGTTGAGGAAAATTTTAGTGAGCCGGAGTACGAGCGAGTCCGAGTGAGCCCTAAGCGCAGGATATATTTTTTGAATGAGTTTCAGTGAGCTTGTCTTTTCTTTTTTTGCCGAGCTATGGTGTCAACATGCGTGCATCCGCGTCAAATGCTGTCATGAGGCACGAAAAGCAAAACGCACTGTGCAAATTGTAGTGACGTTGCACAACATAAGTGCAGTTACATCTGTTGGGCACGTTTCACATTCCTGTTATGAACAATTGATTGAGAGCGAAAAAGCAACTATCAATCACTGTTCAATTTTTTTTTAACACGAAAGTGTTTTATGCCGGGGTCCACCAAGACTTTCATGACGTATTTCTGTCACGGAAGTACGTCAGCAAAATGAATGGCTCCAGATGGCAAAGAACAAAACTATAAGAAAAAGTTCCATTGAGGGGAATCGAACCTATGACCTCTCGGTCCGCGACGACGGCCGGCGGGCGTTTAGCCCACTGAGCTACCGCCAAACCTATTACGGAGGCGACATGAACACGCCTTTTATCTTTCACACTTGCCTCTCACAGTGCTCTTGGATGGATGGATGCTATGAGCGTCCCCTTTATAACGGGGCGGTGACATCTGTGCCACCAGGCTCGAAAAAAACAAACAAAAAAATCACAGCATATCCACGGAGTGAATGATGATGAGTGGGCGAAGCTGCGGAGGTTCATCGGTAAACCGTGAATCTTCCGTGAATTCTGCGCAGTACATCATCACCGACGTGAGATCGGGCGCGTTTATATTGAAGGTTCGATGAGTTATGACGACTTGCAGCGCACTTTAATTTTACATGTACGCTGTGAATTTTCATTGTTTAGAAAACCATTGCTTAGAAAACATCTGGCGTCTTTCGTTAAGCAGCTGGCGTCTTTTCGTTTTGCTTTAGAAACATCTGGCGTTCTTTCATTTTGCTTTTACAAAACATCTGGCGTCTTTTGTTGGTTCATTTCATCAATCAACGGCGTTTTGAACAAAATTTTTATTGTTTAATCACGCACAGGAGAAATCTCACCAGGCACTACCTTGGAGGAAAAGAATGGCTGCTAATGGGAATGAGAGACAGAAGAAGTCGGCTTTTAGCTAACGCTGCGAATTTTTTATTGTTCAACAACGCACAGGAAAATCCCACCGGCACCACCTTGCAGGTCAAAGCGTAAGACTGGTTACATACTACGCTACGAGGGACGAACGGGTGCCGCTATAAGGAGCTTCGCCCCTAAAAAAACGCGCCGTTGCAACGACCGTCCCATTCGCCGCGTTTCCAATAAAAGTTTAATTTCGTCAACGCTTTAAACACCGAGAGGTGGCGGTTTTAGCGCAAGCCTCGCTCATAGCATCCGTCCATATCGACAAATAGCTCTCCGACGTTCGCCTGGCTGTCGCATCGCGTTCCCTGCTCGCGCTGTGAGAAGTAACGGCCAGGCTCGAGGGAAGACACGACGCGCGTAGCGTTTCGCTTCGCATTTCACGACGCTTTGAAGGAGTGCATATCGAACATTAGTTTATTATGTGCTTGTTGATGCCATCTTTGCGCGGGATTCACCATATTGTCACGTGGTCGTGACGACGAAGACAGCAGTCAGCACGTTCGAGATGAAACTGTTTATTTGGCCGAACTTGTGGCCGGGAAACTGTA
This sequence comes from Rhipicephalus sanguineus, assembly GCF_013339695.2. Lineage (NCBI taxonomy): Eukaryota > Metazoa > Arthropoda > Arachnida > Ixodida > Ixodidae > Rhipicephalus > Rhipicephalus sanguineus. The sequence continues at coordinate 85,081,971 of NC_051182.1, read as the reverse complement.
AGTCAATCTACAGCAACACACTGATAGCGGCGGACAGAGCGTCGACCGTCGATCAACTGACAAGCGGTCAAGCGCGTCGGCTTTTATACAGGCGCTATGGAACTTTCCAGCAATATCGCTGGTGGCGGCGTTATCTCTCGACAAAGCTGGAACATTCGCGTGCGGCACACAATCTTAACAAAACGATCTACTAAAATCGTGAAGCTTCTCGAACACTGCTTCACGGCCAGCGTCGAGCGTTGATAACCGTCCTTGCTGGTCAAACTCGAGCACATCAAAATAAAAGAAGAAGCGGGCGTGGCATTGCCCCCCTCTGAAAAAACATCGTCCCGATGCTTGCAACAGAACATGCAAAGGAAAAACAAGTGCATGCACTTGTTTTTTCCTTTGCATGTTCAAAACAAGTGCATGCACAAATAAATTACAATAACAAAGGAAAAAGTAGAGTTCTCAGGTTCGCTAACGCGCAAAAAACGGCTTAAGGCGCACGACATGGACGACTTCAGGTCGTGCGCGGCGTCGCTGGGAGTTCGTAATGCCGTCCGGGACGACCTCGTAGTCAAGAGCGCCGTGACGTCGAAGCACCTTGTATGGGCCGAAGTATCGCCGAAGAAGTTTTTCACTGAGCCCACGTCGGCGTATCGGCGTCCAGACCCACACATGGTCACCGGGTTGGTACTCCATGTGGCCTCGTCGAAGATTATAGTGACGGCTGTCGACCCTCTGCTGGTTCTTGATGCGCAGGCGGGCGAGCTGTCGAGCTTCTTCGGCGCGTTGCAAATAGGCGGCAACGTCGAGATCGTCTTCGTCGGTGGCGGTTGGTAGCATTGCGTCGAGCGTTGTTGCCGGGCTCCTTCCGTAGACCAGCTTGTACGGCGTCATTTGCGTCGTTTCTTGCATGGCCGTGTTGTATGCGGAGGTCACATACGGAAGGATGGCATCCCACGTCTTGTGTTCGACGTCGACATACATGGCCAGCATGTCGGCGATGGTCTTGTTTAGCCGCTCGGTGAGGCCATTGGTCTATGGGTGGTACGCTGTGGTCCGGCGGTGGCTTGTTTGGCTGTATCTCAGTATTGCCTGAGTTAGGTCAGCAGTAAACGCCGTACCTCTGTCGGTGATGAGGACCTCTGGGGCGCCATGACGCAGGAGGATGTTCTCAACGAAGAACTTTGCTACCTCGGCGGCACTGCCTTTGGGCAAGGCCTTCGTCTCCGCGTAGCGGGTGAGGTAGTCAGTCGCTACGACGATCCACTTGTTGCCGGAAGTCGACGTCGGGAACGGCCCCAGTAGGTCCATCCCGATTTGCTGGAACGGCCGGTGAGGTGGTTCGATTGGCTGCATAAGTCCCGCTGGCCTAGTCGGTGGTGTCTTCCGTCGCTGGCAATCTCGGCAAGTCTTGACGTAGTGGGCGACGTCGGCAGCAAGGCGTGGCCAGTAGTACTTTTCCTGTATTCTGGAGAGGGTGCGGGAAACACCGAGGTGTCCAGCCGTCGGGTCGTCGTGTAGGGCCTGGAGGACTTCTGGTCGCAATGATGAGGGCACGACAAGAAGGTAGTCCGTTCGAAGTGGCGAGAAGTTCTTTTTCAGGAGAACGCCGTTCCGTAAGAAAAACGACGACAGTCCTCGCTTGAATACCTTCGGAACAACGGCGGTCTTGCACTCGAGGTACTCCATAAGGCCCCCCAGTTCCGCGTCGGCTCGTTGCCTTTCGGCGAAGTCGTCGGCACTTATAGTTCCGAGGAAGCAGTCATCGTCGTCGTCTTGCGGCGGCGCGGCGACGGGGGCACGAGAGAGGCAGTCGGCGTCAGAGTGTTTTCGTCCGGACTTGTACACGACGGTAATGTCGAATTCTTGAAGCCTCAAACTCCATCGTGCGAGACGACCTGAAGGGTCCTTTAAGTTAGCTAGCCAGCATAAGGCGTGATGGTCACTGACAACTTTGAAGGGCCTGCCATAGAGGTAGGGGCGAAACTTTGACGTAGCCCAGATGATGGCAAGGCATTCCCTTTCTGTTGTGGAATAGTTGGCTTCTGCCTTGGATAGTGACCGGCTAGCATAACTGATAACCCTTTCAAGCCCGTCAGTCTTTTGCACAAGGACGGCACCGAGTCCTACGCTGCTAGCGTCGGTGTGTATTTCAGTGTCGGCGCAATCGTCGAAATGCGCAAGTATGGGTGGCGTCTGCAGGCGTCGTTTAAGTTCCTCAAATGCTTGCACTTGCTCCGTTTCCCACCTGAATTCCACGTTAGTCTTCGTGAGAAGCGTCAGTGGTTCGGCGATGCGTGAAAAGTTTTTGACGAAGCGTCTGTAATAGGCGCATAAGCCGAGAAATCGGCGCACGGCCTTCTTGTCGGTGGGAGGCGCGAAGTCGGCGATGGCCGCTGTTTTCCGCGGGTCTGGGCGCACTCCAGACTTGCTGATCACATGGCCCAGAAACAAGAGCTCGTTGTACGCGAATCGGCACTTTTCTGGCTTCAGGGTCAGTCCAGAGGCCTTTATTGCTTGAAGTACTGCCTCGAGCCGCCGGAGATGCTCGTCGAAGGTCGAGGAAAACACGACGACGTCGTCCAAATACACAAGGCACGTCTGCCACTTCAATCCGGCCAGTACAGTGTCCATGATGCGCTGAAACGTCGCAGGTGCCGAGCAAAGACCGAAAGGCATGACCTTGAACTCAAAGAGGCCGTCGGGTGTTATAAAAGCCGTCTTTTCTCGGTCTCTCTCGTCTACTTCGATCTGCCAATAGCCGGTCTTGAGGTCCATCGATGAAAAGTACGTCGCGTTGTGAAGTCGATCCAGGGTGTCGTCTATCCGTGGGAGGGGGTACACGTCCTTCTTCGTGATTTTGTTCAGGCGCCGATAATCAACGCAGAAGCGCAGTGTCCCGTCCTTCTTCTTCACTAACACCACGGGTGACGCCCACGGACTCTTGGACGGTTGGATGATGTTGTCGCGTAGCATCTCGTCGACTTGTTTCTTTATCGCGTCGCGCTCTCGAGTAGAAACTCTGTAGGGGCTCTGACGGAGTGGTCGAGAATCTTCTTCTGTTATAATGCGGTGCTTAACAAGGTGCGTTTGTCGTACCCGCGATGACGACGAGAAACAGTCCTGGTATTGCAGGAGCAGGGTTTTGAGCTGGTCTTGTTTGACCTTCGCAAGGCTCGGGTTGACGTCAAAATCCGGTTCGGGACCTCTATTCGTCGAAGCAGGTTCGGCAGCATCGAAGAGGGCGAAAGCATCGCTGGCGGCTACACATTCGTCAATGTAGGCAACCGTCGTACCAATGTTGAGGTGCCTATATTCGTGGCTGAAGTTTGTCAGCACTACCTTTGCTTTACCGTCACGCAGTTCGGCTATACCTCTTGCGACGCAAATTTGACGGTTCAGGAGTAGTTGCTGATCGCCCTCGATGACGCCTTCAAGGTTCGCAGGTTTTTCGGTGCCGACGGAAATAATGACGCTGGAGCGGGGCGGAACGGTCACCTGCTCTTCTATCACATTCATGCATGGTTCCCTGGCGTCGCGTGGGGCGGGAGCGCTTTGTCTGAGGTTAGCGTTATCGACTCAGATCTGAGGTCGATGACGGCGCCGTGGTCACTTAGGAAGTCCATTCCAAGTATCACATCCCTAGAGCAATTTTGTAGGATTACAAAGCTCGCAGGATAAGTCCGGTTATTGATGGTGACTCTCGCCGTGCAGACACCAATCGGCGTTATCAGGTGGCCTCCAGCTGTCCGGATTTCGGGTCCACTCCAAGCGGTCTTTACTTTCTTCAGCTTGGTGGCGAACGGTCCACTGAAGACAGAATAGTCGGCTCCGGTGTCGACGAGAGCTGTGACGCTGTGGCCGTCGATAAGAACGTCGAGATCGCTAGTTCGTCGTCTCGCGTTGCAGTTAGGTCGTGGCGTGGGGTCACGGCTACGTCGGTTTGTTCCGCTGCTTCCCCGTTGCGTCGTCAGGTCTACTTCGGTCCGCGAGGTTTCATCGGCAGGACTTCGTCTGCTTCGCGTCGTGTTCTGCAGGTCTCCTCGCGTTGTCGTCGTCGGCGGCCGCGGAGTATCTTCGGCATTTCGTCGTGCAGCAACCGCACCTCCATCGGTTGCTGCCCTTAGTTTTCCGGATACGGGCTAGGCGACCGGCCCCGGTTTGGGCCAGTGTACTGCCGGCGGTGCGGTGACATGTAGCGGCCGGGCGACGGCGAGCGGGAAGGTCGTCGTTCTTGCCACTGTGTTCCGGTGAGGAAGTCGTCGATGTCGCGAGGCCGTTCGCCTGGCTGGGGGCGCGGCGCGTTGACGGCGAATCCGCGTAGCCCCATCTGACGGTACTGGCAGCGGCGGTAGGTATGGCCGGCCTCCCCGCAGTGATAGCAGAGCGGGCGGTTGTCAGGGGCGCGCCAAACGTCGGTCTTCCTTGGGGCATAGCGCGGGGCATAGCGCCGGGCGACAGGAGGACGGTAGGGCGTTGGTGGTGGTGGCGGCGGCGGCGTCTGGCGGCCGAACTGCTGCGGCGGCGCGGCGTCATGACGTGGACGAGGAGCGGGGGGCGTTGCGTCGGGCTGCTGCAGCATAGTTCATTGCTTGCAGCTGCGGCTGCGCTGCATCGGGGGTGCCCAGCGACTGCTGGATTTCCTCGCGGACCATGTCGGCGATCGAATCCACTTGAGGCTGCGCTGAAGGCAACAGCTTGCGCAGCTCCTCCCGCACTATCGCTCTGATGGTTTCCCGTAGGTCGTCGGTGCCTAGCGAGTGCGCTTCTGTGTAGCCTGTCGACAGGGTTGAGCGGTTGTATTGCTTCGTCCTAATCTCGAGGGATTTTTCAATTGTTGTAGCCTCCTTTAGGAATTCGATGACAGTTTTCGGTGGGTTCCGCACCAGTCCTGCAAAGAGGTCTTGTTTCACTCCCCGCATAAGGAAGCGGACCTTTTTTTCCTCAGGCATCGCAGCATCAGCCAGGCGGAAAAGTCGCGTCATCTCTTCCGTGTAGATGGTGACCGTCTCATTCGGTAGCTGTGCTCTTGTCTCCAGCAAAGCAGCGGCCTTTTCCTTGCGGACGATGCTCGCGAAGGTATTAAGGAACGTCGTCCGAAAGAGGTCCCAGGATTGAAGGCTCGATTCATGGTTTTCGAACCACGTCTTCGCGGCGTCTTCTAAGTAGAAGTAGACGTGGCGCAGCTTCTCTTCAGTGTCCCAGTGGTTGAAGGCGGCGACTCGCTCGTACGTCTCCAGCCAGCTCTCCGGGTCTTCAAACGACGATCCACGGAAAGTCGGTGGCTCCCTTGGCTGTTGCATCACTACCGTTGTAGGTGGCAGGGGGTCTGTCATCGTCTCGGCGGTCGATGTGACGGTCTTCGGCTGCCTGGTGTTTTCGGGAAGGAGCCCGTACTCTGGTTGTAGTCCCTTCTGCCGGCGGCTGGTTCGAGGATCCGGGTTGTCCTTAGCGTCGTCTTCTTCTCGGCTTGGGCTTGGGTCAGCGCCCCGCGGTGGCGTCCGGATCATGAAGCAGCACCTCCACCAGATGTCACGTGGTCGTGACGACGAAGACAGCAGTCAGCACGTTCGAGATGAAACTGTTTATTTGGCCGAACTTGTGGCCGGGAAACTGTAAGTCAATCTACAGCAACACACTGATAGCGGCGGACAGAGCGTCGACCGTCGATCAACTGACAAGCGGTCAAGCGCGTCGGCTTTTATACAGGCGCTATGGAACTTTCCAGCAATATCGCTGGTGGCGGCGTTATCTCTCGACAAAGCTGGAACATTCGCGTGCGGCACACAATCTTAACAAAACGATCTACTAAAATCGTGAAGCTTCTCGAACACTGCTTCACGGCCAGCGTCGAGCGTTGATAACCGTCCTTGCTGGTCAAACTCGAGCACATCAAAATAAAAGAAGAAGCGGGCGTGGCAATATGCGTGGTGCACGTATATGTTGAGAACTTCAGCTACCGCAAGGGTGAAATCATGATCATGCGCGTTTGTCGTCGGTACGGAGATGTGCCACTAGGTGTCAACGTGAGTACAAACAACAGTAGACATGGTACAAGCTCTCATATACCAATGCACTATAAACAATAAACTATTTCTGTGACGACACGTTTCACTTTCGTGTTATACCGATTCCTATGACGGAGGAATCAACCAACCATCTTTTTTCGTTCAGCAGCCATGTCGGTACGTAATGCTACTGGAGAACGGCAAGTACAGAGGGAGACGATTTAGCGTATTCTGTACTGTACAACGCAACATTGATAATTTGTCTCTGAAAAAAATGGCTGGAAACTCGTAAACTGCCTTCGTCTTCGAATGGGCATTGACGCTCAATGGAGCCAACTGAACGAACGCGCTGCTAACTTAAGCTATTTGTATAGCCCCCGTTACTTCTCTGGATATCCAGCCAATTTCCTTCTCCATTATAAATTAGCACTGTGGGTTCACGTAACGCCAGTCGACAGTTTTAAGATACGTCATACTTGCTCTACATCATTTAGGCGTATGTAGCAAAATATTAACTACAAAATACCAGTACTTATAAGTTATAACATTGAAAATGTAATTTCAAAAATAGGATCAACTTAGGCCACAAAGATTTTTCGGACTCCTCTTGTATTCCCAGGGACGTGTTATTAGAGAGCTTGAGAATCCGCCCCTTTCATTTTCCTGTGCTGCCCTCTGCCGTTTTGGTAGGGGTTCGGTAGGGGCCGGGACAACCGGTATTGCCAAGAGCAAAGCCTCCGAGATGAAGAGAGGTTTCGCGACTCTTCCGCTAGCGATGCGCGCATGCACAGGAGCGTCGTGAAAAAGGCGGGTTGGGGCCTCAAGGAGCTTGGGGACCCAAGAAACTCGCGAGCCACCAGGGCGCATGCGCCGAACCCAAGCCACTCTTGGGCTCTTGCGCTCGCGTTGACCCAAGGCCCAAAAATCGAAAACTAGCATGGATACCCAAGGCGTGTTGTGTCGCCAGCCAGACGACGCGGCGCGGGCCATGACGCTGTATGGGTGGTATGGCCCGCGTCTCGCATATTTTAGTTTCGCCACGGGCGGCGCTCCGTGCGCTTGACCCAACGCAGCCTGCGTTTGGCCCAATTCTCAAACTCTGCTGATCCCCCGAACGCAAGAGCAGGCATCCCAACGCAGCTTGGGGACCCAGCGTCTTCGGTCCCCAATTCTCAAACTGTCGATAAAGGCCAAAGCCTTAGACGCCTTTTGCAACGCTGTAAGTAGCTTGTGCTTCTCAGTCACGTCAGAGAGGCGGCAGCATCTAGTGGAGCCTTGGACTTGAGGCTCCACCCATCGAGCTCATGGCCCCTTAGCCCAAACCCTTATCAATGTACTTCTTCATCTTCATCATCATCATCTTAAACGCTTCTTTAAACGCGAAATTTACCATCCACGTCGGCGTCTTCGAGATATTACGAGACCTGACGATACTTCGCGTGACCGACGTCGGTGCCAACACGAATGATGCGCAAAAAAAATGTTAAATGATAAGAGTCGGACAAAGGTCACGCGATACTTGAGTGATTGTGTGCGTGTGCAGTCTGCATACCAAAAACAACATGACCTCAATATATACATGACGCCATCAATGACGTCATCCTATGGCGTCGTCATTACATCACCGATCGTCAGAATTCGTCGCGTGATAGTGACGTCGTCATTATGACATACTGATGACGTCATGGCAGGACATCGTCGCGTGATCAATGGCGGGCCGATTACGGAGGCTGTAAAAACCGCGTGAGACGAAGAATGCTTGGTAATGCCTGCGATCCTGGATGCAGTGCAAGACCGCGGTCGGTTCACAAATATTCTGGCAGAACAGCGCAAAAACACGGGACAGTGAAAAACACATCGGACCCAGCGCTGCGTTTTCCGTTGTTTCTGCCAAAACGTTCACAAACCAACTAGCCCCACTAAGAATGGTCCACGAAGGAAAATAGCGCTCATGCTGTTACCTTGTGAGTCTCGTGCTACGTTTTTTCGCGCTATTTTCATTAATCATTAATTACCAACTCGCCCAACAGTCTATTCTTCTAAGAACTCTTCGTCGGAACGCTTTCGAAGGCAAGGAAGGGGGGGGGGGCGGTATTGAGTGTGATTACATCGACTGAGAAAAAAAAATAAGATGGCTTTCGCCTTCGAGTCTTGTTAAGCGATTGCTTAAGGGGCCCCGCGAACGTTTATCGTAGTTCCTTTTATAGAACAGACGAGGGTGCTGGGCAGTATGCTGACCATCAGCTTTGTTACACGAAGAAAAGTGTCACCGCCAATAGCCATACTCCCTACTGTGAAGATTAGGTGCATCAAGATTCTGAGCCTCTGCTCGGGAATTTCGTTTAGCGGTAGCGGAAGACAAAGCACTCCCACCGGTTGCGTTACTCATTCAGAGGCAAAGCACAAACACGGGAACGCATGGCTCGCGTGGAGCCGGTTGGGCGCGTTTACTTTCGGTGCTTCGATCTCCAAGACCGCTCGCTCAGGCGCGAAACCTTCAAAATGAAAGCCTCTATCCTGAGCTATGCCAGCTCCGCCATCAGCTATCCCTCTTTCTCCCACAGAGAATTGGCATAAATGCTCTATACACAGGTGCGCGCAGGGTTTCCTATTCGGGAGAGGAGGGGGGCGAAAGCTCGCCCCAGCGCCCCCCCCCCCCTTTCACCCAGCCCCCTTTGCTCGAGATCGAAAAAAAAACACAAGCTTCGCAGTGGAGGACACAATGAAAATGAAGCGCTGACGTGGCCCCCACAACAACCTTTGGTCACCGGCCTTCGGGGGGGGGGGGGTGAAAATGGGAAGTAAACAGCTCTTGGAATGCTACGCCAGTGGTCCTCGGCCGCCATTGTCGTCAAAAACCTGCGTGGCCATAACCATCAAGTTAAAACCTCCTTGATAACCACAGAGTTTCCCACAACATTTACTAGAGGGAACTCTGGCGCTAGTGTCCATAGGAGCTGCGACGCATGGCGCTTCAGCCAACATGGGAATAATGGGTAGTACACAGATTTGTCTGAACTTCGTCCTTTAGTCTCCGTTTGGCTCCGCGTCGGCTGCATCCGCTTTGTCGCAAAATGAAGTTCAGCAAAATTCAGCAGTTCCACGTCGCCACTTTAACATTTTTAGGCTCATCAATTCAAATGTGGCGACGAAGATCACAACAGTCCATACTTTTATCCGAAACGAACGCCAAAACATAGCAATAAACAAAGCTACAAGTGAGTTCTAAGCCGTAAGCACGAAGATTAGGCAAATCCGTGTACTACCCATCATTCCTATGGTGGCTGAACGATAGCAGCGCCAGAGTTCCCTCTAGGTAACTGTAGGAAACTCTATGGCCATAACCTTGGACTTCAAACAATGACAGGACATGTCCGACTGAGTCGAGGAATGGGGCAGACATGGCGCCCCTATTCAGATGGTTAGAGGGGGTGCCTTCCCCCCTCCCGCCTCCATACGCCTCCTTCGTGCGCACGCCTATGGCTCTATCCAATAGCGCTAGCTTATTGTAGTGACGTCAAGCCCCTCTCGAGTGTTTAAGGGAGTTTACTTCTCATACAGGCACATGGTTAACTTCTCATACAGGCTATTTGTTATGCCCGCCGTTTGTCCGGTTCGCGATGTAGCCAAGAGGCAATCCCCATCATGCCGGCAGGCGCTTTCTTGGTGATCTTCATCTTCTGTTTCGCTCCCCGAACACGTGCGGCCAGCGCGCGCTCTCCTGGTGCGCCGATTTGTAAGGTGTTGGATGCAATAACTCAGATAGGGGAGACATAGAGGGCAGAGAGAGAGAGACAGGGAAAGAGAGAGAGAAGAAAGAGAGAAAAAGAGAGACAGAGAGAGAAATAAATAAAACCAGCCACAAGAAAGACGGAAAAAAACAGAGATCGAGACAGAAAGAGAGCGAAAAAAAGAAACATAAAGAACGAAATAGAGATAGAGAGAAAGAGAAAGAAAGGAATAGGATGCGAGAAATAGAGAGAAAGATAATTGAGCTACTTGATGCTTTGATTGTAAAGCGATTCCCAATCAAACCCGATCGATACCTAGCCAACACTCGTGATTTGCAATGTGACCACGTGGACACTTCGTGCGTCGGCGTGTGAATGCACGTGTGCCTAGTCAAGCCAGGACCAGCCGAGTGCCGACCAGCTCTGCTCTGCCCCAGCGTTGCGCGACTCAGTGCAAGCGGCGTAAATTTTTTTATTTTTTTTTGTTGGTTTTAGGTCGTAAACATCAGGTCCTAGTAAATAGACCTCTCCCGGGGTACGTCACACGTCGGTGTCTACGTCACCGCGTGACGTCACCGGCGCACGTGCAACGGCGGTGGTTGGCAAAACCAAAAACACTCCCGCTGCCGGGTCAGCGTGGTACAGTCGCACGGTGTTTGACGCAGCTTTTTTTTTCTTTTGAACCTTTTCTTTCATCTTTCGATTCCAAGATTAGTTGTGGTATGCGTCAGAGAACATATGCGTCGTGGCGGACTGCGTGACGAAAATTTTGCCACGCTGCTGGCTGTTTAACTTGGAGAAGTGCACCCACGTGGTGGTCTGTGCGAGGAACAGCGGCATCGTCTTCGAAAATGTGCCGCGTTTACTGTGGCGTGTAGTGTGCGTTGAAAGGCAGCCACGATATCGGTTCAGCTTTGCGGACGTTGAAACTGACAATATTGCGTGTGTTGTGTGCTGTGTGAATAACGATGCATTTTGTTTGCGAAAACATTGGCGCGCGTTGTGTCTAACAGGGCCATTTGCTGTGACAGGTTGTCGACGGAACATCAGGATTGGACATTTTATTTGACGCGATGATCTGCGGGTGCGTACATCTCAGGGTTTGTGCTGCGTGCGCAAAAAAAAAAACGTGCATGATGTCCGGGCTGAAAAGTGAGAGTACGCATGAGCTATACCAGCGTGTTTTAGCATTGCTGAACATGCATGTACGGTTTACCATGGCGAATACGCAGAACCATACGCGTATCGCGTTTTATTGGAGATATAGTACGTCTTAATAGAAACAGTGGAGGTTCTTGTTTGTCATATTATTGTTAACTTATCCTTACGGCTGATATTCCGAGTTTGTGTACGAAGTCTAAAGGAGAGGAGTAAGTATGGAAACACGTTGTAGGCATCAGATACAGCGAAGTGACCGCGCAAGATATTATTTATATAGCTAAATTATTTTGTTTAACATCGCAAAAGTGCTCAGTTAATTATGCGGAACGCCGTAGGGAAAAACTTCGCTTTAATTTTCACAGGCATCTCTTAACCTTAACCGAACGCACGCCAACGAGTGTTTCCTTCTTCGTTTTTGTGTTTTTTTTTCATTCATCTCCGATCGAAATTCTGCGCCGTGAGTGAGCATCTAATCCATGACCTTGCGCACAGCTCAAAACTATATTGCCGCCAATGATGTACATCATTTAAAACTGCAGTGCAGATTTCGCGACGGAACTTGAGTACGTTCACATCCATGCCATGCTAATATTTCTCCAAACATCAGTCGTCGTGAAAATGTACAACGTTCGCTTTCGAAGAGCATAAGATTTTTTTTATTGCTGTCATCCTCGACGAGCAAATCGTTACATGTTGACCTAACAGAATCGTGCATTATAGGCAGCGACTCTTCCTTTTAACAGCTGTGGGTTCATAAAATAGCAATTTGCAGAAACCTCTGTCGAAGTAACGCAGACATACGCAGCACTGCTATGCAGAGAGATCCCGCCGGCGAACTTTCTTGTCAACCAGCGCCTGCTCCGAGGGCGGGACTCGGGGGCGGGACACTCCCAGTGACGTCACACTGTTTGCAAACAGGGAGGGGTCTATTTCATCAAGGATTTCCACACCGCTGTTAAGCCAAACGTAGAGTTTTAGGTAGTAACGACGAAGCTTTAACTATGAATACGCGTAGTATTTGCATAAACCGAGAAACAGTACTTACGGTTTGAGCGGAAATTAGCTAGCACGACTGTCTTTCACAGGTGTATGGCAAGTGCGCCGCGGTATTCTGGGCGGAGCCTAAAATTTTGCTTATGATGTAATCTAGTACACGATATTTAGTGGCACGACCGACGAATGACAATCTTTTTCATCATACAAGCACTTCCGGACAACTACCTACTTCCGGTTCTCCAAATATTCAGAAGAACTCTGGTAAAAAAACAAATCGATGGTTTTCTTTTTAAGTTAAGAGTTTTATTAGAGACACGTAAGAGAACACTATATGTTTACTCAAGGACGAATTAACCACCAGGTAATTAATGAGATGCGTTTCGGCAGCACGACGAAACCCAATCTTAACAAAAGTAATACACCCGGGCACCTGAAACGCCGAAGTGCAAGTGAGTGCCACCACCACACGCGTCAGTCAAGTATTAGGGTCCGCTCCAATTATATTTCCTACTGGAAGCCATAAGCAGTCAACAGTCAACGAAACTAGAGGAGGTATGACGACCGTTTTCTATTTTTTACCTGCACAACAGTGATCATCAGATAAAGAAAACCGTCATATCCGTGACGGAAATACGTCAGTGGAGCTGTGGTGGACCCAGGCATAAAACACCTTCGTGTTAAAATAACGACTGACGGTAAACAACTTACCGCCAGTAGGGACCGACGTCCAACCTTCCATATTTGGAAGGATGTGGGTTCGACCATACAGACTGTGCCTCAGAACAACCAGTCGAGCACCCCGAGTGTGCGAAGGTTGTCGGGTGAGCTCGCATCGGTAGCGAAGTGTTCCTTCCTACACTTTACATCATACTCAGTAACAGTTAGGCTAAAAACTACAACATGACGTGCCCTGTGCTTTCCTTGGTTTAATTATCTTGAGCTTTGCATGGTCGCGTCTGACACAAATGGCCCTTACGAACGACTCCCATACTCTCGTTCCACACTGGTGCGTAGTTACTCACCTGAGCGAGTAGCACCATAGCGGAGTAGACGTAGGCCCTGTGAAGTCTAGCGGATGCCAGGGTAGCGAGAGTCGCCCTGATCTCGGATAGGCACCTGACGGCCACCGGGCTTTCGGCAGAGTACTCAGGAGCGTCGACCGATACAGCCTGGTTAAGGGCTTCCACGAAGCTCGCACCGTACAAGCCTTCACCAAGCATTCCGAGGGCCGCGCTCTGGAAGGGCTCGGTCGTGTCCGCTTCTGCCACGCTACTGCGAGTGAACACGGTGCTGTGGCTGAGTGGCTAAGACGTTGTTCTGATGAGACCGAGGTCACCGGTCCGTTTACCAGCTGAGCATTACCGGCGGCGACGGCACTCTGAAACGCTCCCGCGTTTAATTACGCCTTTAGGGCGCTCTTGCTCAAATGGACTCCTTGACACCCACTATGGTTTCACTTATAGTCCACTGTGTAGTCTAGTGATCGCAAACACAGCAAAAAATCCCAGGCCTGCGCGGAAAGCGCAGCACAGTAACAGCGAAAGCTGGAAGAGTGGCATTTCTAAAGCCCGTTGCAAACAATCTTGGGGCTACTGATACAAGTACACTAGCAAGGTACCCACTACGCTCTAAATCATAATTTTGGCGAAGTTAGGAATCGCCTACTACGCCATTATTCGTCATTCTGCGGAGAAGCGAGGTACCAGTTACACATCTGTAAGGCATTAGGTGCACTTCATCGATGCGACGACTGATGACATGAAGAATTATGGCTGAGCCCTTTGGTATGGGTTGGAAGCTTTAAACGACCCACTAGTTACGTAATTCGCATTGTGTGACACCTGATCGCTATTTCGCCCTCCCACCACGCTATATAACATACGTTATATAACATAAGACAGAGAGGGGGCGGGGGGGGGGGGCAAAGAACTTTATTGAGACCCTGTGGAAATGGATCATGGGGTCCTTAAGGGATTCCTGGCAACCAATACAAGTGCACTTGTGCGGAAGTCACAACACTATAAATCATCAAAATTTTTGTGAAGTAGAGAAGCAGACACTATGCCATTTTTCTTCATTCTGCGGAGAATCGCAGTGCCCGCTACACACGTTTAAGGCATTATGTGCACTTTGTCGATGTTGTGCCTGATGACGATGAAGAATTATGGCAGAACGTTTTGTAATGAAGTGGCTGACTGGGCTAGTTGGTTGTGCATACTTAGGGTTAACAGCGCTTGTCTCGTCTTTTTCCTGTCCGCCGTGTGTTATTTTTGCGCTGTTAAGCCTAAGTTTTGTAATGAGTTGGAAGCATTCAACAACTCAATCGTTGCGCAATACGCATTGTGTGACCACCAGGTTGTTATATTCCTCTTCTACCACGCTATATTACATATGTTAGTGTGGTTCCTTCCCGACATGAAGCCTGTATAGGGTCTTCTTGCAAAGCAGTTTGAAGCACCTGCATGGCTCTGAGGTAGAATACTGGGCTCCCACATAGAGGACCCAGGTTCGAACCGCGTTCCGTCCTGGATAATTTTTCTTTATTTCGTTTTTTTTTATTTCGCGCGATAGCGTTTACGGACACCGGGGCGGCGGACAACTACGGCGCCAAAAACGACCGTTTAAATGATCTCGTAACAGCTTTCGCAGTAATAAACTTTAGTGTAACTACATCCGAAAGGCGGAAGTGAAAGATAGGAGCGGTGGAGATAGGCATTAGATAGGATTAAATATTCTGGCACCGGTGGAAACAATTATTATTCAAAAATACCTGCTGTTCATGTGTTTTTGCGCTCTTCTGTAGATATCCGACTACCATCTGCTGATCACCTCATTTGCGGATCGTATTCATCTTCATGAGGCAGTGCCCCCGTCTGTCTTGCTTAAGCTAACGCTATATACGACTGACAATTGGCCAGGAGTCTTAGCCACTATCGTTTCCTTCACCTTTGAACGGCGTGGTCCAGGTACAGAAACGGGGTGAAACTCTCGTTGCCAACGTCCAGCTCACTAAGCGTCGCGCTAAGGTAGAGGCCGACGTTAGCGCTGCTTAGCGTGGACTGCAGGCTTTGGCCGACGTCGACGTAGACGCGACCTTCCCTGGAAGATACGCTGACTACCGAGGACAGGCCGGTCTCCATGCTGGTCCCGACCACGAAGTCCAGCAAGCCCTGAGTGCCCGCGGATTCGTTCATGGCGTCCAGGCGGCGCTGAAGACCTAACGCGGATATGACGTCAACGGCCGATACCGTCCTGCCGCAGTGAGACATGAGGAATGAGCGGCAGCTGTTGTAGAAGACGGCCATGCTTCCTTCCTCGTGGCCGTACAAGTGCAGGTTGCCCAGGAGGTATAACAGGGACTCGTGGATCACGGCCGTCAAGTTGTCCGTGCTCTCCTGCAAGGAGGGGCCGGGTATATAGACGTCACCGTCATACGGTGCTATAATATGAGAATTTCACATAGTGTAGGATGATCCTGCACTATGTCGAATAACCAACTAGCCCAACAAAAAGTTTTAATGAGAATTTCACATACAAATATTTATTTAGCTAGCACGGTGGGTTTCTGCTGGGTTCATGGTCTAATTTCCGCTTTGACGTCACCCGCTAACGGCTGTTTTGAGGCGTTTTTGTTGCAGTTGTTGACGCAGCATCTTCGTCAGCACGTATGTCAACGATGAGCCTTTATTTGTGACGTCTTTGCTCGATGTCTTGTTCATTTCAGAATGTTTAAGTGTCCTTCGTATATGCACCATCCGTTTTTATTGTTATTATTTCTTTTGCCGTGCAGGGAAGGTGTGTTGGTAAGCAACCGCAGCGGTAACGACAAATCAGGTTTTCTTTTTGTTTACAACCTTTGTGGTCAATAAAATCGGAAGCTACGGAACTCGAACAGAAAAGTAACAGAAACTGAATGATGAACTGCAAGTAAACTTCGAATACATGCCAATAAAGGGAATATAAAAAAGATGGCTGATCCCTCCGTCATAGGAATCAGTATAACACGGAAGTGAAACGTGTCATACAGAAGTAGTTGATTCTTTATAGTGCATTGGCATATGAGAGCTTGTATGATGTCTATTGTTGTTTGGCAGATATAGAACCACTTGATGTGGACGCACCCACGTTGACGCCTAGTGGCACATCTCCGAATAGTGAACTAACGCCCATAATCATGATTTAACCATGGCGGTAGCTGAGGTTGCCAATATATACCTGGACACCGCATATGGTGAATCCTGCACAAACATGTCATCAACAAGCAAATAGTAATCCCTGATACTCGATATGCACTCCTTCAAAGCGTCATGAAACACGAAGAGAAACGCGACGAGCGTCGTGCCTTCCCTTTAGGCGGGCTGTTAATTCTCACAGGGCGAGCGTAGAACGCGGCGTGACAGCCAGGCGAGAGTCAGAGAGCTATTTTTTGATATGGATGGATGCTATGAGCGAGGCTTGGGCTAAATCCGCCACTTCGCGGTGTGCTAAAGCGTTGGCGAAATTACACTTCTCCTATTGGAAGCGCGCCGAATGTGACGGTCGTAGCAATGTAGAGTTCCTGGAGCCAATTGAGGCGGCAACGAACTTTCCTTTTTTCCTTTTTTTTTTTCGAGCCTGGTGGTACGCCCATAGCATCAATCCATCGATCCAAGAACCAGAGGGACGCTGTTGAAGAGAAAGGAAAGCGAGCACCATGAAATACGCGAATGGTCCGAGGATCGTGCTGATGACCAGGCTCAGGGGGGCGCCGCTGCAAGAGCGGCCGCCCTAGAACGACTGAAAACTTAGACTGCAGAGTCGCGGTAGTCTCCTGCACAATGTATTGCCCAAATTCTGCTCTCAGTGGGAGAAGGTCAAAGCTTGCTGCACACATTGGGTAATGCATCACGTCATACTATGGGGTGACTGGGCTTCTCGCAGTACCCAAAAGAACCGCAGTGCGGGAAACTCGCATTACCTTCCCTTAACGTTCCAAGTCTATTGCATTACCCCCAATTCTCCCCAACCTTCCTGCACCTCGCGTGATGATTTCATTTATTTATACACACTGCAGCTCATTAAGGCTATGACAGGATTTGGTGTACATGTATGCAAATATAATAGCGATATACAAAGACGGGAACATAACTGAAAAATGTAGATGGAGAAATGTAAAGGAATTATGGATCGATAATAACATTGTTTTGCAGTACCTTCCGGATCCGGCCACCTCTGACCTAGCGACGATGTCGGGAGCTCACAGCATGACATCGTCGGTAACATGACACGTGGTAACATGAAAATCATGACATGCATGTCATGTATGACATGATTTACATGCCACGCTCATGGCGCACTCGTGGTCGTTTCGCTAGATTGATATACACCAAAATTGGTATTGTGCTATGTGACTGTATGAAGAATATGAATAACAGGTCGTAGCATGAAAACCATGACATCCATGACATATATGTCATGATTTACATGCCACGCTCATGGTGCATTTGCGGCCGTTTCGCTTGCATGATATACACCAAAATTGGTATTGCGTGACACGACCGTATGACGAACGTAAGTGAGAGGTGGTAACATGAGAATCATGACGTGCAAGTCATGTACAACCTGATTTACATGCCATGCTCATGGTGCGCTAGCGGCCGTTTCAGTAGATTGATATACACCAAAATTGGTATTGCGCGAAGTGACTGTATGAAGAACATGAATAACAGTTGGTAAGATGAAAACCATGACATGCATGTCATGTATGTCATGATTTACATGCCACGCTCATGATGCATTCGCGGCCGCTTCGCTAGCTTGATGTACACCAAAATTGGTATTGCGCGCAGCGACTGTATGACGAACGTAAATGAGACGTGGTAACATGAAAATCATGGCATGCATGTCATGTATGACATGATTTGCATGCCACGCTCATGGCGCACTCGCGGTCGTTTCGCTAGATTGATATACACCAAAATTGGTATTGTGCTATGTGACTGTATGAAGAACATGAATAACAGGTCGTAGCATGAAAACCACGACATATATGTCATTATTTACATGCGACGCTCATGGTGCATTTGCGGCCGTTTCGCTTGCATGATATACACCAAAATTGGTATTGCGCGACACGACCGTATGACGAACGTAAGTGAGAGGTGGTAACATGAAAATCATGACGTGCAAGTCATGTACAACCTGATTTACATGCCATGCTCATGGTGCGCTAGTGGCCGTTTCAGTAGATTGATATACACCAAAATTGGTATTGCGCGAAGTGACTGTATGAAGAACATGAATAACAGTTGGTAAGATGAAAACCATGATATGCATGTCATGTATGTCATGATTTACATGCCACGCTCATGATGCATTCGCGGCCGCTTCGCTAGCTTGATGTACACCAAAATTGGTATTGCGCGCAGCGACTGTATGACGAACGTAAATGAGACGTGGTAACATGAAAATCATGACATGCATGTCATGTATGACATGATTTGCATGCCACGCTCATGGCGCACTCGCGGTCGTTTCGCTAGATTGATATACACCAAAATTGGTATTGTGCTATGTGACTGTATGAAGAACATGAATAACAGGTCGTAGCATGAAAACCACGACATGTATGTCATGATTTACATGCCACGCTCATGGTGCATTTGCGGCCGTTTCGCTTGCACGATATACACCAAAATTGGTATTGTTCGACACGACCGTATGACGAACGTAAGTGAGATGTGGTAACATGAAAATCATGACGTGCAAGTCATGTACAACCTGATTTACATGCCACGCTCATGGAGCGCTAGCGGCCGTTTCAGTAGATTGATATACACCAAAATTGGTATTGCGCGAAGTGTCTGTATGAAGAACATGAATAATAGTTGGTAAGATGAAAACCATGACATGCATGTCATGTATGTCATGATTTACATGCCACGCTCATGATGCATTCACGGCCGCTTTGCTAGCTTGATATACACCATAATTGGTATTGCGCGCAGCGACTGTATGACGAAGGTAAATGAGACGTTGTAACATGAAAATCATGACATGCATGACATGTACGACATGATTTACATGTCATGCTCATGGCGCACTCGTGGCCGTTTCGATTGCTTGATATCCACCAAAATTGGTATTGTGCTGTGTGACTGTATGAAGAACATGAATAACAGGTGCTGGCATTAAAACCATGACATCTATGACATGTATGTCATGATTTACATGCCTCGCTCATGATGCACTTGCGGCCGTTTCGCTTGCATGATATACACCAAAATTGGTATTGCGCGCAGCGACTGTATGACGAACGTAAATGAGACATGGTAACATGAAAATCATGACATGCATGACATGTACGACATGATTTACATGTCATGCTCATGGCGCACTCGTGGCCGTTTCGCTTGCTTGATATCCACCAAAATTGGTATTGTGCTATGTGACTGTATGAAGAACATGAATAACAGGTGCTGGCATGAAAACCATGACATGCATGTCATGTATGTCATGATTTACATGCCACGCTCATGATGCATTCACGGCCGCTTCGCTAAATTGATGTACACCAAAATTGGTATTGCGCGCAGCGACTGTAGACGAACGTAAATGAGACGTGGTAACATGAAAATCATGACATGCATGACATGTACGACATCATATACATGTCATGATCATGGCGCATTCGTGGCCGTTTCGCTTGCATGATATACACCAAAATTGGTATTGCGCGACGCGACTGCATGGCGAACGTAAATGAGAGGTGGTAACATGGAAACATGACATGCAGGTCATGTACGACATGATTTGCAAGCCACACTCATGATACATTCGCGGCCGTTTTCCTAGCTTGATATATATCAAAATTGGTATTGCGTGACGCGACTGTATGACGAACATGAATAACAAGTGGTAACATGGAAACCGTGACATGATGTCATGTATGTCATGCTTTACATGCCGCGCTCGTGCATTCGCGGCCGTTTCCCTAGCTTAATATACACCAAAATTGGTATTGCGCGAAGCGACTGTATGACGAACGTAAATGAAAGGTGTTAACATGAAAATCATGACATGCATGTCATGTATGGCATGATTTACATGCTATACTCGTGGTGCACTAGCGGTCATTTCGCTCGTTTAATATACACCAAAATTGATATTGCGCGATGTGACTGTATGACGAACATAAATGAGAGGTTTTAACATGCGAATCATGTTATGCATGTCATGTACGGTATGATTTACATGCCACTGTCATGGTGTGCTTCCGGCCGTATTGTTAACTGGATATATACAAAATTGGTATGGCACGACACGAGTGCGTGATGAACATAAACGACAGGTCATGCATTGTATATACCAGAATGTGCGTTTCATTGGCATGGTGTATACTACATTGTGCATGCATGCGTGCATGGCAAACATGCGATATATGGTGGACTAGATGCCATGGCATGAATGATTTCATTTGGCTCAAATATAAACAAGGCGATGTATGCAGCTCTTTGCTGGCTGCTTCGCATTACATCGATTCCCACAGTGCGTGGGATCTGCCGAATTTTTTATTTTTAGGAGCCACCGATGCTCCACGGGTTTTCGAAGTTCAACCTCCCACTCCAGTACTATAAGCATTTCGGCATAAAAAGTGGACGTTCGCGATCTGTATCAAGGCCGCTGAATGAAAAAAAGGAGGTGAAACATCCTACATTGCGTGCAGTTTACTTAAATATGATTCAGAAGCAGAGTTTCCAGACGCGACCGCGGGAGTGCTCCACATCAGTAAACCATGGGTGCCTCGATGCCAGTGCCGCCTACATCGAGGCACCCCAGTAAACCTTAAGAAACCACGGCAGTTTGAGGGAAAATGCTTGTCCGAACGCTAGGGAACGCTCTCGTTGAAGACAGATAGACAATAAGCGTTCATTGATATTTAGGCCGTTTGTGGTTATGGCGAGTGGTTGCCGTCTGGCAGGGCCCCACTTTGTAGCGTAGGATGTGAGGAGAGATAAGGCACGTGTTCTGGTCCTTTTACGCTTTAGATGCGAAGTATCTTATGGCGGAGTTCAATCCGGTGGTGGTGGTGGTGGTGGTGTGCGGCGTGACCACCCTTACTGTGCATGCGCATACCCTCTCCACTCACCCTCTCCCCTCCCCTCTCCACTCCTCATCTCCCCTCCCTCTCTCCACTCTTCCTCTGAAACGCGGGCTAGGCATGCCGAAATTCTCTCCTGCGCAACGCCGCGATGAGCACCAGCGCATGCGCATCCCCTCCCCGTCTTTCTCCTCTCCTACGCTGCCCCCCTCTCGCACGCCTGCCGACCGCGTTGCCCGCTCGCCCTGTGAGAATTAACGGCCAGGCTAGAGGGAAGACAAGACGCGCGTAGCGTTCCTCTTCGCGTTCCACGACGCGAGCTCGGTAGCATGCCCAAAGAACGCCAACGGAACGCAATCGTGCAAGTGCTCCGGCTTCGCATCGCCTCATGGTCCCCTTTAGCGGGAAATGGTGTAATTTTTTTGTGTTGCTTCGGCGGTTTCATCGGTGGTCGAAGGGTCTATCTTAATGCTAAACACATCTACAGTACTGCTCGGTGCGGCTCATCTTGTCTTACATGAAAGCTGTAAGAATATTAATGAGAACTAACAGACAATAATGCCAAGGAAAGTATAGGGGATGTTTTTAGTAATAATTGTAAGGTAATTGTGAAGAAAGAAAAGTGGACGAAAAGATAGCTTGCCGCGGGCAGGGACCGAACCTGCGACCTTCGAATAACGCGTCCGATGCTCTACCAACTGAGCTACCGCGGCGGCCATCCCCCCGTCCACTTTATGGGGTATATGTGTGCATTTGAACGTGGGAGCGTCAGTCAGCGCCGCCAGTAGCCATGACGGCGAGTGTGGAACACTCTTTTTCTGCCTTGTTGGCGTCACGTAGCACGTGAACTTATTACGAGCTGGCAGCTGACCAATAATCCCTCGCATACTACCTGAAAGCATCAAGTCTGCCAGAACGAGACCCTCGCTATGAATGAAGGAAAGAAGTGTTAATTTCAAGGGCTCGTTTTCTTTGTTATACACAATATTAATGAGAACTAACAGACAATAATGCCAAGGAAAGTATAGGGGATGTTTTTAGTAATAAATGTAAGGTAATTGTGAAGAAAGAAAAGTGGACGAAAAGACACATATACCCACATATACCCCATAAAGTGGACGGGGGGATGGCCGCCGCGGTAGCTCAGTTGGTAGAGCATCGGACGCGTTATTCGAAGGTCGCAGGTTCGGTCCCTGCCCGCGGCAAGCTATCTTTTCGTCCACTTTTCTTTCTTCACAATTACCTTACATTTATTACTAAAAACATCCCCTATACTTTCCTTGGCATTATTGTCTGTTAGTATTCATTAATATTGTGTATAACAAAGAAAACGAGCCCTTGAAATTAACACTTCTTTTCTTCATTGAAAGCTGTAAGGTTTCTTGTGTAAGAGTGTAACACGTACCCAGCTTTTATTCTACTATCACGAAATAATTTCCACGATGCCTTCGTGGATAATGTTCACCTTCTAAATAGCGGGCTGGTCCATCAGGCTTATGCGTATTATTGTACATATCAGGAACGTTCCGAGATTTAGAAACTTTTATGACGAACACGCGTTTCGATGATCGCGGAATAAGCCTTTTAGTTGGGCCGTTCCAAGACGCCCACAAACGCTAGAAACAAGAAGGCGCATCGCCGATGCAGCGCGGAAACAGTCCAGATCATGTGGATATGCCATCACATCCAAATATCAGGTAGCGAGAAGCAGTTGGAGGCTGCTGTGAGCAGGTCCCAGACCAACATCCATAAGGCCATTCTGGGTTGGGCTGACGGCATTCCGGACTACCGTATGTAGCAACGGGCAGCGTAGGCAGAAATTTGTTTCGGGGTGGAGGGGGGGGGGGATATCACCGTATGACGTCTTCATGACCTCACAGATGGCCGAAACGACGTAAAATCGCGTGCCGCCACATGCTGACGTCACCATATGATATCGTCGCGTCGTCAAAGGTAGGCCGATCGCGGAGGCACTGCAAGACCACGTGAGGTGCAGAAAACTTCACAATTCCTCCGATCCCGGAGGCAGTGGAAAACCCCATTGGGTGCGGAAGGCTTTGGGGCGGGACCAATGCAATCGACGTAGAAGAAAAAGAGGAGACGGCTTTCGATTTACAGTCGACTTCGGCAAATGCAAAAGGAACCTTGTGACTCTAATCCTCCTTAGCCTGCGCAAGCCGCTTCCCTTCACCACCGCGGATGTAATAAGAACTATTCCGCTCACCGCGTGGAGAACAGCGTTCGACAGACCGCACCTTTCTTAATTCGAAAGAACTTTCACCCTACAGGAAGGAACGAGAGGCTTCAGCTGGACTCAGTGGTGCGATTGGTTGCACCCCGTGGTTGCTCTGGCCAGGCGTTCCTCGGCTGCATTGCGCTTGCACGCGTTTGCTTCGGCAAGTCGGGCTTCGTGCTCCTCGTCCGTTTCGGCACAGCCCTTGTCACGCATGCACATTGTTCGTGATTGAAGCCGCGTTTTGTGTTGTCCGTGACTCTCGAGGCTTTCAAATGACAAACCTTACATTCCTAAGGTATACTGTTTCTCAGTCTTTTCATTCAGAGGCTGTGTCTGTACGTAGTGTGCTACTTGAGAGCAGTAAGTATAACGGGGGAGGTTGCGGGGCACTCTGCACTGTACTAAGGGGCAATGATGTTGTCCGTAAAGCTATTGTTGCGAACTGGTAAGCATCCGGAAAGCGCACGTGTTTCCATCGTCAATAGAACCAGTTCCACGTAGGTGCTGCTAGCAAAGCTATCTGTACAGCCACCATTACTTCTCTGGGTATCCTGCAAATTTCCTTCTCAACATTCAATTAGCCTTTTCGGTTCACGTAACCCCAATTGAGGATTTTGGACAAACGGCAAATTTGCTTTAAATCCTTTAGGCAAATATAACGAAAGAATTATTAATAACTACCGGTACTTATAACGTTCTATGATGTCTATTCAAAGATTTTACCAATTTAGGCCAGGAATCCACTTTTCATGCAACTGCTTATCTATTTACGTGGGCGTAAAGACGTAAATTGACCACCGGTAGCGTCTGCGTCAACAAAAGGGATGCACAAAAAATGAAACTGGCACTGATCGCACAAGATTTGAAATCGCGAAGCTACTCGATTCAATGGCGTTTCTTGGCTGGTGCTAGGTTTGAACTCGGCTGATGCTAGGCTCGAACTTGGCTATTTCTAAACTTGGCTGATGCTAGGTCTGAGCTTAGTTTATGCTAGGCTTTTTCTTAGTTTATTATGGCCATTCGATCAACCAGCTTCGCTCTTTCGACTCTCGCGCGGCCAGTTCAAGCTTCTTCATTTTATTTTTCCTCGGGCGTAATGTCCAAGTAATGTCCTCCGTCTAGCAACCACGACACCGCAGCATCGTTGTAGCCCATCGTCTTGCTCGACGAGTTTAGGGCACAGGCCAGCTTTAGCGGATCGTTGGCTTCTTCGAGCTCTTGTCCTTCAATCTCTTCTTTCTTTAATGGTTCGTCGGAAATGTCGCGAACGCGTCCAAACTTCACCCAGTCTATCCGAACGTCGTAGAACTTGTACACGGGAGTCTCCACCATGTACTCCAAAGAAGCCTAAATGCGCATTTTGCTCACCATGCCAGGCTTGCCCCCGAGCTTGGCAAGCCGTCTACGCTAGAAGTGAGCGTCCAGCCCGGCATCCTTTGGAACGCTGCGCGGCAGCAATTTTAAAGTTTCTTGCACGTCGATGCGCATGTAGATGACATTTCCCCGTATCCCGTACTGCCCGTAGCCGTGCGTGAGCCTTCGGATGTTCATGAACGGTATCCGCGGCGACACCATTCGCTCTTCCAACTCGAAGAGTCGCGGTAGAGATGCGGGCTTGTCGCGATACTTGAAAGCGTTGGTGACGCTAAATTGTGGAACGGGACCACGCACAACCGTCTCCCGGAACGTCCTGCACAACTTCAGTTCACCGTGGTCGTTCTGTTGCGGGAACATTTCTCGTGGAACTCGATAGCCATTGGCGCGCTTATCGTTGTATCGTTGTAAAGTTAAATTTCCGTTAAATCAAAGCCTATCGCACACGAATATTTCAAGGGAAAGCGCTTTGCTGTTTGAAGCGAGGTAGGGTTGCCTTATAACGCGTAGTTTAAAAGCGAGATTCAATAGAGAAGATGAAATATGTACATGATGTGGGGAAGCTAAGGAAACAATGGAGCATGTTCTGATTGAATGTGGCGATGTACATTCGGTTGTGTGTTAAGGCTCTGGCCTGCTTAAAGGCTTGGGTCATAGGGACAACATTAAAAAACGCCAGGCCTGCGCTGAAACCGCAGCACAGTCACAGCGAAAGCTGGAAGAGCGGCGTTTCTAGAGCCCGTTAAGCTCTCTAACTACAATACATGTACACTAGAAAGGTACCCACTACGCCACAAATCAAAATTTTTGTGAAGTTGGGAAGCACCCACTAAGCCATTATTCGTCATTCTATGGAGAAGCGAGGCACCAGCTACACGTCTGTAAGGCATTATGTGCACTTTGTTGACGTGACGACGGATGACGATGAAGAATTAGGGCTCAGCCCTTTGTAATGGGTTGGAATCTTTAAACGGCCCACCAGTTATGTAATTTGCATTGGGTGACGCCCGGTCGCTATTTCTCTCTCCCGTCATGCTGTATACGTTGACGTGGTGAGAGAGACGGGGGGGGGGGGGGGGGGGAAGAACTTTATTGAGACCCTGAGGTAATGGATCATGCGCTTATGGGCTTCCTTGGCAACCAATACAAGTGCACTTGCGAGGAACCCACTACGCTATAAATCATGGTAATCTTACTGAGACCCCGAGGAAGTGGATCATGCGCTTATGGGCTTCCTTGGCAACCAATACAAGTGCACTTGCGAGGAACCCACTACGCTATAAATAATTGTAATTTTTTAAAAGTAGGGCAGCAGGCACTGTGCCATTTTTCGTCATTCTACAGAGAGCGTTGGTACCTGCTAAACGCATGTAAGGGATTATGCCCACTTTGTTGATTCTGCGCCTGATGACGATGAAGAATTATGGCAGAGCCCTTTTGTAATGGGTTCGAAGCATTCAACAACCTACTCGTTGCGCAATTCGCAATTGTTTGACGCCTGGTTACAGAATTCGCGTTGTGCGACGCTTGGTGCTTATTTTAATCTTCTACCACGCTATATTGCATATGCTAATGTGGTTCCTTCCCGACATGAAGCCTGTATAGGACCTTTTTGCAAAGCAGTTTCAAGCACCGGCATGGCTCAGAGGTTGAATACTGGGCTCACACGCAGAGGACCCAGGTTCGAACCTCGTTCCATCCTGGAATTTTTTTCTTATTTCGAGCGATAGTGGTTACGGACACCGGCGGCGGCGGCGGCGGCGGCGGCGGACAACTACGGCGCCAAAAACGGCCGGTGAAATGATCTCATAACAGCTTTCGCTGTAAAAAACTGATAAATTCACAGCCCATTTTTTCTGCCTTACCGGAGATTACCCTCACTTTTCCAGCATTTTTATTTTGCTTTGTGCCTACTTTTCCGCCACCAGAGATCCAGTCGTCCTTTCTGTCACCGACCTGTTTACCTTTTACAGCGAAAGCTGTTATGAGATCATTTCTCCGGCCGTTTTTGGCGCCGTAGTTGTCCGCCGCCGCCGCCGCCGGTGTCCGTAACCAGTATCGCTCGAAATAAGAAAAAAAACTAAATAAGAAAAAATTCCAGGATGGAACGAGGTTCCAACCTGGGCCCTCTGCGTGGGAGCCCAGTATTCAACCTCTGAGCCATGCCGGTGCTTGAAACTGCTTTGCAAAAAGGTCCTTTACAGGCTTCATGTCGGGAAGGAACGACATTAGCATATGCAATATAGCGTGGTAGAAGAGTAAAATAGGCACCAAGCGTCGCACAACGCGAATTCTGTAACCAGGCGTCACACAATGCGAATTGCGCAACGAGTAGGTTGTTGAATGCTTCCAACCCATTACAAAGGGCTCTGCCATAATTCTTCGTCGTCATCAGGCACAGCATCAACAAAGTGCGCATAATGCCTTACATGCGTTTAGCAGGTACCACGGCTCTCTGTAGAATGACGAAAAATGGCACAGTGCCTGCTGCCCTACTTCACAAAAATTACAATGACTTATAGCGTAGTGGGCTCCTCGCAAGTGCACTTGTATTGGTTGCCAAGGAAGCCCATAAGCGCATGATCCATTTCCTCGGGGTCTCAGTAAATTTCTTCGCCCCCCCCCCGTCTCTCTCCCACGTCAACGTATGTTATACAGCATGACGGAAGATGGAAATTGCGACCGGGCGTCACCCAATGCAAATTACATAACTGGTGGGCCGTTTAAAGCTTCCAACCCATTACAAAGGGCTGAACCATAATTCTTCATCGTCATCAGTCGTCGCGTCTACAAAGTGCACATAATGCCTTACAGACGTGTAGCTGGTGCCTCGTTTCTCCGCAGAATGACGAATAATGGCTTAGTAGGTGCTTCCCAACTTCACAAAAATTGTGATTTATGGCGTAGGGGGTACCTTTCTAGTGTACTTGTATTGCAGCCCCAAGAGATCTTACAACGGGCTCTAGAAACGCCGCTCTTCCAGCTTTCGCTGTGACTGTGCTGCGGTTTCAGCGCAGGCCTGGCGTTTTTTTTTATGTAGTAAGAGAACCTGAATTCAGCTGGATGAGACTAGTCCGTATTGTAATAATAATAATATTAATATTATTAATAATAATAATATATTGAGCTTGGTGCAGCGCAAGTCACCGCCCCCTTATAAAGGGGACGCTGTTCCATCAATCCACTAATATCGAAAAAAAAAACTCACATGGTGTCTTATGCGTTCGCCTAAGACGACTAGAAAGCGAAAGCCATGTTTTTCTTTTTCTTCTTTGTCTATTATATCGATCTCCCCGCGCTCGAAATAGTTCTGCACCTAGCGTGGCTTCGGACTGCCTCCGGCATCGGAGGCATTTGAAGCTTTCTACATGTCATGTGCCTCCAGGATCGGCGTACCTATGACCAAGTTACGACGTCCTGTGATGACGTCATCACTTGAAACTACATTCAGATGTCACGGTGACGTCTCGAATACTTCATGGTGGCGCCACAAATTCTAGCGATCTCTGACGCCGTTTATAATAATTCTCAACAGCGAACCTGTGTTAGCAAATTGTTCCTTGCATCACGCATCACGAAACTACCATCATCATAAACGGGTATGTGCCCCAGAAATTGGGTGAATCCCACTACTCACCACAGGTCCACTAAAAAGGAAGAAGGCAACAGTTAGCCAAACACGAGGGAACGGGAAAGGCCACGGCGGCTGCGAGAAGACCCCGAAGCGATGGAAGGCCTACGCCAACGACGACCTGTCCGCAGATCTATGAGAGGTGCGAACGTTCGGTTTCCGACCGAGTTTCTGTCTCTGGAGTTTGGATATCTGTGTTGTGGCTGTAGCTGCATGAGAGATGCGAACGCTTGGTTGCAGCGCGAGTTTGTCTCTTTTTGGACATCTGCGTCGTGTTTGTGACTGTCTGTGATTTAACTCGAACCTCTCTGCGCTGAGAATCAACGTTGAAACAATCTAGCATCACCTAGCTAAAGCCTAGCAACGACCTAGAAGCAACCTAGAAACAACCCTCATCACCTAGCTAAGGAATAGAAACGACCTAGAAGCATCCAGATTCGTGTTCAGAATCGTTTCGCTGTGTCAAGCCCTGCGCGGCTTACTACAGGCTTCGCCAATTTTTTAAAACGGAAGTATTTGATGCCGGGGTCCACCAATACGTCAGTGACGTATTTCCGTCACGGAAATGACGTCGCAAAAATGCACACAATCAGACGACAAAGAAAAGAGTTCCGCCAACGGGAGTCAAACCCACGACCTTTCAGTCCGCGACAACAGATGCCGGGCACGCTATCCACTGTGCCACGGTCACACACTGTGGAAGCTTCACAAACGCACCGTTTAGATTTCACATTTTCCTGTCACTGTGCTCTACGTCGGCGGGGTGGTCTCGCCCTCTGAGAGAGGTAAGGAGAAGTTATGCATCATGACCATGGCCTCCGCGATTAGCTCCTGCAACGCGTCGTTGCTACGCGTCCGTCCCGTTCGGCGCGTTTCCAATAGGAGAAGTGCAATTTTGTCAATGGCTTAACACACCGCCAAGTGGCGACCTTAGCCCAAGCGTCGGCCTCACTCATAGCATCCATCCATACCCAAAATTGCTCTGCGACGCACACCTGGTCGCCTGGCTGTAACACCGCGTTCCCCGCTTACGCTCGCCAGGAGGAAAATTGCGGCCGGGCTAGAGGGGAGACACACGCGCGTTCCGTTTCACTGGTCCAACCGTGATGCTCAATAAATCTTTAACATGCCTTGGGATCGCGAGCGTAGCCCAATTTCGGCGTCCAATCAGCAACGCTCTCCTGGCTGTCACACCGCTTCTTCTGATTACGCTCTCACCGTTAACTAATACAACCACCACAAGGGTTTGTTTAATGATTGATCACGGACGTTAGTCGTCGCAATAAAGATGTACCACCAAGCGTCAACATGAGTGCATCCACGTTAAATGGTGCTATAGCTGCCAAACACCAATAGACATTGTGCAAGCTCTCTTATATCAACGTACCGTAAACACTCAACTACTGCTGTAAGGACGCGTTTTTCCTGTTATACCAATTCCTGTGATGGAACGATCAACCATGTTTTTTTTTTTTTGCATCACTCGTGTTGGAGCCGATTGTCTCTTTTCGCCTTTGATGAGGCATCTAAGGCTTTCGCCTTAACTGGAACCTACCACCGTCGCAAAATTTGAAGGCCCCTCCACGCAACGAACGAATGGGTGACGAGAGAGGGGAAAAAGTCAACCACAGGAAATAACAATGCTCGCACAGAAATGTGTGACGCATTGTCTTTCACCTCTGCCCTATGCTGGTGACGTGTGAATTAAGACAGTTTCAAATTTACAGCGAAAGCTGTTATGAGATCATTTCACCGGCCGTTTTTGGCGCCGTAGTTGTCCGCCGCCGCCGCCGCCGCCGGTGTCCGTAACCAGTATCGCTCGAAATAAGAAAAAAAACGAAATAAGAAAAAAAATTCCAGGATGGAACGAGGTTCGAACCTAGGCCCTCTCCGTGGGAGCCCAGTATTCAACCTCTGAGCCATGCCGGTGCTTGAAACTGCTTTGCAAAAAGGTCCTATACAGGCTTCATGTCGGGAAGGAACCACATTAGCATATGCAATATATAGCGTGGTAGAAGAGTAAAATAAGCACCAAGCGTCGCACAACGCGAAATCTGTAACCAGGCGTCACGCAATGCGAATTGCGCAACGAGTAGGTTGTTGAATGCTTACAACCCATTACAAAGGGATCTGCCATAATTCTTCATCGTCATCAGTCACAGCATCAACAAAGAGCGCATAATGCCTTACATGCGTTAAGCAGGTACCACGGCTCACCGTAGAATGACGAAAAATGGCACAGTGCCTGCTGCCCTACTTCTCAAAAACTACAATGATTTATAGCGTAGTGGGTTCCTCGCAAGTGCACTTGTATTGGTTGCCAAGGAAGCCCATAAGCGCATGATCCATTTACTCGGGTTCTCAGTAAAATTGCAATGATTTAGAGCGTAGTGGGTTCCTCGCAAGTGCACTTGTATTGGTTGCCAAGGAAGCCCATAAGCGCATAATCCATTTCCTCGGGGTCTCAGTAAAGTTCTTCGCCCCCCCCCCCCCCGTCTCTCTCCCACGTCAACGTATGTTATACAGCATGACGGGAGAGGGAAATAGCGACCGGGCGTCACAAAATGCAAATTACATAACTGGTGGGCCGTTTAAAACTTCCAACCCATTACAAAGGGATGAGCCATAACTCTTCATCGTCATCAGTCGTAGCGTCAACAAAGTGCACATAATGCCTTACAGACGTGTAGCTGGTGCCTCACTTCTCCGCAGAATGAAGAATAATGGCTTAGTAGGTGCTTCTCGACTTCACAAATATTGTGATTTATGGCGTAGTGGGTACCTTTCTAGTGTACTTGTATTGTAGCCCCAAGACAGCTTACAACGGGCTCTAGAAACGCCGCTCTTCCAGCTTTCGCTGTGACTGTGCTGCGGTTTCAGCGCAAGCCTGGCGTTTTTTTTTTTCTCAAAGAAAGATTAAGTTTTGGGATCTCTTTAGGAATGTCACCGTCGGAGATGTCGCGTCGCTCGTATACATTTTTCGCTGATGGATGACGAGTGAAAAATGGAAATTACCCTACGTCTGATAGAAAATGGCATGCTGCTATCCCACGCTGCCCGAAAAATTCCCAAAATAAGTTACAAGTAGGGTGATTACCCTACGGTTGGAAACACTGGTTTTCGGATAGAGAACAACCAACTTCGGCTGCTTTCGGTTCCTCTTTTTCGAAATCCAAATATTACAGGCTGCCCGCAGTGCCGTGATATTTATAAAAAGTAATCGCTGCGGCTTTCTGCCTGCACGAATAGCGAGATTGTTTGGGAGATCTAAAAAAAAAAAGATCGGGCCTTTTTACTTGCCCTTTAAGAGCTTCGTTTGAAATTGCTTATAGAAACGACACCTCCGCTGCTTATGCACGCGATAAAGCGAAATTCGGTTTTAAAGCAACTGCAGTGAGTTCATGTGGAGCAGAAATCTTGAAAATTCCCTTTACTTTGCTTGCATTGTCATTGCTGGTATCTACTGGTCAATACTAGGGGCGACTACCAAAGGTTGGGACGGATGGACGTCTTCAAGATATTTTTTTTTTTACTTTACAGACATAATGTGAGGCATCATAGATATAACCTATTGATTGCACATATGTCTTTCATTCCGCTTTTGGTTCGGGCTGCCTATTGCGATAATCTAAACCTGCAGTTTCGGTCACGCGATTTATTCCATGAACCATACACAGACGGCTCTAATCATCTGCAGACTGCTTATTCCGTGGCATATGGTCAATCGTTATGTTACACCACATAAAACGTTGTTTACTACGGTAAACTTAATTTATGTTTGCCTGATGTCCGCTGAATTGAACGAAGGCTTCACCTACAGTATCTCGCATAGAGCCTCAGATGCATATGGTTCTTGCTTCCCTTCCACTCTGTAAAACCTTGAGGCAATGGACAGAACCAAAGAGTGACAAAAAAATTGCAGTGGAAACATAGCCGTAGGTATGGGAGCAATTCTCTAGCATTGACTTCACCCTACTGCACGGATCCGTATCTCATTTTAACATTTATCTTTCTCTTATATTTACTTGAAAAACGCGCATTCCGCCGATTCACATATTTTTCGTAAAATTTCATGCGATTAAATTGAATTACTAGAATGGCAAGCAGAACGTATCAGTAAATTCAGTACCTATTCAATTGCAGTGGTACCTAACACTAGCGAACAGTAGCCTACATTAGGCAAAAGAAGTGACATTTGCAAGTGCAGTAGTATTCACTCATGTCCTGAAAATATACCCTAATGTCCCTCTGGTCATATATTTGCACGCATTAATATATAAGACTACAGCTACGAGCCAAGCTTAACAGCAGACATATAGCACATTAATCTCTCCATTACGTCATAGCCCATCACACATCTTGCACTTTATAAGTTAATACTCTGTAATAATAATAATTGTTGGGATTTAACGTCTCAAAACCACGATATGATTATGAAAGACGCCTTATTCCTCAAGTTTTGACCATCTGGTGTTATTTAACGTGCACCTAGCGAAATCTAAGCACACGGGCCTCAAGTATCTTGCATCCATCGTGATGCGGCAGCCGCGGCGGGGATTCGACCCCGTAACCTTCGGGTCAGTAGTCAAGCACCATAACCACTAGACCACAGAGGCGGTTAAGTTACTGCTCTGTATAGGCACATGCATGTTGCTGGAGTACATACCTGCCGGTAGGTGCCCC
Organism: Rhipicephalus sanguineus; assembly: GCF_013339695.2. Classification (NCBI taxonomy): domain Eukaryota; kingdom Metazoa; phylum Arthropoda; class Arachnida; order Ixodida; family Ixodidae; genus Rhipicephalus; species Rhipicephalus sanguineus. The sequence continues at coordinate 85,049,084 of NC_051182.1, read as the reverse complement.
GATACGGGTTCCAGCTGCGCCACTTGCCGCACACGAACTGGTCCAGCTCGAGGCACGGGTCTCCGAACCAGTCCATGTCGTAGGACATCTGTTCGACGGCCAGCAGGCAGCCCGATATAGCCGCCTCAGCGTTGTTGCCGTTCCTGCAGCTCTTCTTGAGGTCGTCGGTGACGTGAAACATCTTTAAGCGCCGAAGTCCCGAGTGTTGCTTCAGCACAAGGGCCGCTATCAGGAACACGAAGATGAGCACAGGGGACAGCACCATCACGGCAATTATGGACTTCCGGTACGGATGTCCAGGGTGCGTGTCCTTGAGATTCATGAACCTGGGCAGCTTCGAGCTCCGAACTGTTGGCAGACGGAAAATGGTGAAGAGAATATTAGCTTCCGTGAAATCGCTGCACCAGTGACACCTTTCGGTGGTTGCTAGAGAGGCGGAAAAACTTTATCCGGATGCTGGGGCTGCCCTTACCCTCAGTCTACAGTTTTGCTGGGGTGACTCCTCACCGCTGTCTGAAACTCGGCTTTCAAAAAGGCGTCCCCAATTTCGGTTGCTGGCAGAGGCAAACTTTCTTGTAAAGGGCCCCTTACCACACCGAGTTCAAAGACGAGGAAGTGGTTTCTTTCCCGTCTTCACTAACCTTCCTAAGGGCGATATCACCTCCTTGCGACTTATTTCTTAAAAGCACATGCACAATGCGAGCGCTAAGCGTGGAGCCTATCAGGATTTCGCGCTTGTCGGCTACACGATATTATCTCCGAATGCGCAGTCCAAAACGTACAAAATGAAGTGAAATCAGTTGATCGCGCACGATAGACATGCGAGACAAGAAAGAACGGGTGGGCGGCTGCATGGCAAAGCAATGCAGGAGACAATTCACAACAGATATTTCTCGTATATGGACCAATCGAGAATATGTACCGTAATGACGTCGCGTGAATCCCAGTTCCTGCATCACGAAGTACACAAGAAAGACGAGAAACGCCAGGAGAGAATAACACGCTCGTTTTTTGTATTTTCAGAGGGCCCTTTAAGGCGAAAACCTGAGATGCCTCATCAAAGGCGAAAAGTAACTAGCGTAGGCGGAAGCGTCAACACTAGTGACAGAAAACATCATCACTATTAGAGGACGTCACAGGTCACAAAAACTTGCGACACCATGATGTCATCGCGATGTCACTATGACGCAACGTCACTTGACGTGATAGTGACGTCACGGGACGGAGAATGAAAGAAAATGGTTTTCGCCTTCCAGTCTCTTAGGCAAGTGCATAACGTGTGATTTTAGGGGCGAAGCTCCTTAAAGCGGCACCCGTTCGTCCCTCGTAGTCGTAGTGCGTAACCAGTCCTAACGCTAGTACCAGATCTTGACCTCCAAGGTGGTGCCGGTGGGAGATGTTTCCTGTGCGTTGTTGAACTATAAAAAATTAGCAGCGTGCGCGTTAACTAAAAGCCGAATTCTTCTGTCTATCATTCCCCATTAGCAGCCATTGGCATGTTCCAGTAGGAAACGTTAGTAGAAGTAGAAGTGTAACTGTTAGCTAAAAGTCGACTTCTTCTGTCTCTCATTCCCATTAGCAGCCATTGTTTACCTCCAAGGTAGTGCCTGGTGAGATTTCTCCTGTGCGTGATTAAACAATAAAAATTTTGTTCAAAACGCCGTTGATTGATGAAATTAACCAACGAAAGACGCCAGATGTTTTCTAAAAGCAAAACGAAAGAACGCCAGATGTTTCTAAAGCAAAACGAAAAGACGCCAGCTGCTTAACTAAGACGCCAGATGTTTTCTAAAGCAATGGTTTTCTAAACAATGACAATTCACAGCGTACATGTAAAATTAAAGTGAGCTGCAAGTCGTCATAACTCTCATCGAACCTTTAGTATAAACGCGCCCGATCTCACGTCGGTGATGATGTACTGGGCAGAATTCACGGAAGATTCACGGTTTACCGATGAACCTCCGCAGCTTCGCCCACTCATTATCATTCACTCAGTGGATATGCTGTGATTTTTTTTGCTTATTAAGCATTCGTTCTATGAGAATCCTTCGCATGCTCAGTATTACGTGTTGTTGGGCGCTGTTGGCTCGCGATTATTTAACCGAAACTGGAGCTCTGCAAGGAACGTGGCACAAACGACGCAAGGTGGACGCAGTTTCGTTGAAGTACCACCACTTACTGTTGTACGGGGCGGCCGACAGAGGAACGTCGGGAACGCGCAGCAAGTCGGGGTCGTCCCTCTCATCGGAAAAGTACACGTTCTTGCCCTGCACCCTCTTCGAACGGGACCGCGCCTCCGGGGTCGTCGAACTCGCAGCAGGGAGTACGGCAGCCGAGGCATCCAGCCGCGGTTCGTCATCGTCGCAAGCCCACCGAATTTCCGACACTGTGCTGAGGCGATCCAGGCACTTGAGCGAGCGGGCGTTCTGGCCTTCTGTGGCCGGCGACGGGACGTCTCTCGAGGCGCGCCTGAGCAGCGACAAAATGGCAGCCGTGCGTGGAGTCGTGCGACCGCTGGTGTCTCTCGTGATGATTGAGGTCCACGAAGTCCCCGGAGAGCGCAAGGGCGTCGACGTTAACGTCGGAGACAGCGGAGGAGACAGCGTCATCGTCCTATCCCTGCTGGCTGCTTCGGAAACCGGAGTCTGCGGTCCGCCTGGGAAGGTCGACTTCTTGGGCAGGCTGTCCTCCGCATTCTCGCGATGACGTACCACGGGCGTGAAGGCGCTAGGTGCCTCTGGCCGGGATATGGCTTTCTCTTCAAAGTATTTCCCCTGAAGTGTAACGGAGTGTCTGATAGGGGTGCCGGATTCCTGGGACACGCGTGTATCTACGGCGGCTGTAGGCTTCTTTTTACCCATTGCTCTATCGTGCTCTTTAGGAGTGGGGCTCGTTGGGGTTAGAACCTTGTGTTTGTCATGGTGGCGGTGGTGTCTATCCCTCATTCTGAAGAAGCCGGGCACTCTAATCTTTTTCCTCTTCCTCAGTGAGGAGGTCCGCGACTGGCTTGTCGAGCTATTGCGTGTGCTGCTTGGCGAGACGTCACCCGCTGTCGTGGACATCGTCGTCGATAATGCCACTAAATCCGAGTCGCTGAACGCTTTCTGTACGCCGGCGGCAGCGGAGGGAGCTTTCGCGGCTGCTCGGTTCCGCGTATCAGGTTGAACGCTTTCCGCGCGGTGGATACCCTGGGTGTTGCTGGGCCGCTTGGTCGATGAGACATCGGGTCCGCTTATGGCTCGGTGCCGCTGGCTCATAACTCTCGGCGTCGTCTGGCCAGCGGGCGTCGCCTGGCTTGTGGTGTCGCTGCTAAGTGCGGACGAGACGGTGCTCTGCGTGGGCCCTTCGTCACCGGACAAGCGGTTTTCAGCTTGGAACGCAGTTCCAGTATTGGTGTGGGCGCGGGAAGGCTCATCTTCTCCTTCGGTGCGGGTTCCCACGCTCGCCTGCGTCCACAAGACCGACTCGGACGCTTCTGACGGCGAAGAAGCCACAGATTCCGCAGGCGACGTTCTCTTCGAGCTTGACTTGCGTCCTTTACCCTTCGACTTGGAGCGCCGTTCCCTCTTGCGTCCCTTCATCACGACAGATTTCACGACTTAGAGCAGGACTTGCGCGTACGCTGATGTCTTCCTTCTTCTTCACATGTTGTCGCGAGACCGGCACCTGCCCTAAAATATGTGGCATATACCCACAACAAAATGTCAGTCAACATGATATATGGGAGACATTGGCTGTGAATTTAGACTGTGCAACACTCATCAATGAGGCTTTAAGTGCCTCATCAGATGCTGACCCTGAAAAATGTGGCGTCCGGTACAAAACGCCACGTAATCTTAAAGATCAGATCTGAGGGATTCTGCGTCAGGTATCCTACCACAGTCACGCCAGTGCTTGAAACTTCCTTAGAAAAGGATTCCACGCAGGCGTCATGTTGGGCTGGGGGTGACGTTAACAGACGTAATACTGCGTGACAAAAGCGCAGAACTGCACCAGGAGTCACACCATGTAAATTTGCTAAGGAGTGAGTGTTTTATAGCTTCCCACCCCATTATGAAGGGCTCATCAGTAATTCATTATTATGTCATCATCATCAGCCAGAGCACCAACAAACTCCGCAGCTAAGTCGCTGCTCGTATTACCTTCCAAATTAGTAGTGGGTACTTCGCTAAAGTCTGCCCACATTCTGAAGATACATACAAAGAGAAAATTGTTTGCATGAGGCATTCGAAGGGTTGAATTGATTGAAACGGGATAACCTGGGGCTAAGTAGTGACCTACTTTCCATTCAAGCCACTTCAGTTCGTGCAGTATTGGCGTAATTCTGACTCGAACGCTTACATCAGAACCAACGTTCCCTTTGTCGGTCATATTCGTAGCGACATGTCGCGGTAATCTTGAGTAATTGCTCAGAGAAGTCGTTATACTAAAAAAAATTGATGTCGCGTTTGAATCCGTAGGGTTGTAGTTGCTTATTGCGGCTCATTTGGCTGATATGAATGCACCAATGCCTTCGCTTTCTCGTGCTACGGTCAACGTGGAAGCTGACCCATCTTTCATAAGAATCGGTTTTAATTGGAAACTCTTTTCGCAAAAGCGGTTCAGTTGGGCTGCGATCACTGCAGTCAATGCAATCGACTGAAGAAGATGGTTTTCAGCTTAGAGTCGTCTTAGGCGAATGCATATACACCGGGTGAAATTTCATTTTGCCTAATAAGTAAATATACAGGCTCTACACTGTATTAAAATATTGGCTAGATGAAGGGTATTTATCCCACACAACTATACTCGTCATCTGCCTGGAGCGCTTTCCTTGCGTTATCACCGCGGTCCCGGCACTACCCGGTCATCAATGCCGTGCGCGCTATCAGCGTGACATCATTTTTGATAGGAAAGTAGCGAGAGCTGGAGCTTTCAAGCAAAGAAAAGCGAGCGGGCAGCCGGATGACGATTATTTTTCCGTTGCAAGAAATGCTCCCCAAATACTCGATATCCTTTCTCGCAGAATGTAGCAAACAGCGTGGGAACTTGTGACGTCATGGTGAGAATACGCGGGAACCTCAAGACGACGTCGCCACCTGCCCCTCTGTTCTGGATATTCTGTATTTCGGCCACGTTGTCAAATTCCGCCATCATCCAAGTCTGATTGGCCCGGAGGGCTGCTACGAGCTCTCCGATTGGCTTAAAATGCCGCCATCACAAAATTTGACGAGATGGCGGAATTTGTCAGTGTCCAGGATAGCACCCCTGCATTAGTGGCACGAGCAAGGAGTGACGCTATCGTTTCTCTTCCAAGCACTTCCGGTCGAGTTCATCCGGTTTTCGGATTATTCAGAAACGGTCTTCTAAAAAATAAAACTCACGCGAAATCGATGGTTTTGATTCACGTTAGGAGTTATAGTGGATACGTATATGGCATCGGAGCATAATTTTACTGAAGATAAGGGCCAGTTAACTGCCAGGATAATTAAAAAAATTCTTTGAATAAGATCATTGAAAGAGCAAACGGTTTTCTTGTAAGCAGCTTGGATCGTTGCGGCACCTGCCGGAGCAGATCTCAACCACGAGGCTCTTTCTACGTGGCCTCTGGGATCTGCTTCGCCAGTGCAATGAATCAAAACGTTCACCCAAGCAATACACCACGGCACAGGAACGCCGAGGAGCGTGTTCCACTACCAGACACCTAAGTCAAGTATTAGGGCGGCTTCCAAATTTTTATATTAACAAGGAAGTGTTTTATGCCAGGGTCCACCAAGAGTTCAGTGACGTACTTCCGTCACGGAAATGACGTCAAAAACGCACACGATCAGATGGCAATGAAAAAAAAAGTTCCATGAACGGGAGTCGAACCCACGACCTCTCGGTCCGCGACAAAAGCAGTCGGGCACGCCATCCACTGCGCCACGGTCACACACTCTGGAGGCTTTACAAATGCGCCTCTTATATTTCACACTTTCCTCTCACAATGCTCTTGGTCGGCGGGGTGGTGTCACAGTCAGGGAGCGGTAAAGTGATGTATTTCTGTATTTTCTTGCATAACGAGCGTCTTCTCGCTCGTCAGGCGAGAAGACGCAGAGTGGCGCGCTGTTGATATTTTAATTATGTAATTTACCTACGCTAGAAAGAACGTGTTCCATCTTTAGTGTTTCATTAGGTTCAACCCCGTAGCACCTCACCGAGGGCTGCAATGACGCACGTTTGTCTAAACTTGTTCACATTTACGTTGCAGGTGAACAACATCAGCGCTTGCCTCACTCATCTGAGGTCCATCGGCGTTACTTTCGACGGCGTCAGTTCGAAAGGTGAGTCGGAGAGGGGAACAACATGGTTACGTCTATGCATGCATTTCTATCAGCCTAAATTGGCCACAAGTACGTTCATTGCACGGCATTATTGTTAAGCAAACCGTGAAAGTCAAAGCGCAATTTAGCAGTGATTACTTGCCTCTGTACTTTTTGCAGTGAAGAACTCGGGCGTTCGACGTCCTCCGAACGCGCACTAAGATGCAACGGTGTTTGTCGAACGCATGTATTGCATGCAGCATTAGTTTTTACAACTGGAAACGACGGAGTGCGTAACTACTGCCAGCAAGATTATTATTGCGCAAAGCTCCTTGTGCATATCACTGTGTTCGTGGTTTTTCATGTGTTCATGTTGTGTCTGTCAGCGAGAAACTCGTAAAGCAAAAGAGTGTTCGCGCACGCACGTTATCCGAAAATAAATAAATAAATAAGTCACGTGTGGCTCATACCTGCATTGGATATAAAGGTATGAGCGAAGAATGACAGAAAGAAAGGAAGAAGGAAGCAGTTAAAAGTTAGAAAAATCAGCCATTCATGATGTCGGCCGGCGCATGCGCAGTGACCTAGAACAGCCGGACGCTGAAGCGATTTGGCAGCAACCGCCAGCCTTTTGAAATATCCTAACCTACAGGCCATCCAATATTTAACACGCTTATTTTCTGTTCTAATTCAGAGAGCATTCATTTGGGAAGTGAACTACGGCTCGTGCGCCCGATGCAGCTGAGCCACGAGACGGCCTGAATATACATAAGCAAGTCGAATGTCCACGATTTTGGGTGCTTGAATTTACAGCCAAAAGATGTCGTTGTCGTCTTCGCTACTCTTCGTGGTAGCTTACGGCTCGTAGGGCACAGAATAAAGAAAAGGGAGGGAACACAACTCTGCGTTGGCTGTCAACTGAACGTTATTGGACGAAAACGCCCGTGTATAGGGAAGCGAGAGTGCATGTCGCCGGCGCCAATGTTTCGGCGAGGGGGGCTTTTTTTTTTCGCCCAAACCTTCGCAATGCGCGTGCGATGCCATCCAACTGAACCAGGGATTTCAAACTTGCCGCAGTTAGCGGGCCGCATTCACGAAATTTAGTCCCGCTAGTCTGCGCTTGTGCGTCTGTCTCACTTGTCCCTGTTTATTTTGCGCAGTTTTTCGTAGTAGGGAAGAATTTAAGAGCGGAGAGAGGGGGGCAGGGGGCGTAATTTGTACAAGATGGCGGCTAACGTTGCCATTTGAAGGGCGGCATATCCGTTATGATTAATATATGGGTGATTTCTGATGAGGATTTGACGTCAGGATTCTAACAACTTATCAATACCGATCTCTAGAATGTCTGAAATCTGAGCGCCGATTCTGAAATATAGAGCTTTTGCTTCACGGTTATGTTTCAACCGTTTCAACACATAGTGACCGCGTGGGGTGCCTCACGAAAAAAAAATGATTAAGACCAGTCATATCTGTGTAGCTCATGAATACACTTATCAAGAAGGTAAAGAAAAATGTGGGCGAAAGACAACCATGTGCGGGCAGCAGGCTGCGTGTTTAAGACCCCTCAACTAAGCAATGGCAAAGGTCGTTCTCTCGTGCACTTGGCTATTTCTCTACGTGTGACCCCGAGTGTGCTGCCATCACCTCTGGTGGCAATGCCTGTGACTGTAGGACATTCATTTTGCCGGCTAGTGCGTCACGTAGCACGCCATATTAAGGAAGCGGCAACTACCTAGATTATTTAACTACTTTTGGTAGTAGCATTTGTATATACTGCGGCTACATAGACTTGCTTAGATGTTTCGTCCTGTCACTGCTGCTGTACGGGTGACCAGAGCTTAGTCAAGCTGCGCAAGCGCAGCTTTTTTCTCTGGTCCCCTATTTTCGCAGTGACAATGCACTGTATTGTCTGAAGCGAAAATAAAATCTGATTTGATTGATTGATTGATTGATACCTAACAAACCATCGCATGCTACCTGAAAACATCGCAGCTGCCCTGGCGAGACCATTTGCCCGGTTAAAGGGCCCCTGAACCATCCGAATTCAAAGACGAGAGAGTGGCTTCTTTCTGGCTTTCACTATAGCCTTCATACAGGCGCTATCTCCTACTCCCCAGTTATTTCTTCACAAACTCATGCACAACGTCAGCACTAAGCGTTCAGCCATCAGGATTTCACGCTTTTCGGGTCAGGCTGTTATCTCCGCTTCCACAGTCGGAAACGCATGAAACGAAGTGAAATCAGTCCATCGTGCACGAAAGTCATGCGAGACAAAGCAGAACGGGCATGCGACTGCACGGCAAAGAAGGGTAGGAGACAAATCACAACTGATGTTCCTCGTATATGGACCGATCGAGAGGTTATTTCCTGATAACCTCACGCGAACATACTACACTGCCTTCACGAATTGTGCCGAAAATACGGGAGGGCCAGGGGAGAGTAGCGAGCTCGTTCTTTGTGTTTTCACGTGTTGTTTAGGGCAAGACTTTGATTTGGGCGAATTGGTACATGCTTAGCTGGGGAAAAACAGCGCAAAAAAAGGACGATGACGCAGGAACACAGTAGACTGGACGAGCGCTCGTCCAGTCTACTGTGTTCCTACGTCATCTTCATTTTTTTGTGCTGTTTTTCCCCAGCTACGTTGTTTAGGGGCCCTTTAACAGAACCTGGCGTTACTGCTGGTTTACTTTTTCCTGGTACAGAGATCAGGGAAGGCAACCTGAAGGCTATCCTGGGCCTCTTCTTCAGCCTGTCCCGCTACAAGCAGGCGCAGAAGGCTGTGGCAGCAGCAGCAGCCGCCTCAGCGGGGACTGCGACCAAAGCCGCGTCGCGTGAGCATCTCCAGAGCTCCCATGGCAGCCTCGCATCGCCCACTGCACCCAGCGCAAAGTCACCGCCCGACCTGATGGCTGCCTCCATGCACGTCCCCAACAACTGCTCGAGGTAAGCCGCCCGCTGTAGCTTTCTTGAAGGGAATGTCTACCGTCCTTCATCGCTTTTCTGTTTTGTACCGCAATAGAAAACGTACCGTTTGAAGTGTCCAACCTTGCAGCGGTTTCTCTGGAATGTCAGCAGAAATTTTTAAAACAGAATTTTTCGATCTGCGTTCGACCTCCTTCCATTGGCGTGAAACATGCCCACAACACTGGTTGGTGGACGTGATGACGACTGTAGAGCCGGTAAAAATTAAAACCGAAAGCACAAGTGATTTCTGTGGGATTACTTTATTTTTGCTAAGCACTAATGTTATGAATGTAAGAGTCGTTTTCAGCGCGCTAGCGGTTAAATAATGCCTTATTATACTGTCACGTGGTCGTGACGTCGATGAAGACAGCAGTCGGCGTTTGCAGGATGAAACTGTTTATTTGGCCGAACTTGTGGCCGGAAAATGAGAACTAGAACTACAGAAATACACGCTGTACAAATATAGCGGCGAACAGGGCGTCGTCCGTCGATCAACTGACAAGCGGTCAAGCGCGTCGTCTTTTATACAGGCGCTATGGAACTTTCCAGCAATATCGCTGGTGGCGGCGTTATCTCTCGACAAAGCTGGAACATTCGCGTGCGGCACGCAATCTTAACAAAGCGATCTACTAAAATCGTGAAGCTTCTCGAAAACTGCTTCACGGCCAGCGTCGAGCGTTGATAACCGTCCTTGCTGGTCAAACCCGAACACATCAAAATAAAAGAAGAAGCGAGCGTGGCAATACAATTACAGAACACTTGTTTTGCTGCAATCGCAGTTTATGCGTTTATTTTAGCACTGCTGCCGCAATCGAAGCCAAGTCGATTCATCAAAAAGAGACAGTAAATGCACGCCTTCACAGCGCAGCACATGTGAGACATCCTAATAACAATACAGCGGCACAGTACGACCAGCGCGGAGGGCCGCATGGCATAGCGCATGAGTTCAAGTAGACGAAATCGAAGACGGCGCCGCAAGCAGCGCCACCGGGCGCCGTTTTGGATGCGTGAGAAAAAAAAAGCAAAAATTTACTCTCTGACGCAACCGAAAGCTGTCTCAAGTGCGTAAAATACAATTTCATGTTGTACATGTTAGTTTTTAAGCACAATGGGTCTACCTGCGAGGATTTCTTGTCCTACCAGTTGACTGAACCACGTCGCCGTTGGGTGACGCTAGAGGTCTTTCTTTCGCGATTTTCCACATCAAATTAAAAATATAATTTTTTTTATGGGGCAAAGGCGTGCTCGTTGCCGCCGATGTGACGAACGATCTTCTCATTTTCACCACAATCAGAAAAATGTTTGTGAGCGGTAGACAGTTCCTTTAATCTCTTCTCACTGCACGGATGAAGTTGAGTGTTATCATTTTATGCAGCGTCTCATAAGCACGATGGAAACAGAAGTATCCCGGCGTTCTTGTTTAAGGAATCCGAGGAAAGCTGCCTCAGAATAGCAGGACATGGCGTTCATATCAGACACTTTAAAGGGCCCCTGCGACACAAATTAAGCATGTCGTTTTCAACGCTTGTTCTGGTACTGTGGAATGCGCCGACATCATTGCGCAAGTGGTAACGCCGAAAACGAAGCCGTTATAAATTTATTTCATCGGATAAACTACCTTGATTTCGGACTGCAGCGACACACATCGGTTATTTTTTGTTATGGGATGTGACGTCTCTTCATGTGGCAGTGACGGCAAAGGCCGTGCGTTTTGATTGGCTTGACGCGACAAGTACCACGTAATATTCATATGATGGTAGATATGCCTTGCAACTCCGCCCTAAAAAGATTAAAATCGCTTCTTTATGCTTTCTCAAAAACAAATCCCTTATGTTTCTAACTGATGTATGTTTCAAATAATGGACACGACGCTATGTGCACTGTGGAACCGGTGGGAATGGTGTCATCGGGCGGTAGCGTTTCGTCCGGGCCCTCGGAGCCAACCTCGCGTTGCTCGGGGCTGAGCGACGCACTTTCAATTTACAATGGCTTGTCCGGATACGGCACTACATGCAGGGCATTGCTACGTCGCAATATCTCGTGCTCAAGGTTTGTTAGATCATGCCGACTCATTGTGTGTACTACACGACAAACCATGGGACAGTCTGCTAGGCGACGCGCGTGGTTCGTCGTAGCCATGGTTGCAACACCGTCAAAAAGAGCGGTGGCAGGGCAATGCGTGAGAGCCACCATGAGGCAGAACTTCCGGTATGTCTCTATAAAAGGCGCGCGGTGATTGGAAGCGGCCTTTGACGTCAGCGGGAGAGTGAAATGCGAAAGGGAACGTTTCTTGTCGGCGTCTGCTCAGGTTTTGAACTTTTAAGACTGATAGCATGAGTTTTGGTGCACCAATTTTCGTAATTATTTTTGCGTTCGTCTCGGCATTCATTACTACACGCATTCCAGCGCTAAATAAGACAGTCGCAAAAGTGTCGCAGGGCCCCTTTAACGACGTAAGCGCACTAACAAATGCGCTTACCACGTGGCATGGCATGGCAAGAACTTTACTATTGTCCAGAGAAACTACGGCCCGACGGCAAAGACCCCAGGTGAAGTCGGTGGCTCCGACCACGTAGGCACCGGTAGGTCAAAAGCTTTCCCGATGGCTTGAGCTCTTCGAACGGCCAGGAGTTGATCTTGGAGGACTTCGCTGGTTATACGCCGACTCCATTAATTTTTTTTTTCGAAATTGGCATACATATTCAGGTCCCGCAAAGTTATCAGTGCGTCTTTGAAAGCGCATTTTTGCATCGGCGGTATAGGGACTGAGGTTAGGTCCACTATAACAATGCGTGTGGCGGCGAGCGTAAAAAACCAGGGAACCGTTCAGACCGATGGCAGGAGCAGAAGAAGACTATTCTTTATTTTTCGTTTTCTTTTCCTCGCAGCCCGCAGCACGAGGAACGAGGAGCGTGCGCATGCACATGCGCCTGTGCGCGCCATAATTAATAGTCAGCCGATGCAGACGACGATGGCCGCTAGAGGGCTCCCCCTCCCTTTAAGAGAAAGGGGGGTGTAGCGCTGGCGTCAAAGAAAATGTCTTTGATGTCAGAGGGCCAGGCGAATCCTTGGTTGCAGGGGCGGCTTAGTGGTCGAAAGCGCATAATGGCGGGGCGGTTGCCAAGTAGGCGGGTTTGACTCTGTCCAGAGCGACGACTTCTTCCCGCCCGTTGAGCTCGATGGTAACAGTTTTTTCTGTCCGGCTGAGCACCTTGAACGGGCCGTCGTAGGGAGGCGTAAGGGATGGTCGAATTCCTGCACGCCGGACGAAAACGTGGCTCGCTGTAGCCATGTCCTTGCTGACAAAAACGTCAGTCGATGATGCATCCCGACTAGGGCAAGGACGCAGGCGAGAAAATAGGAAGCGAAGCTGTTGAGCGTAACTGTCTGGATCGGGCGTAGCGACACTAGCTGACGCGAAAAATTCACCAGGCATACGCAACGTTGTACCGTAGACCAACTCCGCCGTTGTGCAGCCGAGGTCTTCCTTGAAAGACGAGCGGATGCCAAGCAGGACGAGAGGAAGATCTTCAGCCCAAGACGAACGAGCCTGGCGAGCGATCAAGGCGGCTTTAAGTTGACGATGAAGGCGTTCAACCATTCCATTTGCTGATGGGTGGTAGGCGGTCGTATGGATATGACGAACGCCAAGCAGGTCTGTGAGTTTGCGGAAGAGATCGCATTCGAACTGTCGGCCGCGATCGGTGGTCACAACGCTGGGACATCCGAAACGAGAGATCCAGCCACTGACAAACGCTGAAGCCACGGTAAGTGCTGTTATGTCGGTGAGAGGAAACGCTTCAGGCCAACGGGTGTAACGGTCCACACAGGTGAGAATGTAGCGAGCACCTCTGGATGGCGGAAGTGGTCCAACGATGTCGATGTGGACGTGATCAAACCGAGCATCGGGTGGGCGAAATGAGTGAATTGGTGATTTCGTATGTCGTGTCGTTTTGGAGCGTTGACAGTGCACGCATTCACGCGCCCAACGCCGCACGTCGGAGTTCACACTCGGCCACACAAAGCGGGTCGTAATGAGACGTTGCGTAGCACGAACTCCTGGATGGCTTGTGCCGTGAAGCTTGTCGAATATGTGACGGCGGAGTCGGAGTGGGACAAACGGACGTGTTCGACCCCGTGACACGTCGCAAGTGATGGTGCCGGAAGAAAATGGGAGGGGAACGTCGGACAGCACCAGTGATGTGGTGGATGAGCGGATGTCTCGAAGTTCGACGTCTGTAAGTTGCGCCGTGGCGATTTCTTCGAAGTCAAGTGTGGGTGCCGATATCGCGTCGATACGGGAGAGGGCATCTGCAGCCGCATTGACTGGGCCTTCAATGTACCGGACGTCCACAGTGAATTCGGAAATAAAGTTGAGGTGCCGTATTTCTCGTGCGGTATAAGTATCGGGGTTACCGCGAAAAGCGAATGTCAAAGGCTTGTGGTCCGTAAGGACGTGAAAGCTTGAGCCTTCTAACAGATGTCGGAAATGTCGAATGCCCAGATATACGGCCAGTAGCTCACGACCAAACGTGCTGTAACGCGTTTCTGCCGGTTTCAGTTTCTGAGAGAAAAACCCGAGTGGATACCAAGAGTTGCGCTGCCACTGCTGTAAAACCGCGCCGACAGCCGCACTAGAAGCATCGGTGATAAGACGCATTGGTGCAACGTGCAGAGGATGTACCAGCAGTGTAGCGTCCGCCAATGCGTTCTTGGCAGCATAGAAGGAAGCTTCGGCGTCAGACGTCCAAGCCAGTGGGGAGGACGGAGCTTTGGTGGTCTTGAGGAGATCCGTGAGCGGTATGATAATGCGGGCAATGTTGGGAAGAAAACGGCGGTGGAAGTTTAGCAACCCAAGGAACTCGCGGAGCTTTCGGAGTGATGTTGGGCGAGGGAAGTCGCGCAAGGCTTGGACTTTCTTGTCCAACGGCCTGATTCCCTCTTTTGTCACACGGTGTCCGAGGAACTCAATATCATCGACACCAAAGACACACTTTGCGGGGTTGATGAGGAGGCCATGTTCCTGGAGTCGAGAAAATAGCAGACGCAAATGGGTGCAATGCTGTTCGGGGGAAACACTAGCCACCAGGAGGTCGTCGAGATATGCAAATACGAAGGGAAGTCCACGAGTTACTTCGTTTATAAACCTCTGGAACGTCTGAGCAGCGTTTCGCAATCCGAACGGCATGCGAACATACTCGAAAAGTCCGAATGGTGTCACAATTGCAGTCTTCGGGATGTCCGCTGGCTCGACCGGAATCTGGTGGTAGGCCTTTACCAAGTCTATTTTGCTGAATATCACCGCTCCCGCGAGGTTGGCAGAGAAGTCGTGAATGTGAGGGAGGGGATAGCGATCAGGTATGGTGCGCGCGTTGAGTGCTCGATAGTCACCACAGGGGCGCCAATCCCCTGGATCACGCTTTGGGACCATGTGGAGAGCTGACGACCAACTGCTCGACGAAGGGCGGATGATGCCCAGTTGCAGCATGTGGTCGAATTCTCTTTTCGCGATGGCAAGGCTGTCCCCAGCGAGGCGCCTGGGTCGGCAAAATACTGGAGGGCCAGTAGTGACAACATGATGCGTGACGTTGTGACGTACAGGCAGCTCAAGGTTGGAAGGCTTCGTGATGGCTGGAAAGTCTGCTAGAATTGAGGCGAACATAGATGCCGGTATCTGTGGCGCCGTTCCAGTGGTATATGTTGGAGGTGCGAGGATGCCTTGTATGGACATCCTGGTCGTTGTGTCGACGAGTCGACGTGCCCGGAGGTCAACGCTGAGGGCGAAGTGGGTCAGAAAATCAGCACCCAATATGGTCATGCGTACATCTGCAACAACGAACACCCATCGGAAGGTGCGTCGGAGACCCAAATCGATGGTGAGAGAGCGCTGACCATATGTATTGATGGCAGAGTTGTTGGCTGCTTGAAGGGGAGCAGTCTGCGGAGAGCGCTGCCGGTCGAGTCGTGTGGCAGGAACGACACTGACCTCTGCACCTGTGTCCACGAGAAATCGATGTCCGGCAATCCTGTCAGTGACGTAGAATAGGCGGCTTGTCGTATGGCAAGAGTCACTGGCCGCCATCAGTGGCTCTGCGGTACGTTTCCCTGCCAGCTGCAAGGAGGACGACACTGACGCGCGCTGGCACCGAAGTTGCTGTGATACCAGCAGTAGACGCGTCGACGAGGACCGGAACGGGAGCTAGACCTTGGAGACAATCTGGGACGGTAATCGCGGTCTCGTCGACGGGGGTGAGACGGTGGCCGTAGGGCATTAACAGTCTCGGCGAGGTCGTCGATCAGTTGCTCCAGGCGAGACTGCCGGTCCTCGAGTTGCGACAACGGAACGCTAGATGCAGTAGCCACAGTGCCTCCTACTGCATAGTCAGCGACGCGATCGGCCTGCTCCGCCAGCTTGTCGAGGGGCAGGTCGTCAGGTGCGGTAGCCAAGGCAAGGACTACATTCTGTGGCAGGCGCTGGAAAAACAGTTCTCGCAGCAGCGGGCTGTTTACATCCAACTTACAGCCACTGAGAAGCTGCTGCATGCGACGTAGCAGTTCTGACGGTCGCCGGTCGCCGAGCTCCTCTTCGTTGAGAAGCTGCTGGAGACGCCTGCGCACAGACACAGACTTGCGTTGCAGCACCGTCGTTTTAAAGTGGTCATAAGGTGTGGTTTCATGGGGCGTGCACACAAGGTCGTGAAACTCTGCAACCACTTCCGTTGAGAGCGCGGAGACAGCGTGGCAATACTTCGCTTGTCGCGAGGTAATGCGCCGAAGGGCAAAGATGGCCTCCACGTGCGTGAACCAGGCTGCAGGATTCTGGGGCCAAAACGACGGCAGGTGAATCTGCACCGTGGCGATGCCCTCTGCGCCGATCGTCGGTCTGTCGCTTGTGGTCCCGTCCATGATGTAGTGCTCGCCCTGCGATCACGTCCGTGTCACCACGTTATAGGGACTGAGGTTAGGTCCACTATAACAATGCGTGTGGCGGCGAGCGTAAAAAACCAGGGAACCGTTCAGACCGATGGCAGGAGCAGAAGAAGACTATTCTTTATTTTTCGTTTTCTTTTCCTCGCAGCCCGCAGCACGAGGAACGAGGAGCGTGCGCATGCACATGCGCCTGTGCGCGCCATAATTAATAGTCAGCCGATGCAGGCGACGATGGCCGCTAGAGGCGGGTTTATATCCTCGAGGACCATTTTTTTTTATATCACGTAAAACATATAGATTGCTTACGAACAGCATGCATGTGAAAAAAGCCGGCCCTCTCGGCTGTGCTCTTTGCCGCGTTTCAGGCGCTAAGTGAGCTGCGATTCTCTTTAAAACTGAATTTATTTCGTGAGGTTCATATGAAGGTGCTCATCCATTAAATGTACAAAAGTCCTGTCTGCTTATCCAATCGCCTAAATCCTTATATACTGAATTTTTCACACACATCATATAAAGAAAGCTTCGTGTGAAAAAAATAGTGCATATTCTAATCCCGACACATTCAAACTTGCTTGATTCATTACTGGCGTTAAAGGGAAGCTGAAGTGGTTTTAGAATTCGGTAAAACCTTGTTGTTAATTAACAAGAACCAACATTATTCTCGACGATGGCGCATTTTATTGCGCTGTTGTGGCAGCAAAAGCTTTAAAATACGCGAAAAAAAGTTCGTCTTGCTCCGCCCACGCGAACGCGCCGAAAGCGTGGGCGTTAAAACGAACTAACCGGAAGTGCGTCATCGTCGGTAACCTTGGCGGAGCCGCGCAGCACTGTCGTATCTTCAACCGTGGCCTCCGTGACTAGTTCCAACTGCGCGCGTTGGTGGCGAAGGCCATGCTTCAACAGTGCTGATGTTGCCGATGACGCGGCCCGCCGAAGATGACGTCACCGCGTTCGCTCAGCATCTCAAGAAGCCCTGCCCCTGCAGCCGCTGTTTTTTTGGCAAGGAATCCCATTTGCATTCTCTTCTGTGAACTCTTACATTGGTTTTCGAACTCAGCAAAGATAAAACTACAATTACACACCCCAAAATCATTTTTTTAAGTGCTTCGTCTTCCCTTTAAAGCGTAACAATAATATCTGCGGTTTTACGTGCCAAAACCACGACTTTATTTTGGGGCACGCCGTAGTCGAAAGCTCCGATCAACTGGGGTCTTCTTTAACGAGCACCTAAATCTAAGTACACGGGCCCCTAGCATTTCGCCTGCTTCGAAATTCCACCGCCGTTGTTGGGAACGAGCCCGCCACCTTCGGGACTGCAGCCGGGCGCCGCCACCACTGTACCACCGTGGCAGCTGAGGTTGAAGCCTGCCATCAAAATATAGACCTGAAACGAAACCCGCAATTAAACAGGATGACATGCGCAACTTACATGCATTTCGGTGTAAATGAATTAGACATATCGTTTGATGAGTAATTCTATAGCACAACATATTTGTCTTGAACCTATTGATAAAGCTTCAGTTCTGTGTCAATTGAAAAAAAAAAAAGACAATCATGCCTAATCGTCTCGAATAACATGAGCTGCTTTCGCTTCTACGTAGTTTGCATTATCGTTCTCGAACATGTAAAAAATCAGCCGTTGTTCCATGTACAAATACAACCAATGAGCGCAGCTCCTTAGAAATGGGGCGCAAACGATTATGTACGTTTCGAAGCTGTTTATTGCGCCGCGCGCCTTCTTCTTCTTCTTCTTCTTTTTTTTTTTTTTTTTTGAGCAATACGCGCCAACGCCGCCCGCGCCTTGCAAAGCTCCTTAGACCAGCACCCCTCCGCACCTTCGAAGCTACCGTCTCTTAAGGCGCATTCACACTTGAGAAGCGAAGAGAAAGCGAAAGCGCCAGAGCGTCCGGAAAACCGTTTTCGCGCGCGTCGGAAATGTTCACATTTGTTCTGCCTCTCCCGCATACTGTCGCCGCCGCCGCGGCCTTCGCCACTTCGAGAATTAATTCTCTTTTCCCCGTTTCCTGAGCATTTAATTTCGTACCAAATTCAAGTTAAGTATGCAAAACACGGAAAATAAATAGCTTTCACCTTTTCAAACCGCCGTTTCGGGAGATACACCAGCAGAAACCACATAACAGCAGTGGCGGCGGCGGCGGATTCACCCGGCTTTGCAAAACGCGAGGCACGTTGGGGCACGCCGACTCGCTGCTGCTACACCTTTTTTCTACTTCCAGTGTTCTCGTCAATCGTAATCCAAACCAGGTTCTCGAGGAACGCGTCCTTGTCGAGGCTGTGAGTCTTGTCGCGCTGCACGGGTAGTTTGCGAATGCGCCGATGCGAGCCACCGCCGACGCCTTGGCCGCCATGTTGAATTTGCGGTCTGTTGTTTACGTCACGTGATTTAAGCTAGCGCAGCCAAAGTACGGCTTCCCGTGAAGCGGAAAGGCGATCCGCTTTCGCGTGGCGGAAAAATCGGTCTCGGTCCGATTTTTTCGCATCCGCCTCGCGGCGTGGTTTTCCGGCCGCTTAGGCGGCGAAGCGAGTGAACTTCCGGCGAGTTTTGCCGCTTTCGCCCCCATCGAGGCCAAGTGTGAACGCGCCATTAAACACCGCTTTAGGTTGCAGTGGCCGTCGATCTAAGAGGAAATGTTTAGGCCTTGAGCGGTTTGGTTCTAGCGCACCAGAAATTCGAGGTTAAAAGAAACAAGCTCTGTGCACAACTTGTTATAATGGTCGTCTTCACTTTCACCACCTTTATCGTGGATTGTGAAATGACAACCATCGTTCTAGCGCACTACGGGTGCTTTGTCGAAGGTAGTAGCAGACGCTCTTCCCACCCGGCGCCGGCGTAAAGACAACAAACGCTGCGCGCGCTGAATGCCGCGCACGGTTTTCCTTCGCCGCCGTCGAAGTTCCCCGCCGCATCAACGCTCGCATCAACTCCCACTCCGTGCGCTGCGCGCGCCGCACACTCATTCTCCTCTCTAAGTCGTTCCCGCCACCGAGCGCAGCAGACGCTCTCCCCACCTGCTGCCCATCCTACCGCCTTCATGAAAGCCAGCAGCGAGATCAGGCGCATATTCTTTTGCGTCCCATTTCGAAGGAGCTTCGCTCATCGGTGGTTGTATTCGTACACGGAACAACTGCTAGTTTTTCAATGCCAGTGCAAGCGCTCGCTCCGCAATGGGAACCGCTGGTCCCCCTTAGTTCAAGGAGTTGTCGTGGTGCGACGCCACATAAAGGGTACGACTGGAGTCACTGTATATGCTACCTTTAGGTAGCAGAGTAGCGCATAGGTCCGGCTAACAACCAGAGCTATGCGGTGAAGTCGCACTTCGTTTTTGCAGGCGACATGCCTACCGTGTCGCCGATTAACCTGTCTGGCGTGTCGAAGACCGGCGATAAACATTGGCTATCGATGGCTAGTGTTAATTCAGTTCGCTGCAGCGGAGGCGTCGAGAAATAAAAAAAAGTGCCCCAAGCGACAGCTTCTCCGCAATGCATGGTTGCTAGCGGCGTTGGAAGACAGATGCGCAACTCTGCTACCTAAAGGTAGCATATACAGTAACTCTAGGTACGACCATAGCCCCTTTAGATACGACTGCTTGTGTCACACGCACGCCTGGACGCGTTGCCGTGGAGAGGAGGTAGACGCGCCGTCCATGCTTCTGTCAAATATGTTCCTTCCTACTCTTTCCTTAGTGGCTCGAAGCAATGCCGGCTCCGCCTCAGAGCACTCGTATGGCACATAATAAGGCCTGCACATGCAGCAGCGTCGCAGAGACTCGTCGCCGTTCTTAGCCTACATGTCATGAACGAAGACGCACCATCTCAAAACACAGGGTCTCATCGAGCCAGCGTTACAGCCAACATAGTGATCATGCGGGAGGCAAGACGCCGTCCCACGGATATGAACACAACTGAGCGAAAAATTACCTTGACTGAATTCCGTCTAGGGGCACCACCTAAAAGGTCACTCCCCCCGTGAAGGCAAAGCAGGCCTGAAGGCTTGCCGACGCAGGAGAGTAGGAAAGAACAAGAGGAGACGGTGGTGAACAGAACAATTTCCAATGGCGATTTCGCGTGATTTTAGGGGCGAAGCTCCTTAAGGCGGCACCCGTTCGTCCCTCGTAGTCGTAGTCGTAGTGCGTAACCAGTCTTACGCTTTGACCTCCAAGGTGGTGCCGGTGGGAGATTTTTCCTGTGCGTTGTTGAACAATAAAAAATTCGCAGCGTTAGCTAAAAGCCGACTTCTTCTGTCTCTCATTCCCATTAGCAGCCATTGTTTACCTCCAAGGTAGTGCCTGGTGAGATTTCTCCTGTGCGTGATTAAACAATAAAAATTTTGTTCAAAACGCCGTTGATTGATGAAATAAACCAACGAAAGACGCCAGATGTTTTGTAAAAGCAAAACGAAAGAACGCCAGATGTTTCTAAAGCAAAACGAAAAGACGCCAGCTGCTTAACGAAAGACGCCAGATTTTTCTAAAGCAATGGTTTTCTAAACAATGAAAATTCACAGCGTACATGTAAAATTAAAGTGAGCTGCAAGTCGTCATAACTCTCATTGAACCTTTAGTATAAACGCGCCCGATCTCACGTCGGTGATGATGTACTGGGCAGAATTCACGGAAGATTCACGGTTTACCGATGAACCTCCGCAGCTTCGCCCACTCATCATCATTCACTCCGTGGATATGCTGTGATTTTTTCTTTTTTCCTACCTTCCTACCTGGCCTAATTTCGTCTCATCTTTCAATTTAAATCTTCCATTGTTATGCATACTGGCTGTTCGCGTTTCTTCCGTTATATTCTTCTAAAGTATATAAAGCTGGCGTGATTTATATCGGAAAGAATCGTATAGCATTACTTGAACCGGCAATCCTACCTGTCCGTTGAGAAGCAAATATGCAGGATACCCAGTGAAAGATGAGTGGCTATACAGGTAGCTCTTATAAGAAGCACGTTCCCCGAGTTGGCTCCATTCGCAGTGCCCGGAGCGGAGGTGGTAGTGCTGCTGCTCATTGTTTCAGTAACATTTGAAATTCGTAGTGACTAATCACACAGCCAAGTATACGAGAGACTTCGAGCAATACGCCGCAGATCTGAGAGGCGTGCTCGTAGAACACTATCTATGTTGGCTCCATTCGCAGTGCTGTGCGCTGAGGTGGTACTGCTGCTGCTCGTTCTTTCAGTAACATTTGAAATTCCTATAGTCGGGTACAACTTTAGAAAAAAGGAGAGGCCCCGCCCATATGACCGAAGCGCGGCAGCCGATTGCCTCCGCGGCAAAGAAATAGTCCCGCTTTAAAAAAATTGTGGTTCTAAATCGCGTAATTCCCTGTACGTATAATACTGTCGTAGCTTGATGACTGGTTTGATAGAGCTGTCGTGATGGAAATGCAACAGCAAATGCCGGATCGCGAGAGAAAAATAACCCCGTGCCTTCTACAACGCTGCGCGTCGTCTGCTCTCTAAATTCGTTGCAAGGGACAAAAGTAGAAAGGGCAGCGCTGCATGGTTTTTGCGCTCGTTTACATGTACACGGATAATTTACTACTCGTTTCCCGAGCCTAAAATTAATCAGTTGCTGTTTAACAAATACTTAAAGGCACAATGCACTTAACGAAACCATTACAAACCTGGGGCGAGAAGACGACCGAGGCAGGAAAGGTAAAAGGAAGCTTCGTTCATCGTTTTAAATAAATACATGGATGCTTGTCTCCTGGTTTTAAATAGCAAAATATTTCTGCTTTTTTAGTTTTATGCTTTCACAAACTTATTTTCAAGAATGGGATGCATCTTATTTTCTTTTTCTTTCACGTTTTTTTTTTCTTTTTGCAAACCTGCGATCTCACGAGATTTCGCACGGCGTTCAGCGCGAGTTTTCCGCCATGGAGCCCAGCGAGGTGACATCGGAAAGCGATTCTTTGTTGCCGAACGAGCCTTGTGTTGCCTCGATGTCCACACCACCAAGGAGCGTCGGCAAGAACAAGAGCGGCCACATCCTCAACAGCGATTCACGGAACATGATCTTCCACTGCTACACGTACTGGCGCAACAGGGAGCCCGAACGCAGCGTGGAGGACACGAGCAAGTTTGTCGCCGAGATGCTCGGTGTCAGCGAAAGCACAGTCTTCAAGGTGAGGAGAGAGGCCAAGGCTTCGTCTTCTTCGGGCGGCAATCTCTCGACGCCCTCGCGAAAGCGCCCACGAAATGCGGACAAGAGAAGACGCAGCACGAAATATGACAGCTTCACGTTGTGCGCGCTGAGGTCATGTGTGCACGATTTCTTTCGCAGCAACGAGATACCGACGGTCGAGAAGATAACCAACGAGTTCTCGAACCGTATGGATCTCCCGTCACTGAAGCGCTGTACTGTGCGGCGCCTGCTTGCCGAGATCGGCTTCAAGTACGAGAAGAGGTGCCGCAACTCGCTGCTTATCGACCGCGACGACATCGTCGAGTGGCGGAATCGCTACCTTCGTGACGTGGAGCGCTACCGGGCGGAAGGCCGAAAGATCTTCTTCCTGGACGAGACATGGGTGACAGCGGGACACACTCAGTTGACCGTATGGACAGACACCGTGGTGCAGAAGCGCGGACGCCTGTACGCTCGCGCAAATGGCCTTTCAACGGGTCTGAAACAACCCTCTGGGAAAGGCCAGCGCCTGATCGTCACGCACATCGGCAGTGAAGATGGGTTCGTAGACGGCTGCTTGGATGTATTCCGAGGGCGAAAAACAGGCGATTACCACGAAGAAATGGACGGCAATCGCTTCGAGGGATGGTTCGGCGACGTGCTGCAGAAGTTGCCAGCTGGTAGTGTCATTGTTTTGGACAATGCACCTTACCACTCCCGGCGAGAAGAGAAATTGCCGACGACGTCTTGGAAGAAGGAAAACATACAAGAGTGGCTGAATAGCAAGGACATCGCCTACAGCGCGACGTTAGTGAAGAGGCAGCTGCTTGAGTTGGTGGCATCTGTGAAGCCACGCTTTCTCAGCTACATCATAGACAACGCAGCTGCAAGGGCCGGTTGCGTTGTGCTCAGGCTCCCGCCGTACCACTGCGAATTCAATCCCATTGAGCTCGTGTGGGCAAAGGTGAAAAATGGTATCGCTGCGGACAACCGAGACTTTAAGCTGTGCACTGTTGAAGACATCTTGAGGGAAAAAATCAAGAACGTAACGGCGGAAGACTGGAGGAAGAACATCCGGCATGTGATGGAACTGGAGGCTAAGTTCCGAGTTGACACGTCTGGAAGTGACCATGTCCAGCCCATCGTCATCCAACTGGGGGAAGATGACACTGAAGAAAGCGACTCTGACTGCGAGCTGTCCGGCATTGAGCCTCTCGAGGAAGCTTAACGGCTACCTATTAATTAAATAACAGCCCTTATCAGGGCTACCTAAATGTTGCCGGTGGGGATGTTGTGTTCAGTCATCTACCCCGTGGCCCCTCAAATAAGTAGGCAGTTCATTTGATGGCGTATTCCTTTTAATGGAAGTTCAATTCTGAAAGAGCAACGTCCTGCACACATTTTGCTCAATTTAACTACTGGCATGGAAACATGCTGAAATGCTGGCAAATCGAAATGCAAACATAATTATTAACCCTGAAAAACCATGTGGCGCCCAAGATCCTCATCCAGGCAGCCACTGTCCAGCTTGACAGGCCCGTTGATGAGATAGCTGCAGTCAACGCGAAATTGACAACCACTGTTAACAGCTTGCACGCCACAGCACATTAATGTGGTTTCATTGTTTGGGTATCTAGCTCACGCAAGTAAGGAACAATTATAAAACATCATTACTTTAGTGAAGCCCAAACTGCTCATTCGTGCAGCCATTGCCATGTTGTCGCGCCCTATGGTGAAGTAGCAGCAGTCGAGGCGAAGTTGACTGCTAATGTTGGCAGGGCGTATGTTGAAACGAAAACAAAAGTGGCTACGTTGGAACCACCGAGAAGCTTTACATGCCCCTAAAGGCCAATCAATGCAGCCAAGCAATAACAGGGACACACCGTTGGCCCAGTTTACTCCATAGCATAGTCACTGTTAATTTCACTAAGCCGCTTCAAAAAATAATATCAAAGCAAGCCCAGTGCCGTTCCCCTGTTGCCCATTTCCAGGTAGTTGTGCCACCCTTAGTGTTCTTTATAGCCTGTTCAGATGAATAATGCCAATGCAAGCACTGCGAGAAGCAATTGTAAGCTTCAGCTTTGCCGAGGCAGTCATGTTGGAGCCATCGACAAGCTTTACATGCCCCTAAAGGCCAATAAATGCAGCCAAGCAATAACAGGAACACACCGTCCGCTCAGTTTACTCTACAGCACAGTCACTGTTAATTTCACTAAGCCACTTCAAAAAATAGTATCAAAGCAAGCCCAGTGCCGTGCCCGTTGCCCATTTCCAGGTAGTTTTGCCACCCTTAGTGTTCTTTATAGCCTGTTCAGATGAATAATGCCAATGCAAGCACTGCGAGAAGCAATTGTAAGCTTCAGGTCTGCCGAGGCAGTCATGTTGGAGCCATCGACAAGTTTTACATGCCCCTAAAGGCCAATAAATGCAGCCAAGCAATAACAGGAACACACCGTCCGCTCAGTTTACTCTACAGCACAGTCACTATTAATTTCATTAAGCCACTTTAACACATAATAGCAATGCAAGCCCAGTGGAGTGCTCCTGTTGCCCGTTTCCAGGTAGTTGTACCGCTCCTGTTGTTGTTGACAGCCTGTTGAGATGAATAATGCGAATGTGAGAAGGCCCAAGGTAATCATTGAGGCAGCAGCCACCGTCGAGCTTGAGGGGCCGAGTGGTCAAATAACGATGGTCAGGGCACGCTTGAAAGACACCGTTAGCAGTCTTGCACTACAAACCACAGTCACGTCATAGCCATTGTTGGTAAAATAGCAGTAGTCAACTCCAAATTGAGAGCAACTGTTAGCAGCTCGCATGCCAAAGCACACTCATGTGGTTGCACTGTTTATTTTGGTTATCTGGCTGAGGCAAGTAATGAAAATAAGAACAATTATAAAACATAATTTGCTTAGTGACGTCCATAATACTCATTTCGGCAGGCACCGTTGATCTTTACGGGCCCCATGGTACTTAATTGCAGTAATTGGGCGTACGCTTGAAAGGCACTGTTAGCATTCTGCACTTCAAATCATATAAATGTAGTAGCCATTGTTTAATTTGTTTATCTGACTGGACAAGTAATGCAAACACGAGCACAATTATTAACCCTGAATAACTCTGCTAGCATTTTCTGCTTTTTTTTTTGTAATGAAAAATGCCGAGTAAAGTTAGATGTTTTACTGAGGTACTTTGACCATCGAACAAGCCCTAGGCAAAGTGACAGTCAGATTCAGACAATGAAATTGGTGAAGTAATAAATGGTGAAATTTGCAAAAGCTCTCGGTACACTACTTTACTGTGCTCCATTCACTGAAAAATGCCTTTATAACGATGATAGCGTCAGACAGGAAATGACAGCCCACTGCACAATATTATTCGTATTGAAAATGTGTACCACCATATGTGATGGGCAGTGAAACCTGTTTACGAAGACTGGAAGCATGAAAAATGCAACAACATAGCAAGGTGCCGTTTCACAATATGGCACCCTTTCATGTGCACTTCTGAAGAGCTGCCGCATGCACTGATGCATAAACACATGAACAAGGGTAAGAAGTGAAATTAGTGGGCAATCCACGGGATTCTTTTAAGATAATGTAGCTCTGTAAGCTTCTTTGTTGTCACAGCTGATAGACCTATCTTTTTTTGCAAGTTGGTTAGTCACATTGTGGCAACAACACAAGAAGCAAGGACAGAAAAATAGGAGAAAACAAAGCAAATAGGCAGACTGAGAAGACAAGGTGGACGAGAGAGAAAGGCTTTAGTGAAGTCGAAAAGGTCAGTCGCGCTATTCAGAGGACTTGGTGCTTTGAATGAGATGACTATGAGTTTAGGAAATTCTGAAAAAAAAAAAGACGCAGCTGAAAGACAATTTACAAAAACAAACGCTAACATAAAATAAAAAGACAGAAAAAGGAATGAACACAAGCATGCACAGAAGCACGCACATATTTACACATGCGCACAAACGTAAGCGCGAGAACTAAGAAAATCTCAAATATAAAGGAATGGGGGAGATAAAAAATATAAACAAACGCCAGAAAAAACGCACACACATTTACAGACAGGTGTGCGTAGAGGTATGATGAGTCGGTTCACAAGCTGATATATGTCCACGTTGTCAAATGTTTTTTTTTTTCGTTTTTTGCACCGTTGCCTGAGCGGTCATAGGAATTTTTAGTGGCAACATATCACGAGAATGGAAAAGCAGCTCAGAGCTTTGTCATGGGAAAGCATAGCGAGCTCTGGCAGCACACCTTATACGTCATTGTGTCACAGCTGGCATTCTACAGCTGGCGCGTGGTGAGCAATGAGAACCACAGAACGACGCGAATTTACGCCAAGTTCCCTTTTGAAGGCAGCGGCTTAACGGTCATAATTGGTTCGACTTGGTTCTGGGGCGAACAAACATCTGACCGTTGCTAATTCAACCACATTCCCTCAAGCAGCGCGTGTTAGGAGAGCAATCAATCGACGTTGCTACACAACACAGGAACAACGCAGCCATACCCTCGGCTATCTTATAACACTGCTGCTAACAATCGTTCGCGCTGAGCTGGCAGAAACGAATTTTTGCGTGGGAGGTCGCTTCCACAAATGTATTCCGTTGATGAACTCGTAGGTTTGTCCCATATCCGCGTACACTTTTCTCATTTCTCCTGAGAATGCTTCTGCTCGATCACCTCACCACGTCCGACGGAAAACACAGCGACACGGTACACGAGCACACCCACCGCTCACAGTAGGCACCACACAGCGCACTTTGGCAAACTTCCCTCGTCATAACTTCACTTCGGAGCAAAACAAAACACCATGGAACGAACACACACTATGTTTGCTTGCAGCGGTGTGTCGCCGCCGCGTCCCGTTTTTCAGACGAAGCGAAGCGCAGCGTCACCGATGCTCGGTGCAGTCTTCCTTCGCCGGATAATGGCTCAGAACAAACACACGCAGTACAAATGGTGCATCGTAAGCTCGCAATAATATTTCCGGCATGACAGGCCACCAAAAACAGCTTAGGAATTCACTCTGACGAGGCATGCTCACAGCTGACGCGACTCGGCCGAGTTCGAAGCGCGGGCGGCCATCTTCCCCTTGAGCGGAGTCACCGGCCGTCCGGCTCGTGACGTCAGTCTAGAGCGCGCGCCCATTGGTGGAAGCGCGTGTGCATCCGCCTTTGAGGTGCAAATGCCGCTTTTTTCTTAAGTTGTACCCGACTATAGTGACTAATCACACAGCCAAGTATACGAGAGACTTCGAGCAATACGCCGCAGATCTGAGAGGCGTGCTCGTAGAACACTATCTATGTTGGCTCCATTCGCAGTGCTGTGCGCTGAGGTTGTACTGCTGCTGCTCGTTCTTTCAGTAACATTTGAAATTCCTAGTGACTAATCACACAGCCAAGTATACGAGAGACTTCGAGCAATACGCCGCAAATCTGAGAGGCGTGCTCGTAGAACACTATCTATGTTGGCTCCATTCGCAGTGCTGTGCACTGAGGTGGTACTGCTGCTGCTCATTCTTTCAGTAACATTTGAAATTCGTAGTGACTAATCACACAGCCAAGTATACGAGAGACTTCGAGCAATACGCCGCAGATCTGAGAGGCGTGCTCGTAGAACACTATCTATGTTGGCTCCATTCGCAGTGCTGTGCGCTGAGGTGGTACTGCTGCTGCTCGTTCTTTCAGTAACATTTGAAATTCCTAGTGACTAATCACACAGCCAAGTATACGAGAGACTTCGAGCAATACGCCGCAGATCTGAGAGGCGTGCTCGTAGAACACTATCTATAGACGACATTCGCGAAGCCAGGCGAACGCAGAAACGCATTCAACGTCATCTAGACAAGCTCGACAGGCGACAGTGGCGCACTTTCTGCTCCAAGCTTGATCCCAGAAATCCTCTGTCTAGAATATGGAATATAGCGCGAAGCTTGAGGGTCCCGCCGACACAACTGCATCCTTTTAGTTCTCTTGCACTATCCCGCAACGTCAGTGAGTTGGACATGGCGGAGGCTTTTTGCTACAAGATAACTACAGCAACGGTGATCGCAACCATACCACGATTGGCACAGAATGTCTCTGCTGCTGTGACAGTAGACACTAGTGTGACGGACGAGCCGTTCTCGTTCCAGGAACTGCTCGGCGCACTGGCTTCAGTAAACAAAACATCATCTCCTGGACCTGACTCCATCAGCTATGCTGAGCTTTCGCATCTGGGTGACAAGGCGAAGATGCACCTTCTTGCTATCTTCAATGCCAGCTGGAAGAGGGGCCGCCTCGAACCTAGTTGGAAACGGGCTCGAATCCTCCCTGTCCTCAAACCTGGCAAGACTCCAACAGATATAAACTCATATCGTCCGATAGCTCTTCTCAGCTGTGTGGGGAAGATTATGGAGCAGATAGTGCTGATGCGTCTGGATTGGGTTCTGGTGAGCGCTAACACCTATCCCCCACAGATGTCGGGATTCAGAAAGGGCCGCAATAGCATAGATAACGTCATCAATCTTGCTAACTGCATTAGGCTTAACAAACTTGCACATAACATTACCATTGCTGTGTTCCTCGACATCAAGGGCGCATTTGATAACGTGACACACGAGGCGATCTTACACACTCTGAGGTCTGCAGGAGTCAGTGGCTGTATGTACAGCTGGATTTCTGACTATCTCACTGACCGGTCGGTGTACATGACTACGAAAGACGGCGACACCACTTTCCATACAGTGCCTCGTGGGGTCCCTCAGGGTGGTGTATTAAGCCCGACTTTATTTAATATTTCGCTCATTGGTCTGGAAAAATGTGTCCCTGCATCGGTTGAGATATCCTTATATGCAGATGACATCTGCATATGGAGCAGTGGCCGCAACCGTCGAGTACTACGCGGAAGACTGCAGAAGGCCATTAAATCCATTGAGACTTTTTTACGAACACGTGGACTATCCATGTCACCCGACAAGTGTGCCGCCATCGCCTTTACCAAACGGGATATGACGCACTACAAGTTAAAGATTGCGGGCTCTCACATCCGATACGTGTCAAGTCACAGATTCTTGGGAGTGATCTTCGATAGATCCATGACGTGGTCTCCTCACATTCGATCACTAAAAGAGAAGCTCGCATCATACGCGAACATCTTCCGCATGATGTCAAGTAAAGCTGAAGGCTGCTCCGTGAGTGCACTACTGCGAATGTATACAGCATTATGTGAAGGTCTCCTGCGGTACAGTCTTCCTGCACTACAGGGCCTCACCAAAACAAATATTCAGGTGCTCACGAGCATGCAAGCCAAAGCCTTGAGGGTGTGCCTAGGTTTACCGAAAAAATCATGGCTGATCCCTCCGTCATAGGAATCGGTATAACACGAAAGTGAAACGTGTCTTCACAGAAGTAGTGCTTATTGTGTAGTGATATATTAGCGCTTGTACAATGGCTATTCGTGTTTGGCAGCTATAGCATCGTTTGACGTGGATGCAGGCTCAGCCATGTTGACGGCATGTCTCTATCGCGACGACTAACGCCCATGATCATGATTAAACCGTTGTGGTAGCTGACGGTGCGAACATATATTTGGACACAGCGAATCGTGAATCCCGCGTAAGGATGATATCAACAAGCTCATAATCAACACTGGTACCCGGTATGCACTTCTTCAAAGCGTCGTCAATTAAGGAGAGAAACGGCACGGTGTGCGCTTTCTACTAATGGGTAGCCGACGCCTGTGCTCATGCATACATAACACACACCGCGCTTCAGCAACACGGGAGGTAGAGGTTCGTAGCCTGAGCCGCAAACGCGTGCGTCCCGCTGGCACCGCTGGCCTCTGTCTCGCAGGCGCTGCTCTCGCTCCACCAGGGCACGACATTCGCCCGTCGAAATCGCGTCCTTTCTGCAGCGCATATTGCAGCAGTTTTGTTAGTCGGTGCTCTCGCAATTGAAGCAGTCGGCGGCGGAGAAATCCCGTTGGTGCACGTGGAATCTGCACTAATCCAATGAGCCGACGCACGCTAACACGAAGCCAAAGGCAAAGAACGTAACTGCGTCAAGGGTGCCTCGGCGACGCCAGCGCGGCCACTCTACCGACTCTACTTCTCTGGTATCGAGACGCTTTAACCATGATCTCAGATATCGCGTGCAATCTCGGAGTAAGCGCTAGTAAGTGTCGATCGTGAAGCATTACTTCTTTTCACCTCTCACAGACGGCGGCACCGCCCCGCTCCGCCCGCCGCGAAAGCGAATGTGTGAAAGATATAAGGCGCGTTCGCGCCGCGCCTAGCATCTCCTGAGATGGCTTAGTGGGTAGGGTGTCGGGCGCCTGCCGTCGCGGCCACAACGTCGTGGGTTCGATACCCAGCGGGGTATCTCTTTCTTGGTTTTTTTTCTTTCTCACCTGTTAGTGTCCATTTTATCAACGTCATATCCGTGACGGATGTACTTGGTGGACCCCGGCATAAAACACTTTCGTGTTAAAATACATCGACAGTAGGGACCTTGACAGAAAGCAAACGTCTCTCGGCTGCCCTGCTAATGAAGCAAGAGTTCCTCCGAGTCTGTCTGCGTTTTGCGGCAAGGGTACAAGATCACCCACTTGCTTCAGTCAGCATTTCTGAGGTGCGAATGTTACTCCCCCCGACGTATGAAAAGCCGTCGATATTGACGGGGCCTCCGTGGCAGCTTCCTCCCTGGACGATAGTCACGACAGTGCCGGGGTTCAAGAGCAAGAGAAACACACCTGGGCCGGCGTTGACATACTTCGCTCTAGAACACATCAACACCAACTATAGAACCCGCCGTCACGTTTATACAGATGGGTCTGTCACAGATGGCTCATCTGCTATAGGCGTGTGGATACCGTCGGCGAATGTCACCATCACAGCCGTTCTCAGCCACCGTACATCCGCCGCTGCCACTGAGCTGGCTGCATTGCGGAGGGCGCTTGCATATATTAAAGATCAGAGACCCGACTCTTGGGTGATATTCTCCGACTCACGAGCCGCACTGCAGTCCCTGAAATCTCCACGTACGCAAGACCGACTAGTCCTAGACATCAGGCGCCTAGGCAATAATGCTCATGAACTACACCACGATGTAGTGCTGCAGTGGCTGCCTGCTCACTGCGGCATCGAAGGGAATGTTCGAGCTGACTCCGCTGCCAGAGCTGCGCATGACACAGCATCTGAGGAAATTGAAATTCCTTTTTCAAGACAAGACGCAGCGTTTCTGGTGTCTGCGTTCGCGCGTAATCTGCAGAGAACAATATGGAGCGATGCCAACAACCAGTACGGACCGCTGCACAAAATAGACCCGACGTGTAGCTTTCATATGCCACAGGGATTAACCAGACAAGATGAAACTCGCATTCACCGGCTGAGACTCGACGTTGCCTATACGAAATACTTCAAGCACAAGATCAGGCAGTCGGACTCACCCACGTGCACCACATGTAACACTCGGGAAGACCTAAGGCACGTACTCTGCGACTGTTCCCGTTACGACGCAGAACGACGGATTCTGAAGGAGGCACTTCATTTGCAACGCGGCTCGAGCTTGGAGCTGCGGCACCTTCTCGTGGCAAGACAGCAGTTGTGCGATGCGCAGCACAAAAGCGCTGTTGGCGTTTTTGAAGAACACTCAGCTCAGCCAAAGCCTGTGAAGGACTCTTCTTATGTATATATGTGTGTTTGTGACTGTATGTACTATTTGTGTGTATATGGTGTATATGTGATCACCCGACACCTGGAGTAGCAAGCCAGGCGACAAACCAGGCTAACCTCTCCGGGCATTTCATTAAAGAATCTTCTCTCTCTCAACCGTCAACAATCAAAGCGAATCATATACCCCTGTCACTCGCCACATGTGATGTCATTGGCAGCGAGTATGATTAAGTGTTAATGCCTTTTAGGGGCGAAGCTCCTTATGCCGTGGGTCTGTCCATCCTGCGTTTGTAGGTTTGTAGTAGCCACCTCTAGTTCTTGAGAAGCTCGCATTCTGGTATGCAGTAGAAGAAGAAGACGACGTTGACGAGTGAGACTCTCGTGCGTGTTCGCCTGTGTGCCATTCTTTTTTCTTTACTGCGCACGTTCTGGTATGCAGTAGAAGAAGAAGACGGCGTTGACGAGTGACACTCTCGTGCGTGTTCGCCTGTGTGGTGTTCTTTCTTCTTTACTACGTCTCGTGTTTTCAACGACACCCGAAAACAACAATTCAGAAGTAACGCGCCACGAGGCTCCCTCTTGGCACGCTTTCTCTTTAGCTCGGAGTCGCCAGATAGAAGGCAAGGCTGCGGAACGGAGGGCACGGAAGGCGGCGGCAGTGCGCGCTCACAGACAGAATCCTCAGGTGAGAGCCCGCGAGGCCGAAGCTGCACGTCGACGCCGCGAAGCAGATTCCGCCGTTCGAGCCCGCGAAGCCGAAGCTGCTCGACAAGCTGCACGGCTGCGCCGAGAAGACCCCGCCGCTCGGGCCCGCGAGGCCGAAGCTGCTCGACAAGCTGCACGGCTGCGGCGAGAAGACCACCCGAGGGACGTGTATAGACCTGGTATTTTCTAATTTCTAGTTGCAACCCGTACAAGAACCGCTGTCCCTTCACTTCACGGACCATAAAGCCGTGATAATGAATGGACAACGCAAGCCAAGCATCATCTAATTAAGAAAAATAAAAGTTTCATGTTTGTAATATACACACAGTGTTTCTCACTTTTCATATGATGATTGATGGGGCGTTGCACATAGCATTCACGGTTTACCGATGATTCTCTCCGGAGCTTCGCCCCACTCATTATCATTCACCACATGGATATACTATGATTTTTCTATTGAAACAATCGACTGCTCGCGCTGCGCAACCGTTCACTGACGACCCCGTATATCTAGGCACTGGATTTTGACCTCCGAGGTAGTGCCTGTGTGAGATTTCTCCTGTGCGTGATTAAACAATAAAAATTCACAACGTACATGTAAAATTAAAGTGAGCTGCAAGTCGCCATGACTCTCATCGACCCTTTAGTATAAACGCGCCCGATCTCACGTCGTTGATAATGTACTGGAAGAATTCACGGAAGATTCCCATATGGCGCGTGTCATTGGTGGAAGGCAGTCCTTCGATTTAGTGCGGCGACGTACGCTAGGGGGACCGTTGTAATGAAGGGATCACGTATACCAACAGTACAATAAAAGTTGGATGTTTAATATATATACGGTGTTTCTCACGAGGATAGACTGTTGGGCGAGTTGGTAATTCATTCTGGAAACAAATAGCGCGAAAAAACGTGAGACAAGGTGAACGTGTGGTTTGCTTGGTATAAATACATTCGTTTTTTAATAAAAGTTCAGTTGTTAGAATGCGCTTGTCCTGTTGCTTTCTTTACTTGTCCCACGTTTTTTCGCGCTATTTGTTTCGAGAAAGAGTGTTTTTCACGAGTTTACTTGATCATATACTGGGCGAATTACTCGGAGAATTCACGGCTTGCCGATGATTCGCTCCGGAGCTTCGCCCCACTCATCATCATTCACCCCGTGGATATGCTGTGCATTTTTTAAATGCGAAGCAGCTTAAGGTGGGGGCTTTGTCCATCTCTCCCGCTGCGTCCGCACCCCCACTCCGCATGCGCGTCCCCTCCCCCTCTTTCTCCTCTCCTACGCTCCTCCCCTCTGGCGCGTCCGTGACGCTGCACTTCACCGACCACAAGGCCGTCGTCTTCATAGCGCCGCATGCACCGACGCTCCCGCTCAAGCGAACCATCTTCCCGCTGCTTGGCATCCACACATGGTTCCCTTTAGCGGGAGATCGTGTAATTTTTATTTTTAAAGACGATAGTCTTTCTTGGGGAACTTAAACGCAGAAATTTCGGTCTGTGTTTAGAAAAAGTTTATTTCATCGTAGGACGCTATGAACCTTTAGAAAAAGTGTCCGTACAACAAGAACATTAACATACACGAATGCCGAAACACAAAAATTGGCCACGTATCTGCGTGCTTCGTGCAAATGTCGTCTAAAGACGATAGAAGAGGCGCTTCGTGAGATATAGACGCCATCTGGCAATACGTCGGGAAACATGAGTGCTTTGTTGCGGGCTGGTAGTCCCGGCGCAGCAGCAGGCGAAGACCGGTGGTGACCAACGCGACCGGCGGGGACGCCAGCCAGCCCGAACACGCGGTTTGGCGCGAAGCGCTGAAGCAGAAGAAACGTCCGCACTCAACGAGTACTATCCACACACTCTTTTATTAACACGTCGCCTGGGTAAAACAGGAATGCCAGAGCGGCGCCCCATGGCATTCGTACAGTGCAATACAGAACCGAAACCGAAACACAACAATGAGCTCGTGCAGAAGGCACGGAGTAAGGCAAGTTTCAGCGCAGTCGCATTTTCAGAGCAGCTTAAGAAACTAGGGCCTTTAGAATTACGTATGTATGCATTTTCTATTAAAGGAACACACCACCTAATACTTACCTAGTGATGTTGCGCCTCAGATATGCGTAATGTTTGCTTTTTGATCGACAATGAACGCAAGTATGAACCTAGTCAGCCGTTCAAGATGGCTGGCCCTTGGGCAAGTGGTTCAACTTTGGCCGAGTGGTTGTATCGAGTGACGTGCCGACAAACAGAAACACAGACAGACAGACCAAAATTTCTCCGTTTAAGTATCCCAAGAAAGACTATCGTCTTTAATATCGTCTTTAAGTACTCCACACACGTTGAGTGCGGACGTTTCTTCTGCTTCGGCGCTTCGCGCCAAACCACGTGTTCAGGCTGGCTGGCGTCCCCGCCGGTCGCGTTGGTCACCGCCGGTCTTCGCCTGCTGCTGCACCGGGACTACCAGCCCGCAACACACCACTCATATTTCTCGACGTATTGCCAGATGGCGTCCATATCTCACGCAGCGCCTCTTCTATTGTCTTTAGACGACATTTGCAGCGAAGCACGCAGATACGCGGCCATTTTTTTGCGCCGCGCGCGGCGTTTCATTGTCTTTTTGCGCCAGCGCCGCATCTATGTTGCAGGGAGCTTTGACGGTGACGGCGGGGTGCGGGCCTAAGGAGCTCCGCTCCTAAAAAGCAAATGATGGTTTGAAGGTGCCACATATGCCACGTAGACGTGAATAATAAACTGTGATTGCTACTAGCACCCCTATTGCCCACTGCAGAATAGCAGCCGCCAGCACAAAACGACCGTTGATCGGTCTCCTCACCGACACCGATAGAAATAAATATGGTGCAACTGATATCAACATACAATGACTGGTTTAAGGAAACATTGTGATCGATACACAACATTAATTCAATGGGCACTGCCGTTTGGCTCCTCTAAGTGCGTGATCGGGCTGCGACATTGCAAAAGCAAAAGCACGGATGAGCTAGGGTATTTTGAAACAGCCCGAAAGATGCGAGACTTGAACAGTGGAAGAAATTTATGAACACAGCGCTGTGCCATGCTTCTCCTGCTCTACTCAAGACTGAGCGCTTTTAAATTCCCAAGTATGTCGTACCGATTCATCAGGGCTTCCACTCTCGCATCAACGCACCGCGTGTTGCTTTCAGCGGCCTGTATGAAGGAAGGTTGCCACCTTGTTACGTACTCTGTAACTCTTGAAGGAGGAAGCCTGTTGTTGAACACTTGTTAATGCATAAAGTCCTACAGTAGAGCACTGCACGGGCCGTGATTCTCGATCCGGGTCCGGCCCGGGCCCGGAACTCATTCAAGTTTACCCGCCCGAACCCGGCCCGGTGACTCAATGCGAGACCCGGGCCCGGCCCGAACCCGAGCAAAAATTTCGCCTACCCGGCCCGGCCCGGCCCGAACGCAGATCGGGCCCGACAGAAGCCCGAACCACTAATCTAGGTGGTGTGGCCCGAACATGGAATCGACATCAAGGTTGTTTAAGTGGCAAATATGTACGCTTTGTTGGCGCATGTTTCGCTAACAATTATGGTTTAACCTACGGTAATTTCTCGTAAAAAGGGGCTCACTGTGGAAACAGTTGAGCGGACATAATGGGCACAATGGACGCTTGTTCAGCAGTGTATACTGTACCTATTTTTTCTGCAAATACAATGGGGATCTTCAAGGGCGTTTTGTAGCAGATAATATTGTAGCAAGGAAAGTGATTTGCAGCATGAGTTCATTTTCGCTAGGGAGCGCAATAAAAATAGGAAACTTTGTTTTTATTGTACTCTCTGTTGAAATTTAAAGCATTCTCTAAGGTCAAAGCCAATCGTGCACCCTTCTGGATATGTATCGCCTGTCTTCAGCATTGTAGTACCTTACCACGGGAAGAGAAATAGAGAAAGAAAGCCAAATTTATTATCTTGTTGTCGATACCCAAACCTATAGAAAAAAGTTATAATGAACCGCGTGTACCACGTGTACTTTGACAAATACGTATAAGCAGCCAAAAGGAAGAAAAGAAAACTGTTTGTCATAGCATTATTTTCAAATATCCCACCACTGCTAGG
The DNA here is from genome assembly GCF_013339695.2 of Rhipicephalus sanguineus. NCBI lineage: Eukaryota > Metazoa > Arthropoda > Arachnida > Ixodida > Ixodidae > Rhipicephalus > Rhipicephalus sanguineus. Next base: position 85,012,311 of record NC_051182.1, on the reverse strand, counting down.
ATATACAGTCTGTAAGATTTTTAGGCATATTTTATAGTTCATTTCTTCACATGTTATTCGGCAAGAAATGAAATGTTCAAGAGATTCCGGCTTTAAGCACACCATGCGCTGTTGCATCGCATATCCTGCCGCGCTAAAGTTTCTCGCACTGTTTGCGCTAGCCGTAGGGGCACACATCTACCTTGTGTATTTGGAAAGCGTCGGCAGTTGTTGTTAACTTCCGCCACCGGATCAAATTTAGAATATCTTTGTGGACCTTCCCGAAGCTTCCCGACGCTGGCTCATTGCGTGCATATGGTTCGAGGTAAAGGGACATCACCCGGCACGGAATTTGCAATTGTCTTTTTTTTCAAGCCAGATGTTTCGTCAAGCGAATATACTTTGTCCCACGCCTTGTTTAATGGGCCTATGATATTCCCGCACATTCCAACGCTGTTGCGGCAGTATTGTGTAGCTCTCGCACTATATAGCGAAGGGGTCTCAAACACGCGACCCGCGGCCCACACACGACTGTCTTCGTCCCATTTTTTTCCTTTATAAGTACGTTCTTAAGCTACGCAGGCATGACCGAGCTAAAGAATTTTTTTCGTGAGGCAACCCCTGCGGCCACCGTGTGTTGATACATAACCGTTAAACAAAACTCTTCCATTCAGAATTGGTATCCAGATTTTATTCATTTCGGAGATAGGTATCAATGTGTTGTTGGAACTCTGCCGCCGAATGCGCTTCAGAAATGACCCATATAGGAGATATGGAAAAGGTCTTTCAAGTGGCAACATTAGCTGACATTTCGTGCAACCTATCGCCGCCCCCCCCCCCGCTTTTATCTTCGTCACTGTCTTTTCCCCTGCGGGAGTTAGTTTGCGTGAATGCGGCCCGTTAGCTGAGGTGAGCTGAGAGCCCTGATATAGCGGTATGCAAGACGAGAGCTCAGACGTTAACAATGTGGGCACGCAACGCAGGTAATGAATGTGTACATCGCGTCACATGACCACTGGGAGCAGTGACGGAGCCACGGAAAAAGAATGTGTCTTGATATGGATTCTACGTAACGAGACTGTAGTACGTACTGTCTTTTCTTTTAAGTGGAGGGCTGGAACTCTCAAGAACGTTTCCCCACTTTGGATCTCTGTTATCGCTCTTGCGATGTCAAAGGTATAAATTTGTTATATTACATTTAATGCTGCGATTAGAGAATAAAATTCGGGATATAAAATAATAACGAATGCAAATAAAGCACACAGTAGCAATATGTTAACTATATAAGCGCCTGGCCTATTTACTTTCAGCTCGCCCGTTTTAGATAAATCAAGTAGCGCCACATGCGAGAAGCAAAAGAAATGCAGCACTTCTCCCTCAGAAAACTTCTCCAAATAGCTTGGCCGACATTAAAAAAAAAAACATTTTTTCTCGACATAAAATGTGAGGCATATGTACGCACAACGTATGTGGAACAAAGTTTAAGGGACACGAAAGAGAAAAATGATTTTTCTATAATCGGTAAATTACTGTTTTCCAATTCTAAAATCACCATGCTCGCCGCGACAAGACGCTTGGTAAGCGCGAAAACGCGCAAAAAGGAAATGCGGGTGGCGACGCCACTTTGAAGTTCGCGCAGTAGACGCCGTGACGCCATAGATTAGACAGTGTGTACTGGGGCCTACGTAGTTCCCAATCGGGAAAAAGGAAGTACATTGACCTCTGAGGGGGCCATAGACTCAACATACCAAGTTTCAGAAATTGTCGTTGAGCCATAGTTTCCAAAATACGACAAATACAGTTTGAAATCCGTGACCGAAATTTAAAAATTCAACTTTTATCTTGATTTTTTCCTCAATTAATAAACTCATGATGGTGAAATGAATGACATTCGAGTTCTCAGTGTACACTTTATCAGTCTAAACTGATTCAGTGTTTCACTTTAGTGTCACTTTAAAAACGGAACAAAGTCCAAGCCCGGACTACCCGAGCCCGCCACCTCAAACCCGGGCCTGGCCGTAAGCCCGGAGCTTCAGGCCCGAGCCCGGCCCGGGCCCGCAGTGAAAACTACATTGCCCGGCCCGGCCCACGGGCCGGGTCGGGCCGGGCCCGGGTTTTCGGGTAGGCCCGAGCCCGTGCAGTGCTCTATCCTACAGTCGGGGACCAGAGACTTCCCGCAAGACATAATAACTAGCCGAATGGTAAGAGACCCGCATAGAATTACCTCAACGTTTTGACTCGATTGCGTTGTGTTTAACTTTGGCCGAAAGCTTTGTTTACCCGAATTTAATTTTTCCTTCTATTGGAAAAAAAGGAACTTATAAATCCTTAGCCTAACGTTTTGCATTCTACGGTGAAGTAACATTGGTTTTCAAGTTATTTTTGTCCTTTCTCCCTACTTCTACGCCACCCACTCCTCCAACCGTTAATTACTTATCTTTGTTGCGGCGATGTTTACCTTTCCAGCGCTGTCCCTAAAATCAATGGAGTACCAACTAGCCCGAAACCTTCCCGTTAATAAGTCCTTAAAGCCGAAGGCTTCATGCAGGCTAGTTCCCAAACATACATCCGGGTGAATATATTCAAAGTCTATCAAAACATGCTCTCTCGTTTCCTTAGCTTTCAAACAGCAACTACATTTAGCTAGTGTTGATGATGTTGATAACGTGGTGGCGGCCTGCCCCTTTGCAACGGGGGAACACCCTCAGTGTCCTGGCCTCGAGAAAAAAAATTAAAAAAGAAGAAAGAAAAAAAAAACGGAATAAAAAACACGCGACAAAGGCAGGAGACATGCTCATAGCAGCCTAGGTCCGAAGTACGTCGTACAGTTGCCCACCACTCAGAAAGCCGCCTTTTCGTGAGTGCCACCGCGTATCGTCCCCCCCCCCCCTCATTATCACTGCTGCCATCTTCATCGAGCCCGAGCGCCTGTGGGAGGGCTGCGCCCTCCACCGGAGCAGTTGCGAGACTCCTGCATACGGCTCTGGGCCGGGCTAGACTGCACGCGCGCGCTCGCTTCTTACGGCCTGCGCATCGGGTGTAGTACATGCCTCTCGCCGCTGCTTTGAGGGGGGCGCTGCGACCCTGACCCTCCTCCGCCGTTCCGTGCAGCGCGCGCAACGCCGGCACATGAGTTCGGGCGCGCTTCTTCACTCACCGCGCGTTGAAAAACAAGCTGCCTAATCGTTGAACACGCACAAATGGTTTATTTTGACTTCTTATATGCGCAACGTGCATCGAGCTTAAGATTATCGAATAACGTATAAATGCAAGAGCCGGGAGTACAGCTCTCCGCCATCAAACGTGTAGACAATCTGAGGTTTAGAAATAAATATTTAATTCTCCGGGGGGGGGGGGGGGGGTAAGCACTCGCAAATAGTTGAACCCTTTATAGTGAAAACTTTTCCGGACTTCACAAATTTCACAACCTAAAATGCTTCCTAGTCGGCTTGTGTGCGTAGGTGGAAGGCTTGTCGTTGATAGACGAGGGAAAATCTTGGGAATTTTTCGGCTATGAGATCTGCGGATCGTCGGGAGTGGCTGTCGTCAACGCCTTCAGGGCAGCTTAAGATGGCAGCGCGTTGCAAGTAGGGCTGGACTGCTGTTTCCAAAACTTCTAGCACATTCCTGCGTGGCAGGTGTTCAGAGGCCTTATCGAAAGAAGACCACTATCTTGACCAAAAGAGCTAGAAACTCAGGCCTCGGGTAGTGTAGTTCGTTCCTGTCTTGTGCTCGCAGTAGCTTGTACAGCTGATGCTGCCTGTTGTTGGTCGTCAGCAGCGCAGCGCAAGAGTCACATCCGAGGTATGTAATAATAATAAGCGACGAGGAGAGTCTGAAAAGTGCGAGCGATTTGAGCGGTTGTGCGTTTGAGCGGTGCGAGAGCGGTTGTGCGTTGTTAGTAGTGCGACTTGAGCGAATATGCGTATGCGACTTTGTGTTATGAGTTTTCCGTTATAACCAAGTTGTTGAGAATTAAATGTAAACTTCTTTCTCCCTTTTAATTGTGTGTCGTGCGTTGCGTTTTCTATTGTGTCTTATTTTACGGCCCAGCTATCCTGACGCTAACAAAAGGAACGCGAAAGAGCTCGGGGTTCCCGCAATTAATGTTTCCAGGTGGTGTTAACACCTTGACAATGCACACCAACACTCTCGGGGCGTGCCGTCCGTAGGGGTTATTCAGCAGCAAGAGTCCTCTCTTGTTTTTTTACTTTCTTTCTCCCTATACGCAGTTATTTTCAACCCTTAGAGATACAACTCACGTACGTGTTTCAAAGAGCTGTCAAGCTGCAGACTGCTGCTTTTAGCCCTGAAAACCACTCCAAATATATTTGGAAAAACAAAGAAATAGAAAATAGCTAGCAAGGGGAAGGCGTGCTCGTCATTTATGTAAGCGACCTCTCTTAATTGCGGCCTCGTTGTCCAGCGAGACCAAGGGCCAAAGGTATTGGGTGCTCTGTGCTTGCAGAACAGGTGCACCGTTGTTTATCTCTCTCTCTGATCGTTGCCAGTGCTTCATGGCTCCTGCGTTATGCCTCATGATGGTTAGCGCAAACGCAACACGGACGTAAAGAAGAAAAAACGACGACACAAGCGCTATCTAACAACTGAATGTTTATTGGAAAAATCACAAATATATATGTCTAAGAAAGAGAACTGCGTAGGCTGCCCTTCTATCGCTTTGATTGATGAGGAAGTGTCTTTCCTGGAAAGGGCGTAGTTTTGTTAGCATACACGTTTTTATCTGTCAATTATCTTTGGTGCATGTGCGGGTTTGTTGTTTTTTCTCTTCCTTTTACATATATATATTTGTGATTTTTTCCAATAAACATTCAGTTGTTAGGTAGCGCTTGTGTCGTCGTTTTTTCTTCTTTTGCTCATTGTTGCGTTTGCGCTAACCATCATGAGCATTTTCCAACTCGCCCAATTCGCTACCCTCCTGCATTATGCCTCGTTAGCCGATTCGTCCACAGCCCACGGGCACATGCATACCTACACTATATGATGCGAGCCGTCTGATAACATTAGTTTTTTTTTTTTAAAGAGACGATCCTCCCTCTACCCCCGACTTCCTGAATAATCCCCCTCCCCCCTCTCCGTCGAGAACCCTCATTCCGCGGTTTCACCACTGATCTCCACTAGGAGGAGCTGGATGGCGCATCGAGCACGCGGGCATGAAGCCACCGGAAGCTGCCGTTTTTGTCCCGGAAGAGAGCTTTTCTCTTCTTTTTTTTAAATAAATACCTGCCTGTAGCGCAGTAAACTGTACGAATCGACCGGAAAAGTAGTCAGGGAAGACATTTCACGCGTAAGTACCTCAAAGTTGCATTACTTTTTACGAATTTTGTACGTTGCAGCACTCCGCCATATTCGGACGGTGTCGGCACGGCGTCTGTCTTTCGTGTAGCGTTCGTCGGCGTCTAAAGTGAGGCGTAATCGCAGAGTTTAAAAAATAAAAAAGAAAAACGATCATAACAACAGCTGCCACCCGAGAATATTTGAATTGCGCGACTGAGACGGACAGAAGACGCCAGCTTCCGGGACAAACAGGGGACCTTCCGGTGGCTTCACAAGCGCCCGCCTCGCAGAGCGGGGATGCGCCGTCCAGCCTTTTTAATGGAGGTCAGTGGGTTTCACATCGAGCAACGCTCTTGTGCCGAGTGCGCGGCGCAGGAGATGCACGGTCAGGGTCGCAGCGCCCCTACCGCCGACGGGCGGCGAAACATACTGAGAAACTCTCCCATTGCTTTCGCGGCGGGTGAGAAGGCCGTAAGAAAAGAAGCGCGCGCGCGGTCTAGCCCGGCCGTGATCGAAGAACGAGGCATACTTGCGTCTCAGTCTTTACACCGCAAACTCCGCACAGGCTCGAGTCTGATACTAGGGACACCCGCGCCATCTATTCCTCGCGAGCCTCACCAATGTCACAGCGCTGAGCCTCTGAGATCACAAACGCAGCGTTCTATCGGGTCGTACCAAAATGGAAATCTCGGAAGTTGCAACGGGTGGTTGTCTACTTCGGCTTGCGCCGGACAGAGGGCGCCACCAATGATACGCCCAGCGATCGATTTGTGTGTGTGTGTGTGTGTGTGTGTGTGTGTGTGTGTGTGTGTGTGTGTGTGTGTGTGTGTGTGTGTGTGTGTGTGTGTGTGTGTGTGTGTGCGTGCGCGCGCGCGCGCGCGTGTGTGTGTGTGTGTGTGTGTGTGTGTGTGTGTGTGTGTGTGTGTGTGCGTGTGTGTGTGCGCGCGTGACTGTTTCCGAAGCAGCAATTTATGTCGCGCTCTCCGTTATCGTTCCTGCTTTTGTTCTGCGTTTGCGCTTCACTTTACGCTATTTTCTTGCTCCTTTTTATGTCTTATTCTTTTATTTATCTCGCCATTTCCGCGGGAATGCTTCCGTTCTCACGCCATGTCTCCGAGACAGAATTATTTCGCCTCCGCCCGAGTCGACTCTCACCTCTAGCGCCGACTGCGTTGTTTACTGCGCAATATTGCCGCTCCGTCTCGGGCCACGGACGTGTTTTCTCGCCGTAATTTACGAGCGCGTAATGGCGCAGCTGTCCCCAATTGCGTGCAGCACGCGAGAGGCACAGTTTCGTCCGGGAATGACTCTGCCAAAAGACACTGTTGCAATGCGCTGCACACGACTACAATGGTATATAAGCGTAGCTTTTTTGGCTATAGAACGAAATTCCTGACTCGTAAATTGGCGAGGATAGCTTGATGGGTTAGTTGGTATTGTATACTGGAAAGGTTACAGCGCACACAGACGGAGAAAAAGTGAAGAAGCAACAAGACACAAAGTTGTGTATTGTTTTTATCCTTCACTTTGTCCCCGTCTGTGTGAACTGTAACCTTTGTAAGTCCTAAATTGACGCGCGACGTTTCCAGCTTGCTATACAAAGGCGTTGAAGAGACGGTGTTAGGGCACCTCCCGCAACCGTCAGATGACGCTGTCATCGGCGTTGCCACATGCTTGCTCAGGCTATTGCTTCTTCAGGCGATGTGCCGCTGCACCGATGTGCCGCAGTTCGGCTGAACTGACGACGACAATGTGCGTGCTAAAGTGCGCCCAGCGAAGCAAAAAAGAAACGATAGTGCGAATGTTTCGCGCACGAATGGAGTGTCTTGCGGCGTTGTACCTGCAGCATTGGCCGCGAGGGCAGAACAAGAACAAAAAAAAAAGAAAAATACATGGTGCAAAAGTGCGTGAGTCTTAGAAAATACAGTAGCTCAGGGAGCGAAGTATATGACGCAATTTGTCTGCAGGCAAGTCGCCGTAGGGGTTTACGTTTTAAATGCGAAGCATTTCTTAGCGAACCTCTGGCACTTTGAGCGTTTCTATCTACGTATCTATCTATCTATCTATCTATCTAGCCGCCTACGTATGGGTGCTCTCATGATCGCCTCCTTAGCTTGGTGTAGACCAAAATTTGCATGGGAGGGTAAGAGGATTTGATGAATATTATTGCCGGGTCACGACATGAATAACAATAAAATCCAGTCGCGTACGCCGTCATACCCTTTCCACTAAACACGTGTGGCACATACCCGTTTACCACGGGCCGCGGTGTACGGGTATGCGCCACAGGTGATTGACAGTTTATATCTACCCAGGAACGGCGAGAACAGACATTGGTAACTTAAATGCTAGAGCGTTAAGAAAAACCAAGATCGGCAGCGTTGACTCAACGAACGGAAAGAATGAAAATTAGGATCCCAGCAGGAATCGAACTCAAGCATTCTGCGTGGCAATCAGGTATTCTACCACTGAGCCACGCCAGGTCTATCAACTGGTTTGAAAAAATAGCTTACGCAGGCGTAATAACGGTGCAACGTCAATTGTGGTTGTGGTGCTGGCTATCCAATTTTACAATAAAGCAGTAAACACTACATGATACTCCTAAGATACAGGCGTCATATCAGATTGACGTCTGTAGTTTCAGTGTTGGCTCCGCTTTTATAGCAGTCTAATAAACATTACGTTTGTATTCCTATGATTCAGCAAGCTATATTGCTCGACCCCGGAGGAATACAATAACGAAAGTTACTTGTGATATCCACATCACCGCACCGTAAGTGCACTTCGTCCACCAGAACGACGCGGTGTCCTCTTCATTTCTTACGAGGCTGGGCGATGGCCTCATGCTGACCGAGGATGATGCCAGATTGATTGACAGCCGCTTTGTAGACTAGGCTACGTAGGCCACATACGTCCAGGTAGTCTACGAATACGACAAACACCATCCACTGATGTTGGTCTACGTAGCACTATCCAGGCCTACCAGCCTCGAAGGCCTATACCTCACCAACGCGAAGGGTGGCTTCAGGTTCCGACATGTCGCCGGCTCTGTCCACAGACAATTTGTCGACGAAATGACCGAGGCATCCACGAATTCCGACAGCTCTACTATACCACATACTTCCCGACACATGGACCCCTCGTCACTACGATCACGACCGGATCCTGTAACAAGTCATGACCAGCTGCTGGTGCTCACTGATCACGATGATGATGGCCTTGTTCAAGAACTGTCAACAACTAATTCCACACAAGCACACGGGTTCGTGAAACGTGTGTGCGTTCTCCATCACAAGGGCCAAGTATAAGCACTACATATCAGCTGAAGGTTTCGGGTGTTGGTAATACCCACGTTGCCATTGGCAGCGTTGCCCAACTGTAAACAATTGGTTATATAACACATATGCGGAAGCTTCAACATATATATGTCTGCGTATAAAATTTATACAAATCTTTAGCGTCATTTTGTAACGTGTCGCTCAGTAAAAAAAGTTACGCCACAGTCACCAACCCGCCGCATGCTTCGCATAACATCGACTCCCACGGTACGTGGGATCTGCCGAATTTTTTTTTAACACGAAAGTGTTTTATGCCGGGGTCCACCAAGACTTCAGTGACGTATTTCCGTCACGGAAATGACGTCGAAAAAATATACACAATCAGATGGCAAAGAAAAAAAGGTACCGTCAACGGGCATCGAACGCACGACCGCTCGGTCCGCAACAACAGATACCGGGCACGCTATCCACTGCGCCACCGTCACAGACTCTGGAGGCTTTACGAACGCGCCTTTTATATCTACCACTCTCCCGGTCGGCTGGGTGGTGCTGACCTCTGGGAGTGGTAAGGTAAAGTCATTCGTCATTGCTGTGGCCCCCGCGACTAGCACCTGCAACGCGTTTACGCGTCCGTCCCATTCGGCGCGTTTTCAATAAAAGTTGAATTCTGTCAATGCCTTAACACACCGCGAGGTAGCGACCTTTGCCCAAGCGTCGTAAAAGCGTCGGCCTCGCTCAGCATCACGCTAATACAAACCAAAAATAGCTCTGCGACGCACGCCTGCCTCAGCTGGCTGTAACAGCGCGTTCCATGCTCACGCGCTCGCCCCGAGAAAATTCGCGGCCGGGCTACCGGGGCGGCACGACGCGCTTTGCGTTTCCCTCTAGTCCGGCCGTGGTGTTCAATCACATTTTAACATGCCGTGGGATGGCGACCAAGTTCTGCGACCAACTACAACAGCTACCGCAAGGGTTTGTTTAATCATTTAACATGGACGTTAGTCGTCGGGATGGAGACGTACCACCAATCATCAAAGTGGGTGCATACACGTTAAACGACGCCATTAGCTGCCAGACATCAGTATACATTGTGCAAACTCTCTTATATCAATGTACAGTAAGCATTCAGTTACTTCAGTAAGGGCACGCTTTACTTTCGTGTTATTCCGATTCCTATGACGGAGGGATCAACCGTGTTTTTTTTAAATGTTTCCACTGTTTTTTTTTTGTTTTTTGTGCGCTGCATTGCCGCCGCTTTCCTATCTTGTTGCCTTTGAATGTGTTTAAGAAAAAGGCGCGGATATCGAATTCTCGCTGTTCTAGTTTGCCGCGAGGAAGTGCGGGAGGCCATCATCACTTCAGGGCTGATGTTGCTTTCTTTTCTTTTTTTTTTTAACACGAAAGTGTTTTATGCCGGGGTCCACCAAGTACATCCGTCACGGATATGACGTTGATAAAATGGACGCCAACGGGTGAGGAAGAAAAAAACCAAGAAAAAGATACCTCGCTGGGAATCGAACCCACGACGTTGCGGCCGCGAAGTCAAGCGCCCGACGCCCTACCGACTAACCTAACTCGGGAGATGCGAGACACGGCGCGAACGCGCCTTATATCTTTCACTCATTCTCTTTCGCGGCGGGCGGAGCGAGGCGGTGCCGCCGTCTGTGAGATGTGAAAAGAAGTAATGCTTCACGATCGACACTTACTAGCGCTTACTCCGAGATTGCACGCGATATCAGAGGTCATGGTTAAAGCGTCTCGATACCAGAGAGGTAGACTGGCCGCGCTGGCGTCGCCGAAGCACCATTGACGCAGTTACGTTCTTCGCCTTTGGCTTCGCGTTAGCGTGCGTCGGCTCATCGGAGTAGTGCAGATTCCACGTGCACCAACGGGATTTCTCCGCCGCCGACTGCTTCAATTGCGAGAGCACCGACTAACAAAACTGCTGCAATATGCGTTGCAGAAAGGACGCGATTTCGACGGGCGAATGTCGTGCCTTGGTGGAGCGAGAGCAGCGCCTGCGAGACAGAAACCAACGGGACGCACGCGTTTGCGGCTCTGGCTACGAACCTCTACCTCCCGTGTTGCTGAAGCGCAGTGTGTGTTAGTGTATGCATGAGCACAGGCGTCGGCTACCCATTACTAGAAAGCACACACCGTGCCGTTTCTCTCCTTAATTGACGACGCTTTGAAGAAGTGCATACCGGGTACCAGTGTTGATTACAAGCTTGTTGATATCATCCTTACGCGGGATTCACGATTCTCTGTGTCCAAATACATGTTCACACCGTCAGCTACCACAACGGTTTAATCATGATCATGGGCGTTAGTCGTCGCGATAGAGACATGCTGTAAACATGGGTGCATCCACGTCAAACGGTGCTATAGCTGCCAAACACGAATAGACATTGTACAAGCGCTCATATATCACTACACAATAAGCACTACTTCTGTGAAGACACGTTTCACTTTCGTGTTATACCGATTACTATGACGGAGGGATCAGTCATGTTTTTTTTGCTGATTCGTGGATACGTTTCCTCTATAGCCTTCTTCTCTTTTCTTGTTTGTTTTTTCTTTATTCGGAACAATTTCAGACAGCAAATCACAATTTTGTTTACATCTCACGATTCTTCTTGCTTTCTTTTTCTAATCGATAGCGTGACAAAGCCCCATTAGTTGCATTTTCATTAAGTTTTGTGGGTGCTACTAATACAACGACAACAACAAAAAATCTATCGTATTTTTCACTTCCTTGTCCTCTCCTCTGTTGCAGAGTGCTTTCTTTCATTGAATGCGTGCACGTTTTCTGGAGCGCAGCCCGCAGCGGAGCATAAATAATGCCGGACTTGACTATCTTAGAATAGCCTGAGGCAAACGACAAGAATCGCTTTACTGATCGGGGCTTATATAGCCAACACAAATGTTCATCATGAAAGCACAGTGTGATATCGAGCAATTGAAGTTCTCTGTTCTTTAGGTAGCTCGAAAGTGAACTTAGCCCATGGCCAGAATCCTCAAAAATTTTTCAGATATTAGTTATCCTGCTATGCTGATTGTCGGTTTTATTGATGATCAAAGAATCATCGATAAAGCTGAAAACGAGGGAGGCCAGGTTCCGTAACTTTTTGGCGATAGGCCTGTCAACTTGACCCAGAAAAAGATGTCTTAAAACCGGTACCACCTAAGAACCAATGCAAGCCCCCGATTTTTGCACAAACGTACTCTCTTTCCATTCCAGAAACATAGACCGCAATACACAGCTTCAATTCCTGATGGACATCTGTGTTTGTTATATAAGCCCCGATCCGTAAAAGGTATCTTGCCATTTACCTCAGGCCATTCCGAGACAGTTAAGTTCGATAAAAGAAAGTTTCCCCAGCCATTCATTCGATAAAAGAAAGTTTCCTGAGCCAAGTTGACAGGCCGAATTCGGCGGGCTACCCTGTTGCGGAAATCTTGAGGAGCTGTCAAAATTTAATCAACCGGATCACGCCGGAAAAAAGAGCGTGTGCGCAGTGAAATGAGACCGATTGTGGCCCCTACATGCACAAGTTTTCGCATTGCTTGAGGAATGCGGCAAATAGGTATGGGGTGCTTGTTGTCGTGTCCACTCCCGATAAGATGCCCTCAATTTGCTCCCGCTTGCATAAAAGAACTTCAGGGCTTGCGCAAGACCTGTAGGTTTTGTCCGGAAAATAAAAAGAATAGATACGTTCGTTGTAAATCATGTGTTGTCTGTAGGGTGCCATTATGATGCAGGGGGGGGGGGGTTATGTAGGACAAACCGGGCGGTGCGTCAGTGTTAGATTAAGAGAACACTTATTCTCGTTAACAGATTCTGCCGGTTTGCACTTGCCAGCTCATTGTAGGGAACGTGGCTGTCAGCCGAGGGCAGAAAAAAATTGGGGGACCCTTAAGCTTCGCCTTTAAGAGTTGAACGCGATAGCGAAATCCGGCCCCTAGTGCCACTTCAACCACTGAGTGCATACTTATTAATGTGCAGTCTTACACACACACGCACGCAGAAACACACGCGCGCACGCGCTATGTGTCTATTCGCAATGCCCACGAACTATAGGTGGCGCGCCGTGCTTTTCAAGATGGCGCCAGGAGGAGGGTCAACCCGTTTGTTAGCATAGGAACAGATAGGACGTGCGGACGTACGGACCGTGCCACTTTCACCGGATGAAGTCACGAGCTGCGCTGAAATGGATATGAGACTAAAATACTTTCCCAAACCATGGAAAGTGCTAAGTACTCGCCACCTAATTATTTGCTGCGAAGTGAAAGGTTATATTTCAGCTCCGTTATCGTGCATAACGATGCTTTGCGAAATCCTGTGCGTGCTATATACATAAACATGTATGAACTAGAATTGACGTATGAGCTGAACGGCACTCCGAGGTAGTACGTACCGAGCCTGCCTGACGGATTTGCCGCAGTAGTAGGCCGCCAGCGAGTAGCGCCATCGCTGCTGCGCGTGATGATGGCTTGCAAACATAAAAGTGTTCTGTGATAATACCCCGTCGTCATTACTTGCGCAGTCGGAAACGCGGAGTTACGTCTTCAACGGAATACAAGCATTTAACATGCCATTCAGTAGCGCTTGTGTCACAGCCATGCTGAGACTCTAGCCGTGTGTACTTCGATCACTCGCATGTTGCAGGTTCGATCAGCACGATCGAAACATGAATATCGAAAAGAACGCACACGTATGCTTTTCGCAACGTCGAAGAAGTTCGCCGAGAGGCGTGGATTGTGGCCGTGACTGCACGTTCCATCGCTTAACCATTTCGCTTCGCTGGTCGAGCTCGAGCATGTTAGCGGCATGCGGCGCTCCATAATATCCACAATAATTGTGATACATGCAATGCACAAGAGGAACAATGCTTTTATTTTGATCTCGCTCAAGGATATTATACATTAAATACAATCAAAGTGACTTACGAGCGTGAAAGAACATTAGCGCTCGAGGGGACGTGAAGTGCAACTCGCTCCTCGTGAGTTAGCAGCTGGTGGTTCATCGTCGCTGTCACTCTCGGTGCTTTCACAGTCTTCTACGTCCAGTGAAAAATCCTCGTCGTCAAGATGGTTTCTTTCAACATCACTGCTGAAAGCAATCTGAAGAATTTCCTCCGCCGAACGACTTCGACCACTCCGCGTCACCACGTTTACAATTAGAGAGACGTCTGGGCGCGGAGAACGTTTTGCTAGTTTTGCTCTCAGACCGGTCAACAAGCAAATCGCTTGCAGTGTGCTGCCACCTATCAACAAACGTACAAAAACAAGCGGCGCAGCGGTGGCTATGAAACCCAACACACTGGCGAAGGACGGCGTGGATGGAAAGCGTTCGCTCCATGAAAGGCGTCGAGCAGACGCGTCCTCGAATGATTGAAACGTCGCTCGCACGATTCGTAACAGCGCTTTGCTGACAAAGGATAGAGGCCCTATTTTCATGTATCGCCAACTTGAGATCGCTCAGTTATACATGAGGCTGAGCACATCGCGAGCCCGCGCGACCTCCCTCCCGCGTACAGTGTTATGGGACTCATGCACTACAAGAAACACTGACCAATTATATATGCAAGTAAAACAGGGTGAGCTTCAACTGAATATGTCAGACGATAACATTTAACTTACCTACGTGGCTACAGAAAGCCTCGCGAAGCTGATAGTATGCGTACACTGTGGGCTAGCATTGAAAGCGCGAGTTGCCACGTATTTCCACGAAAACTTCGCGTCTTGCAAGAACGAATCAGATTTCTCGTGTCGCGGAGGGCCCAGTTTATTCACTGATGCAGGGAACATGCAAAGTCGTAGTGTTCCTTTCTTGCCAACGCGTTAACACTGAGGCTAGCACAGCCGAACAAGGGAGCGACTGCATAGTGCCGCCATTTTGTCGTCTACTAACCCTCCTCGAGAGGACGCTCCTGAATTCCGCTCGGTGGCGCGACAGTCTATGGGCATTGCGAATAGTAATGGTACAAGTTTTCGATCTAAAGCACTTTCCTGTGCTAGAGTCGAGACCAATTTCTCACAATGCCTCACAGATGGCAGCACATTATCTAATGTTCGCTGTTTGCTTGTTAAACGCCTCCTCTAGAAAGCAGGCTTCGGCTTGATATGTTTTCCGCTAGATGGACATAGTTGTCCATTTTTGGAGCTGTTTGAAAGTTCGTGTGTGTTTTTAGCGGCGATGGCTGCACTATCCCGGCTTTTTTCGAAGCATGGCGTCGCGCAAAAAACGTAGTTTGACGTCCTCGCCAGTGCGCCTACAAATCGCCGAATGGGCTCATTTTCGTCGTGACACCTGTCGAACAAAATGCGTTAAGGAGACTCCTTCCACCACATGGCATTTATGTAGTGTTTTTTTCCCGAAGCAGTCGCAAGTAACATCGTGGCTTTGTAGTAGAACACCTGCTTGCCACGAAAACGGCCCGGGTTCGTTCCTCAATGGGACCGAAGATTTTTATTGTTTATTTTATTTGCACCGTTCTCAATTTTTTGGTCACGGACGATTTTTCGCTCGCAAGCTACGTAGCGAGGCCGACACCGACGGCGGCAATTCTGCGAAACGAGCTCTCTAACGCTATCGCGTTAAAACCACTTGTTTGTTTAACCATCCGGACATATGCACTAGAGAAGTAATGGAAGCGTTTTTCATGGAAAGGCAGGGGTAAGGTTGCGTGAGCAAACCGTCAGTAAAGGCTTGAATACACGTACGCGTTGCAGCGTGTCAGCGCGTGACTTTCTGACGCAGCGCCGCGCTCTCTCCCTCTGGAGAGAGAGGACGCGCAGCTTCGCGTAGCCGCGCGCCCTCTCTCCCCATAGAGAGAGGGCGCGGCGCCGCGCCAAGAGGTCACGCGCTGACACGCTGCAATGCGTACGTGTGTTCAGGCCTTAACCTTTGGCGAAAAGGAAGTCCGCCACTTGGATTTAACGCTGCCGCGTTAAAGCGTTTAATTCGTGGACCGACATGTATGTTTTTTGCTTTTGTAAGGTTTATCTTTTTTGTCGGGTTTATCATACACGTGTATCGCTTTGCCATTATTAGTCATCTTTGTTGATCCTAACACAGACGCTATGGTGTGTCATATGACTGGGTCGGCTGCTTTGTATGTGCTTGTGCCGTCAAGTAAATATTTAGTTGAGAGTCAGCGCCTCTGTCGTGTCCTTTTTTGTCATTGTCTGTTTTTAGCGCTGTCGTTCCTGCATAATGCCTCATCAGACACGAAAATAGAACGTCCGCGGCTTCAACACGAGTGACGCAAGAAATCATCATCTGATGACGTTGATGACGTAGAACAGCGCAATGGACAAGGGGCGGTATAGAAGAGAACGAGGCAGGGGCTGCCCTGCTCTTTTCTACCGTCCCTTCTTCATTGCGCTGTTCGACATCGTGAACCAGTACAGACTTTCCAAGCTTCACACTTTAATGTGATGACGTCACTGATCTCCAAGATCTCTGCAGTCATCATGACGCCGTGCAGAAGGCTTCCGATTCCTCCGATCATTGAGACGGTGAAAAACCACGTTCGGTGCGGAAAGCTTTGGGGCGGGTGCAGTACAATCGACGGAGCAGAAAAAAAAAAATGACAGCTTCGCACTAGTAGAGCCAAGCCTGAAGGAAGTGTGGAGCTGGGTGGCCTTCTTTGCTTTTGTTTATTTTTCTCTTTCGTTCTTTCGCTCTTTCTTTCTTTTTCTCTCATCTGTGAGTTTTTCTTTATGCGTATTTTCTCGGTATATCTCTCGGTCTTTTTTTCTCTCTCAATTTATTTGTTTCATTTTCACGCTCTTTCTATGTTTCTCTTTCTGCCCTTTCTTTATCTCTCTTTCTCTCTTTCTTTGTATCTTTGTCTTCTTCCTGTTCTTGATATCTTTGAATGCTATGCTTCTTTCTTCCTTTGATTCTCTCTCTTTCGCGCTTTTCTTTCTGTTCCTGTGTTCCTTCGCTTTCTTTCTTTCTATTTCCGTCTTTCTCTTTCTTTCGCTCCCGTAGTTTCTCTCTTTTGTTCTCTTTCCCTCACTCTCTGTACTCGCTCTCTCGCTCGTCCGAGTTATTGCATCCCACGCCGGACAAATCGGCGCAGCGTGTGAGCGCGCGCCAGGCGCGTGCTCGAGGAGCGAAGTGGAAGGTGAAGAAGAGGATGACGAGAGAGCGCACCGGCCGAGTTATTGTGTTGCACGTGCTGGCAAAGTAGAGGCCATTCGTGGTGGTGATAGTTTTTGCGAACGCGTAACGGCATAAACGAAAAGCAACACAGCTGCGCGGTAAGAGATGGTATTCGCATTCCAGTCGTCTTAGACAACTGCAATAAGGTACTGTGTTTAAATTTAGGAGTGATAACGGAGAGCGCTATGCAGCTGTCCCTCAACAGGCAAATAGAAAGTAGATATGGCAGATCAAGCAAGAAGAATAATGCGAAATAAACGGCATTATAAGGACTGGTCGTCTTCACGTCAACTTCCAAAAGCCGCGCAAATTCCACAGTTACGTTTCCCCATTTCGCCAAGTAACTACGATAGGTACTTTTCGAGGCCCTCCAGCAGGAAAGAAGTTATGCAGCTTTTCTTCAGATGGAAATAAATTTTATCCAGTATATCCTCAAAATTTATTTATTAACCAAACCTCGCCATTTTCCTTAATGATTAACATTGGCATGCTTTCTGCGCGAGGCCATGGTTGAGGTAACGACAATACCCCTGATGGGTCTTGCTGGGGAAATCCCAACACCCCGTTTACCACTGTGTGTTCGTGAACCTGAGAAAGAGCAGCGAAAGAAAGAAAAAAAAATTCATGAGTGCCAAGGCGGACGACCAGCGAAGCTTTGTAGCACACGGATATATATATATATATATATATATATATATATATATATATATATATATAAGCAATAGAATAGGTTAAGCTAAGGGTTGTATATGATAGAGTGTACATTAAGGTATGACGTGAAAATGAAATATCATCAATAGCGTGCTACTGACAACTGCATCGAACACACCTTTGTGGAGATTCTTCCTAGCAAGAAAACGAATAACAGCCTTTTCATACTCAGAATTTATAGTGCCCCGAGGAAATCTCTCGCAAGCTTCGATGCACTTCTGAGAGACGTGAAGTATGCAGGAGGACACAAGCTCGTGGTGGTGGGTGATTTGAATGCGTACCACACGGATTGGGGCTGTCACAAAACGGACAAGAAAGGAACCAATGTCCACGACACAGCACAACACCATCAGTTAACTTTGTGGATGGACCCGCACACCCCTACAAGAATAGGAAACAGTGTTTCAAGGGACACCAACCTGTATCTCACCTTCACAGTGGGAATATCGCAAGTGGAATGGACGAGACTGGAAGAAAATCTGGGAAGCAACCACCACTTGGTGCAAACGGAAATAACCTACAAAAAGGCACCCCTCAAGATCGGTAAAGCAAAAATCACTGACTGGACTGCTTTCCGAAAACAAGAGCTCACACAAAGTATTGAAGACCTTGAGGAGTGGACCAAACTCACGACAGAAAAAGCACACAAGTACACGAAGGAAATTCAACTGACTGTTGAAAAACCAGCTGCGGTAACCCACCTGCTCCACCTGTGGGAAGCTCGTAGAAGCATTATCCGTCGATGGAAGAAACAGAAACGGAACAGGGTCTTTAAAAAACTCATAGCGCAGCTAACAAGGCAAGCCGACAAATACGCCGATGAATTAGCAAGGCACAACTGGAACCAGATGTGTGACAGACTCCAAGGAACATTAAGCAGCCGCACTCGAGCGACTTAGACTAACTGAAACAGGACGGGCGACACTTCAAAGATTAGGCTACCTGAAGCCATACAACAATATGATGATAAAAGGCCTATCCCAGCAAGGATTCGACAGTACGTCTCGGTAGCCCGCATCCTACGAAATATGCATCCTACCTACCATCTCGGAAGAAGAAAACCCAGAATAGAGGAACTCCGACAAGACTAAGGCCGAAATCCGGACACAAGATACACCGATGCAGCAAAATATTCACGAATCCCAGCCCATGTTGTGAGCGTAGTCGACAGCAAAGGAAAAGATAAAACGGCAGTTAGCATCTTAACTACAGAAATCGATACGGCCGAAGAAACTGCCATAGCCCTGGCCATCTCAACCTTTGCGGAGGAAGAAATAATACTAACCGATTCACAAGTAGCTTGTCGAAATTTTCAGAAAGGAAGAATTTCCAGGCAAGCCTTACAAATACTCACAGCTACAGCAAAGAAGAACCTACCAGAAACGTACATCGTTTGGACTCCGGATCACGAGTCCCTGATGGGAAATGAGGCAGCTGACGCTTCCGCCCGAGCTCATGTTCACCTGACCTTCCCACAGGACGCACTTAAGAGGAAAGGTGATGTACCCAAAAAGTACAGTGAGATCTTACAACATTACAGGCTTGGCCGTAGAACTTATCCGCCAGTTCACCCCAGCCTAACTAGGGAAGAGGCAGTAACACTCAGGAAGTTACTAACAAACACTTTTGTTCACAGTATATTACTTCACCGTATCTCACGGACGGAGCGGAGCACTCTTACATCGGCAAGTACTGTGATGTCATATGATATGGAGATGCATACAAAACCCTAGCACCGCTACACTAACCGAAGAGCAGTGGGAGGCCAAGCTATGGGACACAGACCTGAAGAAACAGCGAAGCCTGGTTCAACGGGCACGAGAGATGGCGAAGGTCCGCGACTACCTGGAATAAGGAGGCCGCCTACCTTGGGCGCACAGTGCGCTTGCTCAAAATAAACGTTTATTCTCTCTCTCAGTGAGAGTTAGCGTCAGCAGCAATTATACTCTCTGATAACTTTTCTTGGCAATGAAGGGAAGGCTAGAGAGCCGAACCACGCGTGTGCTACCGCTGAAGATTATAGTCCCACAATTGCGTCCGTGGTTTCTGCGTGACAATAAAAAAAAAGAATGCTACTTTATTTTCTACGGTGCGCTGTTTAAATAGAGGGTCAGAGCGCACCAAGGAGATATTTATATTTGTTTTGCTTTATGTAGCGTCATTTCGCGTTTTTGCACCTGTGAAAACGTCGCACCTTTTACGTGCGCCCCACAGTCAAAATGGCGTCTGCGTCTTCAGGTGAGCGCTCGTCACCCTCCTGCTTTTCGGATGATTCGCCGAGGGAACTTGTGACGAACTTCACTAACAAATGGCTGTCTAAGCCTGTGGCGACCGCTCGAATAATCAAATGGCTGTCGCAGAAGATACGGAAGGTTCACAAGCCAAAACTAAATTCGAAACGCGCGCCGAACCGGATTACTTCGTGGAACAGTACATGTGCAGTAGCTCCGCCCCCGTAGCCTTTCCTCCATTGCCAAGAAAAGTTGACCGCGAGTATAGTATAAACCCTTCGGCAAACTGGTATGAAATTGATGGTTGTGGTTGAAGTGAAAAGTTTTATTTCAAGGCGAAAGCCTTACATGCCGCATCAAACGAGAAAAGTAACTGCTGACGTCGGCATCAACACGAATAAACCAATAAGTCACGTGATCAGATATTATTGTGTCATGCAGTCATCTACGATGTGAGAGTGAACAACTGGGCGTGTTGGTATTGCATGATTCGAACTAGTAGGCGCAAAGAAGACTATGGACGAAAAGGGAGCCACACACACAGGGCGCCACTGCCAACAATGTTTATTCCAAGACAAAACGGGTGCTATTTATGCAGACAGTGTTGTCATGCAGACTCCGTGTCTCGACTTTTGGCAATTATGGTGTGGCTCCGTGATTGCCAAAAGTCGAGACATGTGGACTAGACTAATAATTGAGGCAAAAAAGATTATTGAAGCCAGTGATCATTGCGTGAGTGTGGCCTCCGTATCTTTATCTCAGAAAGAGTTGCGATATCTGAATGCGACTGCGCAACAATGAAACGTGAAAACACTGTCTGCATAAAAAGCACCCGTTTTTTCTTTGAATAAACATTGTTGGCAGTGGCGCCCTGTGTGTGTCTCCCTTTTTGTCCGTCGTCTCCTCTGCGCCTACTATTTCGAGTCATGAAGTCATCATGACGCCGCAGATTTCTGAAATTCGTTGCGTCATCGTGCCGTCATGGGATGACGTCATGATAAGAAGTCAACCTATGGTCGAAGGTGTGCCCTTTCTCGAAGGCCATGCAATACTAGGTGATGTGCAGAAAGCTTGCAATGCTTCCGATCTTGGAGGCAGTGAAATACCACTTTGGCGGCGGAAAGCTTTCGGGGCTGCGGGAGCAAAGATAAATTGAAAAGAAAAAGAAGATGGTTCACAGTTAATCACAAGTTTGCCAACAAAGTCAGTGCGAGTGCCACTCTGAGACCCCTAGGTGTTGTATTATGGTCGCTGTGCTTCCTAAACGGCGAAGCTGTTTAACCTTGGAGTAAGGCCGCTGTCGTGGACGGACAACTCTGCGGGTAGGCGCCGCCGAAAGTGGGTATTTGCCAAGCATCCGATAGCATAGCATACCAGAGCCATGCATAGTACACTATAGCAAGGGGGTAGAAAAGGGTAGCAAGGGTGAGGAGGAAGGAAAGGAGGTTGCGATTGGGTGAAGCATGGAGTAGCTTTGTATAGTATAGTTTAGGAAGGGGATGGGAAAGGGAATTGTGGGGGTGAGGAGGGCTGACCTTAGAGTGAGGAAGAAAAGGAGGAAAACAGGAGGAGGTGAGAGGGTAAACCATAGCATAACAATGTACAGTCGCGCTCAATATGACTTGCAACACGAGAACGTGTCTCCTCACGAGTTTAAAGATTTCGCATTCCTTCCACTAGCCCTTATTTCAACAACTAAACGCTGTTCATTCACGGGGGGATGTTCCCCAATAAAAAAATAATATGAAGTTAGAGAAATGAAGCAAGTTGAAGTCGTGCGCAATCATTGAACTCGTGAGGCCATGCGATCCCGTGTTGCAGGTCATATTGAGCGCGACTGTACAGTATAGCATAGCAATTGGTGGCAAAGAGAAGTGAGGGTCAGGAGGAGCGATGTGAGGCTTAGGAGGAGCGAAACGAGGAGAGAGTGAAATACAGAAAGAAATGAAGAAAGAAAGAAAATGTAGGAAGGGGTGATGAAACAAAGAAGAAGATGGTGAAAAAAATTGGGATAGGTGAAGCATGTAGGGTAGGGTGTTTGAGCTCCACTAATGTGAAATCTGTGGAGGGGCCAAACATGCAGTGTGCGCCAGTCGGTGTTTCCCACAGCAAAATCGCTGCTAATGGGCATTGTTAGACAGAATAAAGATTAGACACAGACAGTTACAGTACGCTTTTAGTTAACGTGCACGCTGCGAATCTTTATTGTTCAACTGCGCACAAGTGAAATCTACCACCGGCACTACATTGCAGGCCAGGCTCCAGTGCCTATATATACGGGGTGGCCGGTGAACCATTGTCCAGCTCGAGGAGTCCGTTTTTCCAAACAAGAAACTCGCTGGCAGACGCTGCCTGCGTCGGCGTTGTCTCTCGCGGGCGAGAGCGCGTTCTCCTTCCTTGCGAGCTTGTAGTTCAGCGTTCGCAAAAAACTTGGAACTCACTCAGACTCAATAAATATATTATTTTCCCAGAGTTCACTCGGACTCAACAAAATTTTCCTCAATCGGACTCACTCAGACTCACTAAACTTTTTCTAAACCACACTCGCTCGGACTCACGCTCACCAACATAAGTGGAGCCGGACTCACTCAGACTCACGGCTTGACTTGAGTCTGAGTGAGCCTGAGTGAGTCGATTCATGAGTCCGTGAGCGTAAACTACTTTTTTTCGATATATCTGTCACCTCTCTTTAATGCCAATATCTCACATAACCGGTGCTCTACGATACGCCTGCTGATATTATGCCTTGTGGTACGGCTTTATTAGTAATCGAGTAAGGACATTTTTATGAAATACCCGACTCACACTAAATATTGAGTTGGCACATGAACGTGAGTGCATTGAAATATGTGTGAATAGACGAGTATAAACGTAAGCTGGTATAAGGCTGATACTAATGCTGAAGATGAGTAGATAGGACCATAGGTCGGCAATAAAAGATGGAGCTCACTCAGACTCAACCAAGAAATATATTTTGCGCTTGGGGCTCACTCGGACTCCGACTCACCAATATTTTCCTGAACCGGACTCACTCGAACTCAGGCTCACAAAACATTTCCTCAGCTGGACTCACTAGGACTCGAACTCAGAAAAATATTGCTCACCCGGACTCACTCAGACTCACGGGCCGATCTGAATCTGAGTGGGTCTGAGTGAGACGACTCATGAGTGAGTGTGCCGACCTATGCCACGACACGCCGAGACACTAAGGTGCTTCGCTCCTGCGTTGGAGCTTAGTATTCTACCTCAGAGCCATGCCGGGGCTTGAAACTGCTTTGCAAAAATACCCTACAGCGGCTTCATGTCGGAAAGGAACCATATTCACATATGTAATGTAGCGTGGTAGAAGAGGAAAATAACAACCAGGCGTCCCACAACGCGAGTTCTGAACCAGGCCTCACACAATGCGAATTGCGCAACGAGTGGGTTGTTGAATGCTTCCAACCCATTACAGAGGATTCTGCCATAATTCCTCATCACCATCAGCCCCCGCATCAACAAAGTGCAAATAATGGCTTACAGATGGTACCTCTCTTCTCCGCAGAATAACGAATAATGGCGTAGTGGTTGCTTCCCAACTTCACAAAAAAATCACAGCATATCCACGGAGTGAATGATGATGAGTGGGCGAAGCTGCGGAGGTTCATCGGTAAACCGTGAATCTTCCGTGAATTCTGCCCAGTACATCATCACCGACGTGAGATCGGGCGCGTTTATACTAAAGGTTCCATGAGAGTTATGACGACTTGCAGCTCACTTTGATTTTACATGTACGCTGTGAATTTTCATTGTTTAGAAAACCATTGCTTTAGAAAACATCTGGCGTCTTTCGTTAAGCAGCTGGCGTCTTTTCGTTTTGCTTTAGAAACATCTGGCGTCTTTTCGTTTTGCTTTTAGAAAACATCTGGCGTCTTTCGTTGGTTTATTTCATCAATCAACAGCGTTTTGAACAAAATTTTTATTGTTTAATCACGCACAGGAGAAATCTCACCAGGCACTACCTTGGAGGTAAACAATGGCTGCTAATGGGAATGAGAGACAGAAGAAGTCGGCTTTTAGCTAACACTTACACTTCTACTTCTACTAACGTTTCCTACTGGAACATGCCAATGGCTGCTAATGGGGAATGAGAGACAGAAAAATTCGGCTTTTAGTTAACGCGCACGCTGCGAATTTTTTATTGTTCAACAACGCACAGGAGAAATCTCCCACCGGCACCACCTTGGAGGTCAAGATCTGGTACTAGCGTTAAGACTGGTTACGCACTACGACGGGGACGAACGGGTGCCGCTTTAAGGAGCTTCGCCCCTAAAATTATGATTTGTGGCGTAGTGGGTGGAGCACTGCACGCTCCGTGATTCTTGGCCCGTGCCGGGCCCGAGCCCGGCACCCGTTGAAGTTTACTCGCCCGAACCCGGCCCGGTGATCAAAAAGCAAGACCCGGGCCCGGCCCGAACCCGAGAAAAAATTTCACCTACCCGGCCTGGCTCGGCCCGACCGCAGACCAGGCCCGACAGGGGCCCGAATCAATTATATAGGTAATGTTGCCAGAAAATGGAATCAACAGTAAGACGTTTTAAGTAGCAAATATCTACGTTTTGTTGGCGCATGCTACCCTAACAAGCATGCTTAATCTACGGCAATTTCTTGTACAAAAGGGCCTCACTGTGGTAACAGTTAACCAAACATACTGGGTACAATGAACGGTTATTCGGCAGCGGGTATACTGTACCTATTTCTGTGGGCAAATACAAAGGGAATCATCAAGAGCGTTTGGTAGCAGATATTGTAGCAATAAAAGTGATTTGCAGCATGAGCTCAATTTTAACAGGGAGCACAACAAGAACAGAGGAAACAGAGAACAGAACTTCAATAAAACGTCCTGTTGGGCGAGTTGGTGATCTTATCACAGACGGCATTTCTTAGCGCAAAACTGGAAAGGAAAGGAATTAAGAAGAGAAGAAGAAAACACAGTGCACTGTGCACTGTGTTTTCTTCTTCTCTTCTTAATTCCTTTCCTTCCAGTTTTGCGCTAAGAAATGTCGTCTGTGAGAGAACAGAACGCTGTCTTTACTTTGCTTTTATTGCACTCTCTATTGAAATTTAAAGCATCCTCTACCAACAAACGCAATCGTGCACCCTTCTGGATATGTAGCACCTGTCTTCCGCATAGTAGCACCTTGCAAGAGAAATTGAGGAAGAAAGCCAAGTGTCTCACCTTTGTTGTAGATAGGCTAACTTAGATAAAAATTGTAACCAACTCCGTGCACCACGTGTACATTCCGAAATACGTATGAACAGACGAAAGGAAGAAAAAAGCTATTTGTCACAACATTCTTTCCATATATCACACCACTGCTGGTATATACAGTCTATAAATTTTTTGTGGCATAGTTTGCAGTTCATTTCTTCGCATGTTATTGTGCGAAAAGTCAAATTATCGAGAGATTCGGGCTGCAAGCACCCCATGCACTCTTTCATCAGATACACTGCCGCACTAAAGTTTTTTGAACTGCTTGCGCTAGCCGCAGGGGCGCATAAAATCAGCCTTGCTAATTGTGAAGGCGTCGGCGGTAGTTGTTTTCAGACTTCCACCACTTGAGCAAATTTCGGACATCTGTGCGGACCTCTGCAGAATTAACATAGCTGTCCAGCTCATCCCTTCATTTGTTTTGTTCCCGAATGCCGTGGGGGATGCAGCGATGGCGTAGTGGTAGAGCATTAGCCTCGCATGCAAGAGGTCCGTAGTTCGAATCCCGGTGCCGGACAATTCCCAACCGGATTTTTTTAAAAATCCGCGTGATGATGGAATTGTGTAAAAAGGCCTGGGGTGCAGCCTCACTGGCGACCACAGCCAGCAATGCACTCCCTCACCAGAGCAGGATTGGCCACCCTGGTGTAGTACTTGGCCACTACCTCCCACATGAATACACCAATTAACCCTCGGCCCTCAGTCCTCAGCGGCTGCGAAGCAACTGACCAAGGCGGCGGTCAGACCTGCGACGCAGCAGAGGGGGCTAAGAATCTCTGGGTCCGGACAGGCCGCCATTGGAATCTGAACTTGGCTACGTATAACGCTAGAATTTTATCGAGTGAGGCGAGTCTAGTTGTACTATTCGAGGAATTAGAGGGTGTTAAATGGGATGTAATAGGGCTCAGTGGGATGTAATAGGGCTCAGGGTGTTAAATGGGATGTAATAGGAGGCCACAAGAGGCTTTCACAGTGCTGAAGAACGGACACGTCCTATGCTATCGTGGCTTAGCTGACAGAAGAGAACTAGGGGTGGGGTTCCTTATTCATAAAAATATAGCTGGCAATATAGAGGAATACTATAGCATTAATGAGAGAGTGATATGTATCGTAATTAAGTTTAATAAGAGGTACAAGATGAAGGTGGTACAGGCCTACGCACCTACATCCAGCCATGATGATCAACTGGTTGAACGCTTCTACGAAGACGTAGAATCAGCAATGAGTAAGGTAAAGACACAGTATACTGTACTGATGGGCGACTTTAATGCAAAGGTAGGCAAGAAGCAGGCTGGAGATCATGCAGTTGGGGAATATGGCATCGGCTCTAGAAACGCCAGAGGGGAGTTACTAGTAGAGTTCGCAGAACGCAATAATTTACGGATCTTGAATACCTTCTACACAAAACGGGCTACTCGTAAGTGGACGTGGAGGAGTCTTAATGGCGAAACTAAAAATTAAATAGACCTCATATTATGTGGCCACCCGGGCATTGCACAGGATGTGGAAGTAGTTAACAAGATCCGATGCAGTGACCATAGATTGGTAAGATCAAGAATTAAACTAGACTTGAGGAAGGAACGGCAGAAACTGATACGCAAGAAGCCAATTAATGAACTAGCTCTGAGAGGGAAAGTACAGGAATTCAGAGTTTCACTTCAGAATAGGTACGCGGCTTTAACCGAGGAAACCGACCTTAGCGTTGACGCAATGAATGATAATCTGACTAGTATCATTAGGAGTGTGCAGTGGAAGTCGGAGGTACAGTCGTTAGACAGGACACTGGTAAGCTATCCGAAGAGACGAAAAACCTCATTAAAAAACGTCAAGCCATCAAAGCCTCAAATGCAACAGACAAAATAGTGCTGGCGGAGCTTTCGAAGTTAATCAATAGGCGTATAGTTGCCGACATAAGAAATTATAACATGGAGAGAATTGAGTATGCTCTAAAGAACGGAAGAAGCCTCAAAGCTATGAAGACAAAACTGTGCATAGGCAAAAATCATATGTATGCATTAAGGGACAAGGAAAGCAAGGTCACAACCAATATGGATAGAATAGTTGAGGTAGCGGAAGCTACCTCAACTATAGAGATCTGTACAGCAGCCGAAACAGTCAGGATGATAACGTAAGAAGCAGTAATAGCCCAGAGGAATCTGACATCCCACCAGTATTGACAGGAGAAGTAAAGAAAGCCCTAAAGAGAATGAAAAGAGGCAAAGGCGCTGGTGAGGATCAGGTAACATCAGACCTGTTGAAAGACGGTGGAGAGATTATGTTAGAAAAACTGGCCACCCTGTATACGAAGTGTCTCTCGACGGGGAGGATACCAGAATCTTGGAAGAATTCCAACATCATCTTGATCCATAAGAAAGGGGACCTCAAGGACCTGAAAAATTACAGGCCCATCAGCTTACTGTCCGTTGTCTGCAAGCAGTTTACAAAAGTAATTGCTTACAGAATTAATACGACATTAAAGTTCAATCAACCAAAGGACCAGGCAGGATTTCGTACAGGCTTCTCAACAATAGACCACATTCATACTCTCAATCAGGTGATAGAGAAATGCGCGGAATACAACCAACCCCTATACATAGCCTTCATAGATTACGAGAAGGCATTCGATTAGGTGGAGACATCAGCAGTCACGCAGGCACTGCGGAATCAGGGCATCGACGAAGCCTATATTAACATAATGGAAGAAATCTACAGCGGATCCACAGCCACTATAGTCCTCCATAAAGAAAGCGACAGAATCCCAATAAAGAAGGGCGTACGGCAGGGAGACACGATCTCTCCAATGCTATTCACCGCGTGTTTACAGGAGGTTTTCAGGGCCCTAGATTGGGAAGAATTGGGGATAAGCGTTAATGGAGAGTATCTCAGTAAGCTGCGATTCGCTGATGACATTGCATTGATAAGTAACGCGGGAAACGAATTACAGCTCATGATTACTGTACTGAATACGGAAAGTAGAAGAGTAGGTCTGAAAATTAATATGCATAAAACTAAAGTAATGTGGAACAATCTCGGCAGAGAACAGCGCTTTGGGATAGGCGGCGAGACACTGGAAGTTGTAAAAGAGTACGTCTATTTAGGACAGGTAGTAACCGCGGAGCCGAACCATGAGAGTGAAATAACTAGAAGAATAAGGATGGGATGGGGCTCATTCGGCAAGCATTATGAAGTCATGAATGGTAGTCTACCACTATCCCTCAAGAGGAAGGTATAAAACAGCTGCATCTTACCGGTACTTACCTACGGAGCAGAAACCTGGAGACTTACAAAGAGGGTTCAACTTAAATTGAGGACGACGCAGCGAGCGATGGAAAGGAAAATGATAGGTGTAACCTTAAGAGACAGGAAGAGAGCAGAGTGGGTCAGGGAACAAACGGGGGTTAAGGACATCATAGTTGAAATCAAGAAGAAGAAATGGATATGGGCGGGGCACGTAGCACGTCGGCAGGATAACAGGTGATCAATAAGGGTAACTGACTGGATTCCAATAGATGTCAAACGCGTGAGGGGGAGACAGAAAATTAGGTGGGTAGATGAGATTAAGAAGTTCGTAGGTATAACGTGGCAGCAGAAAGCACAGGACCGGGTTGATTGGCGGAACATGGGAGAGGCCTTTGCCCTGCAGTGGGCGTAGACAGGTTGATGATGATGATGATGCCGTGCCACTCACAGCATATAAACTCCTCTTTGAGGACTTCTCCTTGCAGGTTTCAGCAGTGTATGTTATGCACGGTTTGGACTGTGCTCTTTTTTTTCGATATTGTAATGGTGTATGCCTTGCTAACGATGTTGTACCGGTAGAACGTCGCGATTGGACTGCACGGGCAAAACTGGTAGGATGTGGATGAAGAGATTTCGATCTACTTCGGGGTTCGTTCCACTTTGGTAATAAAGGTGCGAATAAGATTCTCGACGCTTACTCATTGGATGCATATGGTTCGAGGTAAGGGAACATCACCCGGCATGGAATTCGTCACTGTATTTTTTCAACCCAGATATTTCGTCAAGTGAATATACTTTGCTGCACATCTTGTCGAATGGACCTATGCTATTCCTGCACATTCCAACGCTGTTGCGGCAATATCATGTAGCTCTCGCACCATATAGCGGAACAAGACGAAAGCTCCGATATTGACAATGTGGGCACCCAAAGCAGGCTATGCATGTCCATGTCACGTCACATGACCGCTGACGAAGCCACGGAAAAATAATGTGTCTTTAGAGCGATTGTATGTAACGAGACCCCACGCAGACCTTTTGTCTTAGTGAACTGATGGAACTTTCAAGAACGTTGCCCTGCTTTGGAGCTCTGTGATTGCTCTTCCGACGACAAGTTATAGATATAAATTTATTACATCATATTTATTTCTGCGATTGCAAAATAACATTTGGGATATAAAATAATAACGAATGCAATTAATAAAGTAAAGAAGAGTGAGATGTTAACTATGTAAGCGCCTGGTCTATATACTTTTAGCTCGTTCATTTCAGATAAATCATGTAGCCCCATATGCAAAAGCAAAAGAAGTTCACTGCTTGTCCATCATAAAACTTTTCCAAGTAGCTTGCCCCACATAAAAAAAGCGTTTTTTCGAGATAAAATATGTGGAACATATATGTATGCGCAAGGTATGTGGAACTATCTTAAGAACAGAGCAGAGTCCAAGTCCGGCCCGACCCGAGCCCGATGCCTCAAACCCGGGCCCGAACCTAAGCCCGGAGCTTCAGGCCCGAGCCAGGCCCGGGCCCGTCGTGAAAAGTACCTTACCCGGCCTGACCCGGCCCACGGGCCTGCCCGGGCCCAGGCTTTCGGGTAGGCCCGAGCCCGTGCAGTGCTCTAGTAGTGGGTACGTTGCTAGTGTACTTGCCTCAAGAGAGTTTATAACGGGCTCTAGAAATGCCGCTCTTCCAGCTTTCGCTGTGTCTGTGCTGCGCTTTCTGCGCAGGCCTGGCGTTTTTTCATTGATCTGTTCATTTATATATTTATTTGCTTTGTTCTGTTTAATTGTTTAATTGTTTATTAATTAAGCAGAGAATAGTCCTGAGCAGCAGAACCCTGCCCTGAAATTCTCACACTGTCCGTTATTCCTAGGGGTCTTATTTTCCATCGCCGTACATCCACAAGAGCAAATTCGAAGCGCTTCGCGCTATATCCGCTGCAATTTCTTCGCAATGTCCGATTACTTTTGTATCACTAAAGCTCTTTGCGGGGCATGGTGGTAACTGTTTAAATTAAGTATACCACCTGCCCTAAGCTATTCCTTCTTTCCTTCCACGTGTACTAGCCACAAAATGGTCGCGTGATCCCTTGTGCATACGCTTAAGACGACTCGAAGGCGAAAGCCATCTTCTTCCTTCTCAGTCGATGGTATTCATCCTCCTCCCCTCCCCCTTCCACCCCCACCGAGGCTCTATGCATCTCACGTGGTTTGCATTGCTTCCGGGATCGCCTCACCTTCGACCAAGCGACGACGTCGCTTGGTAATGCCACCATGTTACGTCATCATGACGTCATACAGCACTTCATGACTATTTGGACCGTTAATGTTGATGCGAACGCCACCGACCGTCACTATCGTGTTCCATGAGGCGCCTACGACTTTCGCCCCAATGACCGTGGACCATTGGCACAAAAACAAACACACACAAAAAGACAGAAAACAGAGAGAGCAACCATAGCTATGTATAACATAGAGTTTCCTACAATACTTATTAGAGAGAACTCTGGCGCTAGTGTCTATGGGACCTGCAATGCATGGCGCTTCAGCCAGCATGGGAATCATGGGTAGTACGCGGATTGATCTAAACTTCGTTCTTTCGGCTCCTTTTGGTTCCGCGTCGCCTGCATCCGCTTTGTCGTAAAACGAAGTTCAGCAAAAGTCATCAGTTCCATTTCAGCACTTTAACTTTTTTAGGCTCAACAATTCAAATCTGGTAACTATGTTCACAATGGTCCATTCTTATATTCGAAAACGAACGCCAAAACACAGCGATAAACAAAGCCACAAGTGCGTTTGAAGCTGTAAGCACGAAGATTAGGCAAATTCGTGTACTGCCCATAATTCCTATGGTGGCTGAACGATTGCAGCGCCAGAGTCCCCTCTAGTTAATTTTAAGAAACCCTATGATGTATAGTTTAGTATGGCAAAGGGTGAAAGAGGGAAGTGAGAGTTAAAGCATAGTATAGTATAGTATAGTATAGTATAGGTAAGGCATGGGAAAGAGAAGTGAGGGTAAGAAGGAGGGAAAGGAGGAAGGCAACGCTACCAGCTCCGCCGCTTCCACAATCTTCACCCCACTAGTGCGTAGCGGCCGCTATTTTTCTCTTCTCAGTCGCCTGCGTTGATCCTCCTCGCCATCTTTCCGTCTCTTTCCCGAGTGCAGGGTAGCCAACTTAACCTCCATTTCAATCCCTTGTATATAGCTTCTCTCTCCCTCTCTGATTCCCGCAGGCTTCCCTCGCTTCACGGCACGAAAGCTCGCGTGAAGGACGCCAGCGCCATTCCGGCGCCCGCCCCTGCGGTGCAGTGCGCGGGGACGCTTCACCGCAGAACGCCCCCGGCGACCACCGATTGCAACAACCGGCTGCTGCACGCCACGGGAAACAACTCCGCTAGTGCCGCCGTCGCTTCGTCCAAGAACAACCACCATCCGTCCACTTCCCCCGGTGCTTACTCGTCGGCTCAGCCCGCGGGCATCGTCGCTACCAACGGCCTCAACAACATCACCGGTGAGTGAAAACGCCGCACTCCTTTCTTTTTTTGCTTGCATTTATTTTCCTCGAAGGCTTGCGTCATTTACTGCTGCCTCAAATTGTTTTTTCTATATTACTATACGTAAGAACCGGAACGTGTGAACGTCATTGTCAGGTGCATCTGCGGAAATCCTTCTTGAGTGAGACATTGGTATTTTACTTCGATCACACGGTCGTCGATCACTTTGCTTCTATGGGCACAAACAAATTTTCTTACACCTGTTCTTCCAAGATTACATATTCACTCATCCTTCTCCTCATACCGCGACACAGACAATCTCCCCGAAATGTAAGAGCTATATTATAGCGCATTTGTCTCGTACCTTGTAATTTTTGAATAACTTAAGGGGGTCACAGCAGCGAACTACGTTGCTCCGAGTACCTAGAATCTAGACTGCGCATCATGTCCAAGGCCGGTATTTTGTAGCGATGCCTTTTCCAATGCTAATGCATTTTCAGGCATTAACATTGCTCTTTGCGTCCAAGCTCTTCGCACCCAATGTCCAAGCTTTTCGCGCCCAATGTCCAAGCTTTTCGCGCTTGGACATTGGTCAGAGTAACGGTCTGGACGCGCTATCAACGCGATCAGGCGGTCATGAGCAGTGGATAAGACTAGCATAGAATGAAGCATAACGCATCGCTGCAAAACACCAGCCCAAGATATCTGTTGTTAGCAAATATCGTATAACTCAGCAATATACCATACTCAATAACATTTAGACTTTTATGTTTTCTTGAAGCAGCTTGACATAAAACACTTAAACGCTTGAACGTCGTGTGTGTGTGTGTATGTGAGTGAGTGAGTGAGTGAGTGAGTGAGTGAGTGAGTGAGTGAGTGAGTGAGTGAGTGAGTGAGTGAGTGAGTGAGTGAGTGAGTGAGTGAGTGAGTGAGTGAGTGAGTGAGTGAGTGAGTGAGTGAGTGAGTGAGTGAGTGAGTGAGTGAGTGAGTGAGTGAGTGAGTGAGTGAGTGAGTGAGTGAGTGAGTGAGTGAGTGAGTGTGCGTGTATGTGTGTGTGTGTGTGTGTGTGTTTCCGAAATGGAACCGAAATGATTTTGTTCGTATTGTCAACTACGCTGCTCTGGAATGCCTCATAACATGGGCGCATTTTGAGTAGGGCCCGTCATTGGAATATCACAATTCATAAGCGCGGCTAGACCTTAATCAACCTTGCGTCTACTTTGTTTCCTTAGCATGTAGACACCGTGAGCTAGGTGGCTAATGACAGTGAGTCGAGCATATTTATTTATTTCTTTGTTTGTTTGTTTCTCTTGGCAAATATTGGCAACAAGTACACATTCATCGGCTTTCCCGCACCTTCAAACGCTATATAATGAATGGCATTGATGGCATTTCCGGAAAATTTCTGCTACCGTTTTTAAAGATCATCAATCGAGAGCCCCTTCACCGTATAATCATAAAAGACATATAGATAACACACGTGCTTCAAATTTGTTGTGATTGGTGTAGAGGAAGTAACAAGATAATATGAGGCTCTGTTAAACAAGGCGTCATTGAAATGATGTACCCTTATACGTACCTGTTCACGCAACTTAGCTGTACCTGCAAGACCGCTACAATGTATCTGACTAACTCTTCTGTTGATACAAGACGGATCGTATCGTGCAAGATGGTTTCTCCGATGTCATGGGTGATCCTAGCATAAGTAGATTTGCTACCACTACTACAGTCAATTGGTGGCACTAGCTGCGTTAGCAGCTAATGTCAGCTACCAAACGCTTCGATTGCGTTTAAGGTGGGAAGTGTCGTTGCATTCTCTGGTTACTTGCCTCGGAAAAGTGCACCTGGCATCCTTCTGGGGAGTGCTAAGTCGTAGGTTCGCGTCCCGAGCCTGGCGACTGTCCGAAGATGACTGCAATATGCTGATACCTTCCTATACCTTGTCTGCAGCATACATTACAGAACCTTGCTAGGTCACAACTTTTCCTTTGTATAGCATAGTAACTTCTGCAGATTTTTTATTTGCTATTGAAACTGAAAACAAAATAGTGTTAGCATATTTAATGTTAGCCAATGCCACTAAGTTTTACTTGCCCAGAAATTTTACCCACTTCTTAAGATATAGATGCACTAAGGAAAACTTTCATAGAAATCAAAAGCAGGAATGACGACGCGCATTTCATTTCATTTCATTTTCATTTTGTTGCTTTTCAATGTCAAGGAACGGTACAGCTACAGGCAGATTAACTGCCTGACGATGGCCCCACCACCCAAGCACTGTTGAACGGGGCTGTGAACATCATTAAGAAAGTTTACAGTAAAAAGCGGATGCGCATCTCGTTGTGCCATAACTGCATCAATGGACAAAATAATTTGCTCATACGGCAACACTTTGTAAAAATTAAGCCGATATAAGGGTACAAAGAGACATCCGCGTCGTAACCCCCACCCATACCACCTCCCATAATTAAACCTCGATGAACGACGTGCCCGCAGGATTGCAACGACCACCCCACAGGCACGCCATTCTCGCCATTACTTCCCGCATCGCGGCGCTGCTGGCGGTGTCGGTGCTGCTGGGCATTAAACTTCGCCCCGCGTGCGTCACCTGTTTGGAGAAACTCTCGTTACACCTCCCTCCTCTCCTCTTTTTCCTTACCTCCACCCTCCCTACCTTCCTGTGTAGTCTCTCGCATGCCTTCCCTACAGATTAAGACCCACCTGATCCTAATCCCGGCATAATGAATAGCGGAGCCTCTCAAACCCATCCGCGCTCCGCAGACTGCGAAATGGAGGGAGTACCCGCACAACTCGTTACGATGTCATGCATCCCTCGCGCCCTAGCTGGTCAGGTTTGGTCCCCATATCCTGCGCCAGCTCGTGGGCGCAAGGTGTGCGACTAAGCGCTGTGCCAGCTGGCTCTTTAGGAACGTTTCCGTGAGCCTAACTAAGCAACCAGCCTGCCAAGCCATGTTCACGCGTGACTGGCCGCTGGTCGCCATGGTGATTGCCGAAGCCTTTGAACGTATGCTCAAAGTTACGAAAGAACGTAAGCGTTAAGCATTTTTGGCCCCGCTTCAGGAAGCGTTTGGTTCGCAAGGGTCCTTTGCCACTGATCGGCCGGCTTCACTAATGATGTCAATGCATTCATCTTAAAGAGACAGGGCGTGCAAACACAGACACAAGAGAGAATTCAAGATACCACAAACGTCGGCGTATGTGGTGTCTTGACTTCTCTCTTGGGCCCGTGTTTGCACGCCCTGTCTTTTTACCAGGAATACCTGCCAACTGTCTTAGATCTCGGAGATTTTAAAACATATCATAATAAAATATTTGTGGCGCATCCGAGACACGCAAGGACACAAGAGAAGACAGGATAAGGCGCCAGGATGGCGCCCTATCCTGTCTTCTCTTGTTTCCTTGCTTGTCTCAGTTCCGCCAGAAATATTTTATGACGCTATGCACCAACTCGCCCAACGTCACGCTCTGCTAAAAAATATCAATGCATGATTATAAACTTCGTCGTTCACGTAAACTCCGTTTGCTAAAAATAATGCTGCCATTGTAGCACTAGCAAGGCTAGAAAAAAAAAAACTTCCTCGCTTATAATGTACGCCATCCTGAATTGTGGTATGTATCCAAATTTCGAACGAATTACGGAAAAAAATGTT
Source organism: Rhipicephalus sanguineus (assembly GCF_013339695.2). Classification (NCBI taxonomy): domain Eukaryota; kingdom Metazoa; phylum Arthropoda; class Arachnida; order Ixodida; family Ixodidae; genus Rhipicephalus; species Rhipicephalus sanguineus. Next base: position 84,976,985 of record NC_051182.1, on the reverse strand, counting down.
GAAATTTCAACTGCCTACATTTAACTTCCTAACAAAGGAGGATGGCATTACCATATTTAGTATATCACCAAGAGAACTGCGCTTTTCCATGTCTTTTCTATGTGCACCGTGTCAAATTTTTTGCGCTCAATAGTTTAATAATGGCATACCAACTAGCCCAATCCCATACTTTACTGCGCTTAGTGTTTGTGAAATTATGTGATATGGAGACTACCTTATGTTTTCCTGCCTGCTTTATAATCCCCTTTTTCATAGCGACGTTTCAAACGCAGAACTTCACTTCTGTAGCTTAAGCGATACACCTACGTACTCTGTCCACTTTGCCGAACTGTTGATTCCAGAACTACCTCATGTGCTTAAGTGAAAGTTGTGTTCTAAAAAGATTTAAGAACACACATTTCTATAAAGACATAACCATCGTATAAGAATGAATGCTGTTCCATTAGCACTTATTTTTATGGTGCGCTGTGTTTCTAGAAACAGATGACGCGCCGGTGCGCCCATTTCCCGGCATTTCCATGCACACTATGTTTAAAGTATCGACGGGCCCATTCATCCGTTAACCATACTTGTGCAAGCTCCTCGCTAAACTGTCGCTCATTTATGTTTTCTTTTTGGGCAAGGCGGTTAGGTGGCGCTTATCGTGTTTCCTTATAATATTATCTACATGCTTTACCGCTTTCCTAAGTTCTGGCCTTGCTTATTCTGGCCTCCTATAATCGCCCGCAGCCTGGTAAGCCGGGTCCGTTGCACTCACGAAACAAGAAAGACCGCAGAATTACTTTACGATATCACCAGCGGCGGCCGTGGCCCGTGTCTGATCCCTGGCCGCTTGGCCGACGCCTTGGGAGGCGCGCGCATTTCCTAACACCGGGCAGCCCGCTGGGCCTAGGTGCGTCGTCACATTAGGCAGCCCTCGGTAATAGCGGCCGCTTGTTAGACCGCCCCTCCTCCAACACCATCGCCTCCGTTCTTCTTCCTTATTTCACTTTCTCTGGTCTCAGCCGCGCCGTCTGGGAGCAATGTCTTTCCGCAGCATCTGTCCGTGGCGCCCGCGCTGGCTATTGCGTTTTCCTCTCGGGGGAGCCCCGCAACTGCACTACTACACCGCGAACGCGAGGTCTCGTCATTCCCAATGCTAGCGTTCGAAGAGAGAGAGAAAGTGTGAGTGAGGTAGAGAGAAAAAGGCAGTGAGTGTGGGAGAGAGAGAGATATGGAGAGGGGGAGAGGGGCTCGCGTTACCAAAGCTAGCGTTGGAAGAAAGGAGAGAAAGTACGAGAGAGAGAGAGAAAGAGAAAGAGAGGGTGATGGGACTCGCAGCTAGTGGGGGGGGGGAGGTTAAAGAAGGAGAGAGGGGTGGTGTTGGGTGGAGGTGAGAGCGGAGCAGTGTCGGAGGAAAACGAATGCGCCGCCGTCGTAGCACAGGCTTCGGAGGAGTTAGCGAGCAAGGCCGGCGCGAGTGCCAGGGTTGCGCGCTCTTCTTTTTCCCGCGCTGATTGCGCGATGCTTTCGGGCCTGCCTTGCTAAGGAACGGGGGATTGCCGGGAAGACGGTAAAGGAAAAGCGCGCACCGCCTGGGGATATTGCTCTCCCCGCCGCAGGAGCCATTTCTCTCCCGGACCCCTCGTCTTACAGTTTGCTAAGCGTTTTGCCACACACGCCGACGTTTTTTTTTTTATTCTCGTAAATGTATCTTTTCTTCTCATTCCCGCACTCACTCTTTGATTCTCATCACTTTCACTTTGCGACCGCTGTATTCCGGCGTTTTATCCTCCTCGCCCTCTATTATTTGTCCTTCTCCGTTCTTACCTCGCGCCCGCTTCCTCTGCAGCGACCTTGTTTTTGCCTCTCCTGGCGTTTCACCTCGCGAGTGCTGCTTCATTCCGCGGAGAGAGTGAGAGTGAGATAATGAAATGAGAGAAAGGCAGGGAAGTCAACCAGAATTTTAGCATCCGGTTTGCTACCGCGCTTTTGGATACGGCGTTGTTTAGATGCCAGAAAGACGTCACAAATATTTACGAAGTAAATGCTTTCTCGAAAAGTCCGCAGCTAGGAAGCCTTGGCAAATCAGGAAAGTCACATGGTTTATTCTATGCATCCGCCTAAGACGACTCGAAGGCGAAAGCAATCTGCTTTTCATTCTCAGTCGATTGTATACCCTCCCCCCCCCCCCCCCCCCCCCGCAACGAGAGCTTTCTGCAACCAACGTGGTTTTGAAGAGCCTCCGGGGTCCGCCCACTAAGCGTCAATGCCGTGTGACGACGTCATCACGTGACGTTACGTTAAGTAACGCCAAAGTGATTATCTCGATCACGTGACCAATTTTATCGACACTTCAAGTCATATGGGACGTCATTACATGATGATTTTTTTTATCGCTTCTGTTGACGTCGACGCGGCCGACGGCCACGTTTCCAGTCTGATGAGGTGTCAAGGCTATCGCCCTAAAAACGCAACAGGAAAAAACAAAGAGTGAATTCCTCATATCTCGTAATGTCCCGAAGAGATACCACGAGAACAAGAAGCTTGCTCCTCATATGGTCATGCGTTAAGCTTGCTTACATTCCGCAAAAAGTGAGACTGGCGTTTCTGCTATTCCACGTGCGTAAGATAACACGCCAGCTTAACTTATGGTCATGGTTCGCTATTGCTAAAAGCAACAACTACTTTTGCTCAGCGTCGTCCTAACTCAGTACATCATGCTCAATATTACGTTTCAGCCAATCTGATTATCTTACATACGTGATTCTTTTAATTTCATAGAGCGGTGGCTGAGCCTGAGTGGTATAACAAAACAATTGCTAGACGCAGCGCTATGGGGACAGGAGGTCCACCCCTAAAACACGAATCCTGGCCCCAAGGGCACAGTTACGCGGCCGCTGCGATGTGTTTCGTATTCTTTCCTTGCGGTGGCGCTGCAATCACGGGTTATCCGGGCAGCGTTTACTATAACTAAGAGACGTATGTGACATTGGTGGATCAAGAGAAAGGGGCAAATCGATGGAACCGGCGTTAGTTTCAGGTAACGGGAATGGTGCATCATAATACAAATCGAGGCTTGTATCAGTGATGACAAAATAAGTTACACATGAGTTTGGAGCGGAATGCACGAAAGGACAGCTGATTGTGAAAAACAAAGAAATAGACAACGTTTATACCGGTCGCCTCCTTGTTTTAACGGTGATGTCAATAATTATTAACATCGTCATGCCGTGGGAGTAGGGACAGACATCCTGAACATCGTTGTTCCGTCTGTAAAGGGTGCTCCTCCTACGGCTGTATTGCTGACGGCAAAGCCGCCTTTTCAGTAACTTGTCAACTTCCCATTCTGCCACGCCGCAAATCTAATACTATTTGCAACAGTATGCATTCCGTCGTAATTTCCTTTCGCGCACTGCGCTCCAGTATACTGCACACACCTATGGTTTTCATCGTCATTCTTGTAGGAGCAGTAAAAGGAGACCTGAACTTTGTAGTTTTGCCTGTGAAAGGTGTTCCACCTGCGGCTTATGTGCTCGCGGCAAAGTTGTCTTTTCAGTTACTTCTCATCTCAAAATTTTGTCACACGGCAGATCTAATGCCATTTGAAACTAAATAGCAGTCTCTCATAATAACCCTCTAATTAACTGTTGAGGTGTATTGTGGGGCACGATTCCTACCATGTTCATTTGTGAATAACTCAAGCACGCGACGGAATGCCTGGAAGCTTAAAGGGCCCCTGAAAACAAAACTGAAACCTCGAGATGTTTGCGCTGTTTGATTGTTCTGTATATGTGGAGACCGATTATTAGCGGCGAACGTTGCCTTTAAGATATTTGAATATTGTTTTAAAATAAGCGTGAGTGCTCATTTGAGTTGGCTGCACCTCGCGACATCACCACTAGTATGATGGAGATAGGGGCCTGTTGTGACGTTCTACGAGTAAAGCGATTATTGTCAACGTCAAAAAAGATTTGCAGGGCCCACGCAATAGCACAACTAGCACCTGGCGAAAGATATTGTTCCTCGCCCCGCTCGCTCTGTTGTCCGGCTGCTCTCAAGGTGGTTCTGGCTGCTTACGCAAGGAATGCTTTATTTTTTCAGAGGGGGCACGCTCTTAACACGTTCTCAACAGGGCGCGGCGCCCTGACTTGAAAACTGCGCTTTCAAAGTCATGAAAGCCTGAGCGCACGCGATCTTAGGTGCTCCCCCGCGGTGGGGCGCTAATTTCTTATGATTTTAGGCGAGCGTTTCGAAGTGACGATAAAATTGGTCACAATTACCGACGCCAGCAATAATTATTTGATGCGTTGCAGCATTTACGATTCAATTTCGGTATTACCAGACATAAGGCTACAAATTACAGTAAAAAAGTCAAAAACAAAAATTTCGCTGTCAGGGGTCCTTTGGAGGAAGCTAACCTAAATGAACCGTTTGACGTGACAGAAACAGCCCGCGTTTTTCGCGGCGCATACTCATCTGAGATATTGACGTGAAACGCATGAGCACGTGTTCTAAAAATCTCCGAACAGCGGGAGCTAGGACCTCCGCTGTGTGATCGCAAACGCCCATTTGATACGCCCTCTTGAATCTTTAATCGCAAATTTCCATACTGCGCATCGATCGCAAATTCAAGCGGCACGCCATTAATTCTTTCTCCCACCCACTCCATCACTCAATGCGTGACACCGCAAAGTCGGCGTACAAGTCAATTACGGAAAGTGTGCGGCAACTTCGTGAATAATTAATCGATTCCAATGCTCCTTTCGACGCAGTGTGAGAAGTGACATTATTCAGCACGATATCTTTATCCGTAGTAAAAAAAAAACATTTAAGCAGTGTTTTTGGAACACGTTATCTGTCCAGTTTGACAGCGCAGAGATAACTTTTTTTCGCTGCTGCGTTGCTTTCACAGCGCGTCCAAGAGGGTTTCGCTTGGGAAAATGCTTAACCTCGTAACCGCGCCATTGCTTGCAGCTGTAGATGTCATAACGTTTGTACTTATGTGCAGTACTCACGGACTGAAACGCGAAAGTTTGGCAATAAGTAATGGACGTACTTTCGTTTTCATACTCTACATTTCCTGTCATATCGGCGTAATTTTGACTCGAACACTCACATCAAAGCCAACAATACTTATAACGGCTAATTTGCGGTGACACGGCGTGGTTATCACGAGCAATTGCTCATAGATGTACTTATACTGAAAAAAATCTGTGTCACATCTCACTTCTTGAGTATACTGCACGTCATTTCGGATGTCGCTGACGAAAGATAACTTACTTACGTTTTACCTAAAGTCTGTTGCGGTACAAAAAGATTGGATGCATGCTTCCTTATTGAATCCACATAAAATCTACATATTTTTTTATATGTTTGCCGTATATTTGCGTACATTCTTACAGAAACATATGGAATTATTACAATGGCATACACAACGCTTCAGTAGGGCTGCCTTCAGTTTGTCTTCCATTCTATTATTTGAGTACTGTTTTTGATCCATCTTTGATTATCCGTACGCGCCATGTTTTAAAGGGTTATCAGCATCATACTAATCATCACCAGCAGCAAGAAAAGCCTTTATTACGAAAAAAAAACCCGAAAAAAGCAGCCAATGTGTGCTCACGCAGCGAATAACTTTATAGCTAGATGAATTGGCCATGCCCGCTTATTTTACTCCCTTTGTTAAGCTGCTCTTCACACGGACCTTAGCTATGAAACGAAGGAACCACTACGCGAACATAAACTATTTTCTTTAGTAAAAACCAATATTTAGGATATGCTTTCTAACCGGCATTCGCCGTACGAAAATGTAGTGTTTCCTTTCGAACTTACATAGATGTAAATGCTGTCGAAGAAAATTACGATAGTTAGCATACTGCTGTATTGCAGCATCAAATCCTAAAACATTTAAGTACAATGTCATTTCGTACGGGAACCTACAACACAGACATCTATTAATTCAACATCGCAAATGTTCAGCGGCCTCTTTGATTTTCTTGTATTTGTTATCTGTGTGTCACTGTATGCTCAAGAACATATGACACAAAATTCGACACGCAAACGTTTTCAGTCGTGGCATCTGCCTTATTCGTTACCAAACAGCGTCTCACAACTATAATCAGTGTGCGTTTGTAATGATGCACGCGAACTTTTAAAGTACGCGCATATTTTAATCGAATACTTTGGTACTCAACTTATTTTTCCTGGGATACGGTCCCCCTTAAAAGGTACCCATTCCTGTTCTATCCTCAACCATAAATATGCATTTCACTCTGAGAAAGGCGATATGCAAAACGGATGTATATTTAGCCGTCCGTCGTGTTTCAGTAGGCATCCGCCTGATTTTGGTGTTTGCATTTAGCGTAACTTGTGCACGTTAATCTATCATAAATAAAATAATAACACGAAAAATTATGACATGTGCGGAACTTAAGCATCAACATTGAAATTCAGTAAAGCACTCGTTCGGGCTAATTGATACATGTTGGACAAAGGTTGCAGAACTTTGCGCTGCATAGGCGGTACAAAAAAAAAGAAAAAAACACTTATGAAATTTACGATGGTGGTTAATGTGTTTTCCATGCCTTCCGCAAGTGTTTTGTGTTTTTTTACCGCCTATAAAGCGAAAAGTTCTCGAACCTTTCATCAATACTGCACGAAACTACACGTTTCATACAACGTTACCAAACAATCGTACGCATCGCATTTAGTCGCAAAGCCTTTAATACACTGCTTCACTAAAGCTTCGCTACGCATACTTGCACACTGGAGCACGCGTATTCTATCCGCATATTTTTTTCCTCTTTGTTTAGTATAACTAGAAACAGACATTAACGATCATGGATAGTCGCCGCTAACAACTTATTTCTCCAACTTTACAGTCCCATGGGACCGAGCTAGCGCGTTTACTCATTCGTAAGGTCTCTCTTGTAAGGTCGCAAGAAAAAACAAGAACAAAAACTTGCGACAATTTACAAGCAGAGTTGTCGCCTTGATACACATACACTTTCAATTTTGTTTTTTCGCGTTCGCTTAGTCTAACTAGAAACAGAGATTAACGATCAAGATTAGTCGGCGCTAACAACTTATTTTACAAACTTTCCAGTTCATAGGAGCGAGCTTGGGCGATTAGTCTTTAGTAAAATTCCTTTGTAACATCGCGAAAAAAAACGAACGAAACGCATGCGTCGATTTTTCAAGCAGCTTAGAGTTCTTGCCTTGATTTCGACATGTTCTCCGTTCCGCCCAAGTTTCGCCATATCTTGCCGACGGCATTTGTTCAAACGTCTGCAAGTTCTGTCTTAATTACTCGTCCAACAAGAGGCCCTGCCGTTTAGCAAAGCGCGCCGAAACCTCTCCTCGTTTACAAGAGAGGCCGTTTTCGCGCGGCTAAAGCAAACCCACCTTCGTTCCTCATTTTCCTTTCGCAGCTTTCTATTTATTACTTTACAAAGTATTTTTCCCTTCGGATCCCATTTTCCCCCGGCTTCTCCCGTACCGCCAAGCGTGCTTCTCCCGGAGGCCTTTCGCAGGGAGGAAAGGCACTGTTTACCGATTGGCTAAAGTCCGTTGCCGGGCAACGAGGTTTGGCGCGAAACGCGACGCATTTTGATTGGCTCGCCGGCGACGCCAGCGCTGGCCGCCGGCTTTTCGAGTTTGGGCTCGTCGTCTGCTAGGCTTGTTTCTCGTGTTCGCACCGGCTAGCTGGACACGTCGTCTGCTCTGGAGGAATACCGTCTGCTCCCTTCAAGGCGTGGCGTGCTTTTTCGTCTGCCTCTTTACCTGTGCGGCGTGGCGTTGTTGTGACGTGAAGAGTTAGGACGCGACGCATTTCCGGAACCACGTGACGTCTCACAGGTGAGAAATATTCGCCAGGTGATTAATCCTTGTGACGGGTTGCGTGTGGAGACGAATGTGGATTCTAGAAACGCAGTATGCCTGATATTGTGATTTCGCGCTTAGAAGGCCTTGGTGAATGACCGTACTTATCAAGTAGCTTAGGGGTACTACTTTGGCAGCCTTGAAGATATTTTCTGCACTCTTTCTTTTTTTTTCTGAAACATGCAGTTGATGTATCAATCACGAAATAGTTGGCATTTAGTGGAACAACTTGTGTAAGTGATAGCGAGTGTTTATTTGTCGTTAAATAACGCGTAGGTAAAATTTCTGCCGACTGCATCTTTCGTTGATCGAGGATGCTTTTTCTCCCTTTTTTTTTCCGGAACTCGGTTCTTAGAAACGGTGCACTGAACTTGTAGAAAGTGATAACCTACCAAAAAAATTGATTTCTTTTGTCCATTTATATTTTAAGAATGCAGAAGTCCACTCATATTCTTAACTCGTGACTTCCTTTCTTTTTTTCTTTTCTTCTTTTTTTTTGCAGCCGCACTTTTCTTCGTAAGAGCACCTCCTCAGTTGTTTAGATTCTTTTATTGGTGTAGCCGTTTCTTTTGCGAGTCTCCATGACTTGCTTTTTAGTTCTTCGGTAATGTTGTTTCCCAGAATGCGTAAAAAATGTCGCTCTCCACCCTTCGAAATGTTTGTAATGTTCCGTCGGACAGATCGTGAGGAAAACACGACCACGTGCGTTTCTCGTCATGACTGAACAGACACTAGATTCCCATTCTTCCTCAGGGCGTATCACTTCTCATTTGTCGCCTACTGGCTTCAGGTGGCGTTATCAATTCCTTCTCCTACGTCATAGATATGGTCAGAAGCACGGACGTATGGTATGCGGACGTAAAGAAACGATTGCGCAACAGCATCGCGAGTGCCGGCATATTTAGTGGACAAGGAAAGGTTCTCAACACCGCGCTCGACAGCACTGACATCCGTCCCTTTAGGGAAATCGAGATTCTTGTGACCCTTCCCAGCCATCGTAGGCCTTAATTGCTCGGTAATCGCTAGTGTGTGCGTGTATTTTTTAAATCAACGCAACTGATTTGAAGAAGAAAAAAAAAAACACCAAGCTGTGTGGGCAAATCTTTTCTTTTTTTCTCTATTTAGGCCTACCTTCACAACTCCTCCCGCCGACTGCCGCAAGCAGTGTTTTAAGAACATTTAGAAAAGCTGGCTCTTTTTATATTCACATTGCTATCTGTGGCGTAGTTCAAATCTTCGCTGAAGTACCTTATCTAACATCGAAAGAAATAAGGCATAATGTCTTCAGAGCAGGGTTGCCGTTGGTGGCTACCTTGCGCCAAATTGACCAATTTACGACCCCGTCTGGCGACGAAAATTTCAGGTCGGCTCCATGGTTACTTTCTGGCAATTTCAGAACATCTCCTTTGGCGTATAAGTAGCCATCTTTGAAATTATTTGCAGAAAATATAGCGCGTTTTTAAGCTTTCCTGTCGAGTCAGCTGGTGCCCGTGGCGTCCTTCCCTATAAAACATCAAGATCAAGGCACTCTAGAGCAACGCACAGCAGGGGCGTAGCCAGAAATTTTTTTCGGGGAGGGGGGGGGGGGGTTCAACCATACTTTATGTATGTTCGTGCGTGTGTTTGTACGCGTGCGTGCCTATATACGCAAGCAAAATTGAAAAATTTCGGGGGGGGGGGGGGGTTGAACCCCCCAACTCCCCCCTTGGCTACGCCCCTGACGCACAGCGCGCCTGCAAATACGGAATGATGAAGTTGCGTGCATGTTAGCGAACACGTGGTTGCTCTACGCTGCTCACGCTACCCGCCACTCACGCTGATGCGCAGCGCGTGTTCTAATGCGAACTTGACAAAAACAGACGTCCCCAACTAATTGAAGCTTGACTGTCCAGCTTCAATCAAATTTCACTATCTGAAGTTGGAGTGGTGTTACGCAAAACACCACTGATCGAATTCGGTCTGCAGTTTCAAGGAAAAACTGTTTCAGTGTAAGTGAAGCTGCTATCGGCGCTAGTTGGTGCGAATGCACGGCTTGGTAGCGCTGCCAGGAACTGGGCGAATTGACACAGAAAAAGATACACACAGGGTGAAGCGTGCTTCACCCTCTGTTTTTTTTTTCTCTGTCAATTTGTCCAGTTCCTGGCAACGCGAACAAGCCATGTTTCGATGTGCAATCCTCCAAGTGACTTGTTTTCTGGAGCGTTCCAATGTCACTCTGTATCTGGTAAGAAATCAATCTGCTCTATATAAACTATATGCAGGTGCACTGAATTTATTATAATTTATTCACTCACTTGCAACTTATCTGTGGCTTAAAGACCAAGTAAGGGGGGAGGGGAAAATTGTGCTCTTATTTCGGTAGGCTCGATTCTTCAAAACTGTATTATTTGTTGTTCAATACTAAAAACTGCACTAATACCGCTTCTCTTCTATTTGGCTACAAACTTCGCGATAAAGTTCAACGGCATGGCTACTTTGGCTACTTTTAGCTTCAATTCTGGCTCTTTTTCATATGCACCCAACGGCAGGCCTGCTTCAGAGAGTTGCTGCAAAAGCTGTCTACGGAACTCTCCTTGAAACGCTAATGTATTTTTGACGCACCTAAATCGACCAGTATTATTTCTTAGAAGGGTGAACTATGAGTATTTTGAATTGAATTGAATTGAATTTATTGACATAAAAATAGTGTACAGTATACAACAGTGTAAAAAATGCATCTGAATCCCTAGCCAAAGGCTAGTTGGGATTCATTCAAAAAAGTAATTTAGAAAAGGGCATGCACAAAAGAAAGTTTACAAATACAAATATTTTACACATGGAAAAGTGAACATAACGTAATGTATTTACAGTGCTTGGCGAATAATCATGGATGCAGGCAGAAAAAAAAAAGAGAGAGAAAAAAAAAAAAAAAAAAAAGAAAGGTATGCAAGGGATTGTTTGAGAAGAGCATATCAAACTTCACAACAATAAATGAGCGCATCAAAAAAGTGTTAATGACATTGGGATACTATGAAAACTAATCATGACATATATATCTGGACAGCATAACAATACCGAGTAAGTACTGAAAGGAACTAGATTCTAATGCATACATACATATTATATAATTGCAGATGAGCGTGCACATAAGTAATGCAATAGCATGTTCCATAACTTTCTTTGAAAATGTATTTAATATAGCTATTTCTAACATTGTAACATTTGGGCGTCTATATTTTATTTAATAAATATTTTTTGAGTGCAAGAGAGAAATTCTTATTCTGTTTTATTTCTAGTGGAAGGGTATTCCACACGGCGATTCCATTAGCTGTAAGTTTTCTGTTACCGTATACATTCTTTGTTTGCTGAGTAAGATAGTTTCCTTTTACTTTGTTACGGCTTGCATAACTGGAACATGAAAAATTTGATGAGAAATCTGGATAGTTAGTGTTTATACTAGAATGGACCATGAGAGCTGTTTTATAATCTATTAGTGTGCTGAACGGCATGATATTTAGGTTTCGGAAGAGTGGTAGCGTGTGTGCCGTATAGTCCTGAATTCGTTATAAATCGTATTGCTCTTTTTTGAAGTTTTATGACCGGTTCTAGGTACGTGCGGTAAGTGTGACCCCAGGTAACAACACAGTAGTTTAATTGACTATGGAATACGCTGAAGTAAATTATGCGTAAAGTCGGTAAATCAAAAAGGTCTCGACACTTATATAGAAGAAAACAAGCTTTACTCAATTTTTTGCAGACTTCGGCAATGTGTGGTTTCCAGTTAAAATTTTCATCAAGGATAACGCCTAGGTATTTTATCGAATGTACTCTTTGCAGCGCTGAATTGTTTAGTGTGAGTGTGCATGTGTGTTCCTCAAGGGTTTTGCGTGGTGAAGTAAACACAATGTACTTGGTTTTCTGTGTATTTAATGTTAGTCTATTTGAAGAGAACCACTGGTGGATATCAACAAGCTCCGAGTTCACGGATGCTATGGTATGGTTAAAAGAATCTTGAGCGCATATGAGAGCTGTATCATCAGCATACATAAATATGGAAAAGTTTTGTACCACGCTAGGCAAATCGTTAATAAACAGCGAGAAAAATATTGGTCCAAGAACAGAACCTTGGGGTACTCCTATAGTTGTATTAAGAAACTCTGATTGGGTATTGGCTAATTGTACTGTTTGTTTACGGTTTTCCAGATAGCTTTTAAAGAACTCAAGACACATTCCACGAAAGCCATAGCATTCTAGTTTATTTAATAATATGTTGTGGTTGACAGTATCAAAGGCTTTTTTTATATCGAGAAATATACCTACCACTGTTCTATTGTTATCTAAGTGAAAATTGATAAGTTCAGAAAGTGACAAACAGCTGTGTCGGTTGACCTGCCCTTTCTAAACCCATGTTGACAGGTTGTAAGAATACTTTCGTGTTCTAGGAAAGACATGATTCGTTTAACTATTAATTTTTCAAACACAATATTTATGATACTTAAAATGGAAATGGGACGGTAGTTTTCTGGTATGTTTTTGTCACCGGCCTTGTAAATCGGGATAATCTTTGACAACTTAAGAAGTTCGGGGTACGTAGACGTATAAAATGATAAATTAAAGATTTTTTCTAGAGGCACACAAAGGATGTCAATGCATTCCTTTAGCGCTAAAGAAGGTATATTGTCGCATCCGACTGAAAACTTAACTGGCATACCACAAACTACAGCCACAATTTCACCAGCCGTTATATCAGTAAACTTAAATGTGTTAGGGTTACGAGGAGGGTATTTAATGTATTCTTCGCTGATCGCCGTAGCCGCCAGTCGAGAACTGAAGGTGCAAAAGTAAGTGTTAAACGTCAAAACTAGGGTACTTAATGATATTCCGAGAACCTCAATGTCTGGCATGGTCATATAGCTTGCAGACGGTTTAAGAACCGAATTTATAATACGCCATGTTGTTCGTGAATCACCTGAATTTTTCGTTATCAAGTTCGTGTATTGTCGTGTAAAGCCGGATACTTCAGAACAAGCGCACTGAAGGACAATAATTTCTTTGTAGAGATTCTTTTTAGAGCATGCAAGTCTTTTTGCTGTCTGTCACCATCATAATCATTGTCATTATCATCATCGGCTGCTAACTGTAACCATTGCGTGTTTTGTGTGTTTTGTGTGCAAACTGAGCAATAGAGCGCGCATTTATATTCCTTTCTTTTTCTTCTTGTATTCATTCTCTTGAACTTTAATATAAGAACTGAAGAGGTGAGCAGCCATGAAGCATGATAATACATTGTACCAATTATTCATTTTAAACTGAAGTGCAATGGTAATAAGCACGAAGCTCACTTTTGGCTATGTGTCTCTGTTCGTGTGTTGTGTAATTTATCTGTGTTCCTACAATACGCGCACTCGCTCGTCACTGAGCGTACTACCACTTTATTTATGTGCTCGAAGCTCGTAAGCATCAGCTGTATAATGTGTCATGCGAGCGTCCTTGCTTGCTTTTTTTTTACTTCCTGGAATTTTTTTTGTTCTTCGCATCACCTGTAATGCCGGCTACTACTTCTCTCTTAGCGTGCAGCCCATACTGAAAATAAAAAAAAAACAAAAAATAGAACAAACGAGACGTACACAGTAAGCAGGGAGTAGCCATCGGCTCTAAGCAACACGCAAACAAAGCATTGTAGCTTGAAACGGAATAACAACGAGCTCAAATCTAAAAGAAACCGCCTTTTTGTGTGTGAAAAACAACGATTCGCAACATATCATTTGTTTAGACACTGGGCTGAACTGTAGCTGAACATGTGTGCAGCTGTAGCTGAACTTGCACAATCTATATTCCAGTTTCATTTTAATATTTCATATTCATATTAAAGATCACTATGAAAGAAACAGTTAAAGTTAGCCAAGAAGTATTCCGGATTTAACGTCGTTCCACTTTATAATTGCTTCCCCCCCCCCAAAAAAAAAACTGCTTCTTGGACCTCTTTTTTTTTTTTTTTTTTGGTGTAAGGACCAGAAACTAATCATGTAGCCCATCTGTTTTGTGCTCTGTTATGTAGGATGTTATGAGATAAAACAGCTTCAGCTTGTTTATTTTTTCTTCCTTCTTTTTCTTAACTTGCCTGCGCTCGCATTGACCATAAATCACCAACATAAAATAAAACACAAATCTGTGCAGTTCCCAAGCCTTCATTAAGAGTACGCTCACCCTCCTCTCGAAAAGCATGTACTTTGTTTTTGACGAAATTTTTTCCCCTTCGTGTACCCAACAAAAGCTATTAATTTATCCGCCCAAGTCTGCTCTTGGCCATATTTTCTCGCCGCATTTTCCTGGACATATTTTTCTTACGCCGGGCCTTCAGCCCATTTCATTCTGTCGTGAACACGCCTCCAGGAGGCGCCTTGTCGCGATAAACATTTCTCTTAATATTTTGTGCGCCGCTCTTCTTCAACCTGCGCAATATTTTCAACTCCTCCACCGAGATGCTATTAATTTTCATCTCTAGGTCTTCGTGCAGCCAACTCATTAATGCATTTGACAGCATTTCGCTGTACACTGTTCTTTTATGACATACACGTCAAAATAGCGTGCACATTCATTATTTACTTTTTTTGTAGCCCTTTCCTCATATATATATATATATATATATATATATATATATATATATATATATATATATATATATATATATATATATATATATATATACACAGTGGTGTTGTGCGCTTCACGAGGCAACGCGATGACGTTAAAATGCGAAGGAACGATGTTTTTCAGAAAGGTTCAACACATTTTTTTGCGGTTTTACATTCTATGAAACTCTTCTAGTGCGGTCCCGTCTTTTTTACTGCTTTAATTTATTGTATTTTTTATGAGCGCAAGATACCCAAAACATTCCTTTTCCTTGCCTGGCCTGAGTAATAGATATATTTCAGAGTTAAGCGCCATCAAATGCCACCAAAAAAATGTCTAAGCAAAAAAAGAATAACTTTTCACAGACGGAAACAACAAAATGAAATGGCGTGAGACCAAATGTATCGAGATGTACAAATAAAAAAAAGCGAGAAAACGTCGACGTTGTCTTCGAAGATTTACGGGCGCATACCTCGAACGCGCATACCTGGAACAAAAGCCGAACCTCCATTCTCCTGCCCATCCGCTAGACACTCTGATACCTACACTTTCTTTTTCTTTCTTGTTTTTCATCGTATAAAACCTACCTCGTAGGCTGAGAGATGAGGACAGTGTCGGGCTTTGTCGCCAGCCGTATGCGCAATTTTTCTTCCTTTAAAAACCTCCTCCGCGGGCTTTTACTTTCCGCTACGGCTTGCAGGATTCTTTTTCTTCTTCCATTCCCCCCGCGCCGCCATTGCCCCGCTAACCTATCCAAATTCGCCGTGCATCGTCGCATACAATTCTCTCCCCAACGCTCCCCCCCAAGAAGCCGCTCGGTATACGTGCTTCGAATACATAAATTTCAAACAGGAAGGGGCCACTCGCAGCAAAGTTACGAAGCACGCGGCTACGTAACCACATTGTCGCATGCGCACCTCTCTTTTCGTTGCTGCCATTTGGTTAGATTTACTTTTTTTTCCGGCTGCGCGCGCACGCCACTTTGTCGTTTATTACGTGCCCACCCACCGCGGTAGATATGGGAAAGGCTGAAGAACCTGGCCTGGTGCGCGCTTCCATACCTTCTCGTATCATTTGCTTTTTCGTGCTTTTTACGCTCGTTTTATTCTGTTTCTTTTCTCCTAAGCCTGACGCGCTCCTCCTTTAACCCTTTTAAGATTCTCGGAGGCACGTCTGGCCTCACAACGGGATCGTCTGCTACCGTCGTCGTCTGCTACGATGATCGTCTGCTCCCTGCACCGCTATGCCACGCCTATGACTCCCCCCCCCCCCCGCCCCCCCCATCTTATATCACGGATCGAGCCCTCCTTTAAACCTTCAAGCCTGCCTATCGCGCGCTTAAAAAAAAAGGCAAACAAAGCTAGAGTTCCCGAACACGTGCGAAGACGGGTGTCTTCTAATCCCCTTCTGCCAGGGGGTGCATGGCCGCTGCCTGTATGTACGATTATAAGCAGACTTGGGGGCCCCCTCCTTCCTTGCGCCATTCCCCTCCTAGAAGAAGCTATGCTTCGCTTGCGAGAAGTTCTTACGTATATAAATATTCGACGTCTTTCAGTTTGTTTGCACTCTGGCTATTTTTTTTTTGTCTCCCTCTTGGCGATAACACTGTCGGCCCCAGTCCTTTGCCATATTGCTCCTTATCGATCCTAATTCAGATTAGCTTGGCGAATAACTTTTCTGGTCCTTTAAAAATGAAGAACGGAACACACGGGTGGCAAACAACAATTAATAACTTTGGTATGACGTAACCAATAATTGAGAACTTTGAGGAACAGCCGGCATTAAGCCAGTTATAAACACCAAGTCCTTACGTTTCAAGTTCGCCGACTGATCATCCGTACGAAATGCTTGGGCGGTGATGTTTTTTCTTGCTTCTTTTGTGTCTACGGTTAAAAAAACTACCGTTGTGATTAAAATTTAATATCATATGTGTGTTTACCGAAAATTGAGAATTATTTAGAGTACGGAGCGTTCCGTTAGGGCAGAGCGGTAAGCTGTCCTTTAAGGGGCCCTGCAACACATTTTCAGTACAGTTCTTTTTCTTTATCCTCCTTGGCATAGTCACAAAGCACTGCCGATCGGGAGTCGACGCTCCTGACAACATGTGAGCCAAAAACCGTAGCGTAGCACGCGGCCTGGCATTTACAATTTTGAAATAAGCTAGAAATCACTCGCTCTTCTCTCAACAAATGATGTGATAATCCAAGATTACGGCGTAATAAACCCAAAGACCGCGGCCTTTAGCTGACTTGAGCATTGTGAGCTGTATAGTTACCTCGACCGCCGCTGAATGCCGCCACGTACCCGCGCTGCATTCTATAGTGCCGGGATTACACGCAGAATAGAAGTACACCAGCGCATTCGCGATCACTCTCCAAGTAAGCCACTCCAAGTAAGAAAAAAAAAGCGAAGAAGTACTGAAACTCATGACGCGCGCTGACGAACGGACGTAGCTTCTCGCCCCCTTGTCACCCTCCCCTGTGTAGTCTTCAGCGCGCTCACGGGTAAGGAAGGAGAGAGCACGCCCTTAAAGCGTGTGGCAAATCCCTTTAATACCGCTCATACTCGACGGACTCTAAAAACCTTTTGGGCCAGTCCATTCGTGAGGCAATAATGAAGCCATTCTAGTTGGAAAGGTGTTGCAGGTCCCCTCTAAACGGCCCCTAAATAACCTTCGAAACGTCTCATTTGACAGTGTAATACTCCTTAAAACAGCTTCAGTACGTCGTCCCGAAAATGGCGCTTACCCGCCTCACCTGAGCCGCCTCGGCGTCACCCATGACTTCGGTCAAGCGAGCGCGATATTCTCTCTTGGCGTTTCCCATTCTTCCGACGCACTTCGTGAACGCCAACAGGGTGACTCACGTGACGTCATTAGCGCGCAAGATCTCGATTGGTCCATGTACGAGGCATATCAGTTGTGAATGGTCTCCTATCCTGCTTTGCCGTGCAGTCACAAGTTCTGCCTTATCTCGCGTGACTCGTCTCGCGGGACGATCAACTGATTTCACTTCGTTTAGGGCGCATCCGACTGCGCAAGCGTGGGTTACGACGTGTAGTCCGTCCAGCCGTGGATTTTTTTATTTTGGTCGGATACTTTTTTTTCTGCGTATTTTCCTGATAGTTAGGGCCTCACAAGACCACAAACGAAAAATTGAGCCAGTCGTGCAAGTATTTATGGATTAATAAACCTGGAGTCAAATTAGGTAATCAGGACTCAGTGCTTGTGAAACGAGAAAAATTGCTTTTTTTTTATTCCTGTTACTCACTAGAGTACACAAGATATGAACCAACGTCTCATTTGACAGTGTAATACTCCTTAAAACAGCTTCAGTACGTCGTCCCGAAAATGGCGCTTACCCGCCTCACCTGAGCCGCCTCGGCGTCACCCATGACTTCGGTCAAGCTTCTTCTTTGTGGCTCCGAGCTCCGCAAACATGTCGCAAACTTTGGTGTCATTCACAGTGGGGATCATTGAAGACGTATTGCCCCAAGAATGAGCACTTTTGGTTTCATTTCCGAGGTGCTAGGGCGAATTCTGTGTGGTGGTGTCAGTCGACACCGCCAGGACCGAAAGGGGTAGACGAACGGCGCGACATACTGATGGGCCCAAAGCTCAGTGCTGAAATCGTCCACGTGTTTTATGACGAAAGAAACTGCGGGGAGGTGATAGCGCCTGCAAGAATGGTATTGAAGGCAATAATGAAACAACTCTCTCTTTTTTATACTCGGCGCGGTTTAGGGTCCCATAAAAAAAAAATTAAGCCTGTTCCAGGTCTGTGCAATCTGTGTAAGCAGTGGAACTGGCAAGCAAGCGCCAGCACATGGATAACCTCCTTTATTTTTCTTCGTCTTTTCTTCTTTCTTTCATCTTTCATTCTTTCTTAATCTCTTTCTACGTATTCTTCTTTCTTTCATATTTCTTTGTTTTCTTATCTCTTTCTATGTCGCCCTATCCCCTCCTACTAACCTTCACATACCTCCTCCGCATCCACACTTCTGATTCCCACCCACTGCTAGGCTGTACAGTACTATACATGATTATACTATGGTTTACCATCTGACCTCTTCCTTTCCATCCTCCTCAACCTCGCTTCCCTTTCCCATCATCTTGTTATAGTATAGGCCTACATACTGTGCAATGCTAGGAGCTGATTGACACATACTCGCTTTATGCTGGTCACACGAACCGGTGGAATGAATAGCTTAACCCTTTCAGGCCCAAATTATTCTTTAAGTAAGCAACTGGTTTTTACATTTTGAGGTGCGCATGATTACGGTAGTCCAAAAGAACGAACACAAAAAATTGTGATCACAATTTTCAATGAAAAGTAATGAGTGAGCGAATTATTTAATAAAGATTTGCGAGTGAATATTTCGATAATTTTTGTTTAACTGATCACTTTAAAATTATTCAGACGGGATAGCATAATCCCCGGTAGCCAAAATTCAAATTTTCGACAGAGAACTGAAGAAAGTGTCCTATCTCTGTACGGTGAAAGAAGAAGCTGCCCCAACGAAAAGGGGGAACAGCGCGACTGCTTGTGTAATTTCTCTGTTCCCACGTTACCTCGAATTATTGTGTGTACCAGCTTGGCTGCATATGTGGAGCATCCGCTCTACATATGAGTTCTAAACCTGAGTTCTTGAGGAAGAACAACACTTGGTTCTTTTAGGGGCGAAGCTCCTTAAAGCGGCACCCGTTCGTCCCTCGTAATCGTAGTGCGTAACCAGTCGTAACGCTAGTACCAGATCTTGACCTCCAAGGTGGCGCCGGTGGGAGATTTTTCCTGTGCGTTGTTGAACAATAAAATATTCGCAGCGTGCGCGTTAACTAAAAGCCGAATTCTTCTGTCTCTCATTCCCATTAGCAGCCATTGTTTACCTCCAAGGTAGTGCCTGGTGACATTTCTCCTGTGCGTGATTAAACAATAAAAATTTTTGTTCATAACGCCGTTTATTGATGAAATAAACCAACGAAAGACGCCAGATGTTTTCTAAAAGCAAAACAAAAGAACGCCAGATGTTTCTAAAGCAAAACGAAAAGACGCCAGCTGCTTAACGAAAGACGCCAGATGTTTTCTAAAGCAATGGTTTTCTAAACAATGAAAATTCACAGCGTACATGTAAAATTAAAGTGAGCTGCAAGTCGTCATAACTCTCATCGAACCTTTATTATAAACGCGCCCGATCTCACGTCGGTGATGATGTACTGGGCAGAATTCACGGAAGATTCACGGTTTACCGATGAACCTCCGCAGCTTCGCCCACTCATCATCATTCACTCCGTGGATATGCTGTGATTTTTTTTTTACCGGGTGGTTGCTGACTGACCTACAAAATTAATTATTGTAATTCGAGCCACTGTGCCTGAAAGAGTTAAACAGCTCCGGTCTTTAAAAATTTGCGTATTTTGAACTGGTTGAGCCGAATGGGAGCAGCGATTACCGCTGCCTTCATATCATTATCGCGTTTATTAAGCAAATAAGGACAACTCCGTGCACTATGTGCATTACTACATGAAAGCTCTACGCTGATGTCCCTGCGCTTAACACAACTTACGTGAAGGAACTGATATGTGCACAACTGCTGAAATATGTCTGTTTAAAACATAATGCGAACGGTTCAGCGCGATATGTGCACGTACTCTATGAGAGATCAGTAAGCGGCCCTCTGACCATTCCAGCAGCGATCGGATCATCGTGTATAGAAAACAGAATGACGATTCGGAGTACTGCCTACTCTACTAGGGGATAATTAAAAGCCGTCTCTGTCGTGCAACCTAATAGCGAGTTTTAGTATAGCGGGAAACGCTTACGTTAGCGTTAGCGTGCGTCTCAACGATAACGCTAAAACGGAACGCGCTGCGTGCCAACTGGTGGTCTTTTAGTACAGCGGAAGGCATTCCCGCTAACGATAACGCAAGCACATACGGCGCCATCTGGGCATAAAAACACTAAATGCACTGTAGAATCCACAAAAGCGCCATTAAGTCGAGCTGATCCAAAGTCACCGTTGTTGTGTCTCCACGTCGTGTTTGCAGAAGCGTTGAGTGCTGACGACCAGAAACACGTAGCTTTCTGTCGGCATGCCGCGTTCGAGGGTAAGGTCGTCCTCGCTTGTGAAACGCACACGCATCGAGCATCGGATTCGTGCACTGCCGCGATAAACATGAGGGGAAACGAATCTTGACATGTCTCGGCTTGACTTGTGGCCGTATCTTGGAAAGACGCGACTGAAGACAGCGCCGCCGTCTCTGCGCGGCTACAGAAAACATGAGCTGACCTTGCAAACAAATCTTGCTAAGCCTTCTGCAGCGCAAATCCACTTTGTATCTCAAAAACGGACCTATTTTATCGGTGGTACACGGTTGGCGAAGCCTCATTACTCAAAGCTAAATCAAATACGAACATTATTTGGGAATGAATGAGTTTAATAATGCAGGACTACAACCAGAAATATTCGAAGTGGACGGCTCTCGCTTCAACAGGCACCGCCATCTTGTCCTACGTACGGGATCCCTTGAGTGCGTTAGCGTTGAACGCTTTATTCCAGAAATAGCGTTCGTGCGTAAGAGCTCGGGCTACGTTTACATTCTGCTCTTGCGCAGTTAGGAGCAAGCAAGGAGGTTAAAGAAAAATTGCTGGAGTGGCGATTATTGCGCAAGAGTGAAGCCGTACCCACCACAATATGGCGGCTGCGCCCGCCATCTTAGTAGGGGCATGATAAACCGTAGGCGTTTGGCGAAGGAAAGCGAGCATTTTCCTCGCACGCCAGACGAGTTCAATATGGCAACTTTTACGGGTCAGATACTGCTGCAAGTGTGTCTTTGTGCGACTAGTTATCGATTGTAAGCCTCAAAGTCACGGCAAATTTTATTTGAGATCAATCGCCAATACTCCTCTCGACGGGTTACTTTCGTCGGCAACAACGATATTTTATTTTATAATTAACGTAGTACTTACACTAACAGATCAAAGCCATTTGATCTCTAAGTAGGCAGCACCAGAAAAGAGCTATTTTGGTGGGCAAAAGCCGGCTTCACTTTTGTTGGCAAGGCGTTTCGAGAGCTTCCACTCGAGAATTTTTTTTTAAACCTCCTTGGGAGCAAGCAAAGCTAACGCTAAATCCTTGCGTTTGCTGTTTTACGATATACTAAAACTAAAGCCTCGGATCATGCACGGTCAGTGGAGCCGAAGCTTCTAAAGCAATAGTTCCGACCTGTCAAAACCTTCTTAGCGGCGACGGCAGCACGGTGCCTTTCATCAAACAATTGAAGTTTTAAACTTTCTGCAGGGGTAAAACGCGCTCAGAATAAGGTAAACATTTATTTACTACGTACGTCTCTTAATTCAAGCGTAAAAAAAAATAATAAATTATAGTGGACAGGGTTTCCACTCACACTCACTATATACATCGCTACAGCCCAATTAGTTATTCCTGCTTCTTGTCAAATCAAAGTACAGAGCACTCACTTTTCATAACTGCTGCCAAACCCCACACGGGAGGACTGGGAGGCAGCCCTACTCGGCTGTTCCGACCTGGCGAGCCAGAAGGCCCTGGTCGACCGAGCCCGAGTCGCGGCGGTCGCCGCGACTGGAATGAGGAGCCCACGCAGTGATTACGAGGAAGGAAATTTGAGGTGGTCAGGGCCACCTCCGGGCCACCTCAAACTTCCTCCCTGTATTATACCTGTATAAAAGTTTGCTCTCTCTCTCTCACATTGCTAGAGGCTGCAAATAAGCGCAAGCTATACTTTAGCGTTCTCAGCGCACTTCGCCACGCTGGCCGAAGCTATACTCCATTTCATACATCAGGGGCAACGCTGTAGAAGCTATGCGGGAAGTTCGGTCAGCAAAACGTGCAAGTGGACGCGTCTCGCGCTTGGATTTCGTCGTTGTAAACGGGGCCTACGTGATTGGCTCCGGCTACGCGCTACCGGAACTGATCGCGGAGGCCACAATACGAGAACAAGGAGAGGCTAAGCGATCCAGAACAACCTATTGGCTCACAACCATACAAATGATGGGGTTTGTTTATTCGTGAGGCACAAAGCATCTTCATTAATTACTCAGTGTAAAACGAAAATATGGCATCTCCATTGCTCTGAAACCCAAGGAAATGCGTAGCGCAAGCACCCAGCGATTCCCGTTCGTAGGGTTCCCACTGCTCCGTTTACCAAAGCGTTGATGACGCCAATGTTTGAGGTAAGCATGTAGGGTTTCCCCCGCGCGAGTATATCTTGTTAGGGAGATTCGCCAACTCGGTATGCGACATGTGCGTTACTTTTTGCTGCGCTTTATCGACTTCCTGCTTGTTACGGTAGTTATGCGTCGTCTGCACCGAGTTCTGTCAGGTTCTTTCTCCCATCACATGTAGCGACGCAGCGCCGGTGATGCGTAGGGGAGGGGCAATCGGTCGCTCGGCAACGCGGTGGCGCCCTCTCTTGCGTGGCCCCGGAGTCAGCCGCAGGTTTTCGAAACGTTTGAAGAATAGCTGCCTCCCGTGGGCACCGGTGAGCTGGGAAAAAAGTGACGCTTTGCATGTCTACACTACAACCCACACCCACGGCGCTTTGCGCCAAGGAACCGTCTTGCTCATGTACGGGAAGCCGCTGCAAGGAACACGTCCCGCGAACGCACATGCGTGCTCGCTCACGCCTCGCGAACGTTCCGTGCGAGGAATGCTGGGATACATCGCCGACGCAACCCGGAGCATACGGCAAGAATTAGGAGCGGAGCTATTAGAGCCTTTTAGCAAGCTACGGAAATGCGGTACGTAATTACGGTATGGTAACGGTACGGTATTCCCGTACCGCTTCTCCTTTCTCTTTCGTTGTTCTTCAGGCGCTCTCAGTACCAGAGACAGTGCGACCCTCGAAAGACAGGTTCCTCGTTAACAACGCGTGGGCTGAAAGCCAGCAACGAGCCGCTCGCCTCCTTTCCTTTGAACTCGCCTACGGGAGCCATTTTCTACCCCCTCCCCTGGGCTGCACGCCTTAGCAGCCATACTTAGGGCTTACTAAGAAATGTTGCTGGGTGAATACTTAACGCCCTTTTCTGTTTTGTCTTCAGTCCTTCATTAATGGCTATGTTTGTTCTATATACTTCAGTAACCGTAATTTTAGCGCTGGAAAAGAAAACGCATTAGAGAACACACGAACAGTTTAGCGCTTGTCCTGTATTCTCTCATGTGTTCGTCTTTTTTAGCGCTAAAATGAAGTCAGTCAGTCGGTCGGTCGGTCGGTAAAGAACTTTATTGAAGTGCTGAAGGGCCGACTGCAGGCCGCACTGTCGTCAAATATTTAGGGCTGCATTTTGTTCTGTAGTCGGATGCAACGTCAGAAGTCCGCGGAATTTCCTCCTCAAAGCCGGTTGCACGCAGGCCTACACCAATGGGCGCGCTCTCCTGAATGACGTCACTAGTGGGACGGCCAGCGATGCGGCCTTTGGAGAACAATGCCGAGAGCATGAGTGGCACTATTTCTTTAGTCGCGGAGGCGATGACCTGCCGCGCTTCGTTCGTCTGAGCGGGGACCCTCCGGATTTGTTAAGTTGCATCCGACTATAGGGAACCCAAGCTCAAGTTTGCGGCACGACGACAGCGCCGCGCTGCGGCTCTGGAGAGAAGCTCTGGCGCAACTGGGTGCAAGCGCAGCCGACTCGTTTTTTGGCAACGGGCACACGCGCGCGCGCGCGCTGCTCAGTCGATGCGGGAAACTGGGGCGCCGTGCCGACAGCTTGGCACGCTGAACCGAGAGGCTTGCAGTGCGAAGCTGCGCACATCAGCGATGGCAGAAGCGACCCCGCGGAAGCGCAAGCGTGGTCCGAAGTACTGCGGTGTCGTGGCCTGCCACAACAGTGCAGACAACACCAAGGCACGCGATTCACTTGTGAAACTGTATCGGTTCCCGGGCGTGCCATACGAGAAATAAAGGCGGCAAGCGTGGATAGCTGACAACGCTGTCTCGCCTTCTATTTTGGCTGTCTGAGTTAATCGCTTTCGTTCGTTTCGTGTACCTGAATGGGTACGTAATGGGGCGCATGCACGCAGCGGCTACAGTTATGATTACTCGCTGTCTTCTCGCATTGTGAAAGTCCAGTTACGGCTGTAGGTGAAACAACTTTGAGTTTTGATTCCCCGTGTTCCTGAGACCTACCCGTCGTTGTTGAACGTTCACACTCGCGTTATACCGTTAGCGTTGCCCGGTTGGTTGAATTCAACTGAACTCTGCATATTGTCAGAAGTTCGGCGCCTGCAATTGACGCGTCGGGAAGGCTGCTTTATCACGCCGGAACGGACGTCCGTGCATTTTCAGCAAGCCTTGACATCGTCTTGCAGGTTTTCTTTGTTTTTGTCACTTTATTAGGGTGATATATATTTAAGCCGCTAAATATAACTGGCACTTAATACATGCTTTCCAATCGTAACCTTGAAGTAACCACCTTCTGATTTTGTGCAATTTTCTAGCCGCGTTCGCGCAGCAGGTTTTACACGCCTGTGAAGTCGATATCATCATAAAAAGAGAGCGCAAGCATGACGCGGGAGCCGAAAAAACGAGGCGGGCAGTTCATCTTGTTTCACAGTGGTTAAATCTCAGCTAGCTGCCTCGCGTCTTAATCGGCGGGTGATTCTCCAGCGGCACGGAGGACTTGACTCTAACCTTCTCAGGAAACAGTGCCATGGCCGTATAATTTTTTTTTTTTCGCACGCCGCAAACGTTTGTTCACGAAAGTACACGGCTGCTACTGTAAGCATGCCATATCAAAACAACAATCATATGACTCGTAGCCCACACCACAGAACATCGATGCCCCGCAGGGGCGTCTGTGGAAGCAGGCGTTTGGTGTGTAGCGACACCACGGACCCGAGCTAACGGGGGGGGTTTCGACCCCCTCCCACGCCTAGCCGTGCGTGGCTTTGCCGTGTCCGGGGAAAAGGGGATCCTGGGGGTTGAGCCAACGCCGGGTGATTGGACCTTTAAGGCCCCCCGGCAGAGGCAACACACCCCTTTGGCCCCGGCTTCACGCAGACGGCACCCCCGGGCTGACCCACCCTGGGGGAAATCGGCAGTCACCTCTTCCTATCCTGCTCTTCCATCTTCGCCTTTCTCTCGCGCTTTTGATCTGTCCTGTCCCCTTTTTCTTCTGTTACTTCCGTTTTTCATGGTGGCTAGGGTTAACCGTGCGTGACCAGTCTTCCTTGGCTGGTCGTGTACGGTTATAGTAGTTATGTATGGCTAGTGCTATAAATACACTCCCTGGTTGGGCTCCAAGGTGGGCGGCCAGCATGGCTACCGAACATGACATTTTTTTTATGGAAAAACATCCCACTTCCCAAAAAACTGATCGGCTCCGAAAGCGGAACCGCACCGAAGTAACGAAAGAGTTCATGTCTAAATGCAACAACTTCACCAAGTTCTTTGTCATCAGTTCAAAAAGTACAACACCGATGCAGGACATATCACCTTTTCCGATCGCCAAAGCCATCAAAGAATGCATCAACGGAGACTACGATGCTAGGAAAATGAATTCCGGTGACCTTTTGATAGAAGTCCGTAACGAGCAACAAAGCAACAATATTAGGAAACTAAACAAAATTGGTGATCATGAGGTATCTGTCACACCACACCGATCACTAAACCATGCCAAGGGCGTGATCTCCGACAATGATCTTGTAAAATGCACCGATGCAGAAATTACCGAAGCCTTAGCTGATCAAGGAGTGCTTTCCGCTCACAACATAATGATCAGAAGAGAAGGAAAGGAAATCAGAACGAGGCATGTAGTATTGACTTTCGCGAGCACAACCCTCCCATCTGCGGTACATGCCGCCTACCTACATCTCAAAGTAAGACCCTATGTGCCAAACCCACGACGGTGCTTCCGGTGCCAGCGGTATGGCCATGGGTCACAGGCGTGCCGAGGAAAAGCGACGTGCGTGAAGTGCGGTCTCACCGACCACATCGATGATGAGTGCACAAACGAGCTTCGGTGCATTAACTGCGAGGGCCCACATGCTGCATATTCCCGGACTTGTCCTGTATGGAAAAAGGAAAAACAAGTAAACACATTGAAAGTACAAGACAACATCTCATACTCCGAAGCGAGGAAACGAGTAGAGTTCGCCCAGAAGGGCTCCTACAGCCAAGCGGTACAGCGAGGGCGGGTACCGCAAATGGTGTCGGTCAGCACTCAGGTCCAACTGCAGGACCTAGTGTCGGCCCTGCAGCCCTCACGTAGAGAGTCGGAAGGTACTCGACAAGCACCTTCCACTCGAGGCCTGGAAGCCCCCGCTGCTGCTGGTACCATCCAGCGTAGCGTAGAGGCCACGCAGACCTCGTTAACGCTGTCGAAGGGAAGGCTCCCTCCAAAAAAGCCAACACTCTCGCTGAGCAGCTCCAACGATGAACGCCTTTGCGGCGCTGACTCGATGGAAGTCTGCCCTGCAGACACAGAAGAGGTTGCTGCGGGCAGCAAACCTCCAAGACCACCGGTCGTGCCTCCAATTCCCCCTGGTAGGGGAAAAGGGGCCCGACATCCGGTCAGTGCCCCGGGAAAGGGCACATGACCAGTTTTAGTCTTTCTTGCGTAATCTGTGACGTCTTTCTTGTCACCCTCACTTACAGTTTTACCCACATCACCTCAATAATCAAGCGATTCTTTAGTTTTTATCATGACGTTTTTAATACACTGGAATTGTAGAGGCCTCATACCCAACTTGGGGGACATTAAAGATATTATGCAGAACTTTTCGCCTATAGCACTGTGCCTACAAGAAACGAATCTAGGCCCGAAAAACAGCAATTTTTTAAAAGATTTTACGGTTGTTCGAAAGGACCGCGAGAACGCAAGTCGACTATCAGGGGGAGTGGCCATAATCGTGCAAGGTGGCACTCCCACCCGTGAAATCAAGTTAAATACCTCTCTCGAAGCTGTAGCGGTTACAGTTTTATCCCCTAAAACCATCTCCATTTGTTCAGTTTACATCCCACCTCATGAACAAATAACTCTTCGACAACTTGATGACCTAGCAGCGCAGCTGCCTGAACCATACCTTTTAGTCGGTGATTTTAATGCCCACTGTACACTCTGGGGCAGTGAGAAAACAGACAACAGAGGTCAAGTTATTGAAGATTTTGTCCTATCAACCAGTATATGTCTTTTAAACTCAGGTTCACCCACATATTTCTCGCCTACATCACGAAAGTTTAGCTGTCTCGATTTAGCTTTTTGCTCGCCTTGTGTTTTTAGTGAATTTAAATGGGAGGTCCTATACACCTCATACGGAAGTGATCACATGCCTGCCATCATCAAACTGACATCCACCTTTCCTACCATCAGATCTAAACCACGCCGCTGGAGGCTAGAACGCGCGGACTGGCCTCTATTTAAGAAAACCGCTAAACTCGAGGACGTACTGACGTCTGAAATGAGCATTGACGAAATGAACGAAAAAATCACAGCAGCCCTGGTAACAGCGGCAGAAACAGCAATACCACAATCGTCGACCATTGTTGCGCAAGAAGGTGAATC
Organism: Rhipicephalus sanguineus; assembly: GCF_013339695.2. Taxonomy (NCBI): domain Eukaryota; kingdom Metazoa; phylum Arthropoda; class Arachnida; order Ixodida; family Ixodidae; genus Rhipicephalus; species Rhipicephalus sanguineus. The sequence goes on along the minus strand of NC_051182.1, from coordinate 84,948,975 downwards.
CTTGGTGGACGCCTGAGTGCACGCAGGCAAAGAAACAACAAAATAAAGCATGGAGTATCCTGAGGAGGTACCCTACCTACGGAAATCTCATAAGTTTCAAACAGGCTAAGGCTAAAGCGCGATATGTCCGCAGACAGGCAGAAAAGTCGTCATGGCAAAAATATGTGTCCTCCATCAACAGCTCGGTCACATCGAAAAAGTTATGGGATCGTCTGAAGAAGTTTAGGGGAGACTACTCACCGTATACCATTCCTTTACTCACAGCCCCAGGCATACAAACTACACTACAAGAACAAGCACATATACTAGGCCAACACTTTTATAATACCTCAAGTTCAGCCAACTACTCAGATGCTTTCCTTAAATACAAACAGTCCGCAGAAAAACAGAGGTTGCCTATCACAGGATCCTCACATGAACCCTTCAATGCTCCAATAACACTACACGAGTTAAACAGAGTACTTTCTTCAGACAAAAAAACGGCAGTTGGCGAAGACCGAATTCACTATTCAATGCTTGCCCATCTCTCACATGCCTCCATGAATGCTCTACTAGCATTTTTCAACAAAATATGGGACAGTGGCACTTTACCAATATCATGGAAAAATGCAATCATTATACCTTTCCTGAAAGCCGGGAAGCCACCTACATCCGCAAACAGCTACAGGCCAATCGCCCTCACAAGCTGCTTAGCAAAATCCTATGAAAGTGTCGTAAATACAAGGCTGACTTTCACTCTCGAAACAAAAGATCTACTTGACATCCACCAGTGCGGTTACAAAAAGAATTGTTCAACAACAGACCATCTTGTCCGATTAGAACATGAAATAAGGAACGCCCTTCTGCATAAACAACACTGCCTTACAGTCTTCTTTGATCTCGAGAAGGCGTACGACACCACATGGAGGTTCGGTATATTGAGAGATCTGGCAGATCTGGGGATCCGCGGAAAAATGCTCAAATGTCTAGCTGACTTTCTGTCAAATCGAACTTTCCAAGTCCGCCTTGGAACAACCTTTTCACGTGTGTTCATCCAAGAAAACGGGGTGCCTCAGGGATGCGTACTGAGCACAACCTTGTTCATAGTAAAAATAAACTCTATAAATAGAATAATACCCCCCTCTGTCATGCATTCATTATATGTAGATGATCTTCAAATCTCATACCGAGGATCAAACATGGTTACCTGCGAACGACAAGTTCAAATCACATTAAATAAACTGACACAATGGGCAACTGAAAACGGGTTTCGTTTCTGTGCTGAAAAAACTGTTGCAGTGACCTTCTCCCAAAAAAGGGGCTTACACCCTGACCCTGTTCTAAAGATGCACCGATCTATCCTACCAGTTAAAAAAGAGCACAAGTTCTTGGGGTTCAGATCTCAGCTTCAGATCTCAGCAAGAACCTCTCATTGGCGACATTCTACACACACTTTTACACGTAAATCCTAACCACTCAATCCGTTTTTGTTGGGTCCCAAGTCATGTTGGGATCCCAGGAAACGAAAAGGCGGACAGGTGCGCGGCCAATGCCAAACGTGCAACTCTATCAAATATAAAGGTACCTTTGAAGGATGGGCTTCGCACCATTCGCGGAGCTCTGAATGACAAATGGCAGACCCAGTGGAACACAAACTACACTAATAAGCTGCACCTCATTAAACCGGTATTAGGACAGTGGAAAAGCTGCCATCACCAAGATCGCTTCATCGAGGTCATCCTAGCTAGACTTCGAATAGGACACACACACCTCACGCACAGTCACCTACTCACAAAAGAAGCACAGCCCACATGTGAAAATTGTAACGCTCCTCTCACAGTTTTGCACATTCTAATTACATGTCCACATTACGAAATACTGCGACAGAAACACTTCAATCAATTATACAAGACCCACACCCCAATACACCCATCATTAATTCTAGGAGACGACCCACTAGTGCCTCTCACAAGTGTCATGAAGTTTTTAGACGACATAGGATATCTGAACAAGCTTTAAATAACGCGGATTCATCCTTATACCTAGCCCCTTAACACCTTGCTCTTGGCGCAGCATAGCCCAAGTAGCTTTTGCGCCAATAAAACCCAAACAAACAAACAAACAGAACATCGATAGCGTGTACGGCTTCATTTCGGTGTGCATGTAGGCCATTATTCATCTTTAACATGACAGAATGAGACTTACCTCGAGGTATACAGTAAAGACTCGGTGATACGATCACGGCTCGTACGAATTTCGGGGTGACACGAATTTTTCTGTCGTCCCGGTCAAGGCCCATTAGCCTGCAATGTATTGGAGTGCGGTTGTTGCGAACCGATTTTCACCCCGCGACGTTTGATACGAACTTACGCTAGCGCACAGGTACGAACAGGCGCTGCCCGCGCTGTCGCGGAAGAGGCCGCAGTCCTGCGCTGTCGCGGGCATGCGCGCTTCGCGACCATCAACGGTGCGTCTTGCCTCCGAGATTGTGCGCCCGAATCTTGGACACCGTTATGCGTCTTCGCGTTTAGTAGTTTACAGATGGCGCTGACGACGCGTTTCTTTTTTTTTTTCCAACGTGTTCACGCGTGCTGCTGTGCTCGATGCAGCAGCGTCTTTGTACTGCGTTAACACGTGCCTGCCACGTCGATGCAAGCCATGTCCTCGCAATCAGACGTTCTACGAAACAAGAGTGAAACTTGGGCTGCGGGTACATCACGAAGTCCCATGAAAGGTGGACGATGACCCCTAGAGACGAAGGGAACGGTCTTGGCGAAGGAGCTAGGCCTCGCAACGTACGCGCACACCTGCCAACACTCCGATTTGCACAAGAGACTCCCGAATTCTGAGCAAACCTACCGATTGTGCGGGCACGGCCGTAAATCTCCCGAAGAGCACCCCCAACACCACCGCGATAAGAAAATAACAGCAACAAAGGACAGCGCTTCTAAAATTTTCTGGTCATCTATCGCGTGCAAAGCACTTCTTCAGTTACTTTGTCCGCAGTACTTCGTTGTCGTGCAGGAAAGCGTAATACAGTTAGGAAGGGGTTACTAGCGGTCACGCGTCACATCTGGTTCATTAATTACGCACGCGCGCACGCACCGTATAGTATTTACGAGTACAAGTATGATTGTTGACGTCTAAAAAGTTTACTGGCAATCATTCAGAGCTGTTGATGTCGCTGCGGCCCTGAGAAACGCTAAATCAAAACGTATGCCACCTTTCTTTTTTGTCGCATACTAATTTTCCATGTTTTCTGGTGATACGAATTTCTGATGATACGAATATTTTTGGTAATCCCGCGAGATTCGTATCACCGAGGTTTTACTGTACGTCCTACACGGTGTAATCGCGCCTTGGGAAATGCATTTCGCTTTGAGTCGGGCGTCGTTGCCGTCGATCGTCTGCTCTTCACCGTTAACGTGATTGACGAGCCTTTCTCCTTTTATCAAGTTCGCTTTACGGAAGTGCCAGTCAAGCTTGAAGATCGTTTTGAAGCCGCATTGCAAGCGGTACATTGTGAGGCGCCGCAAGTGCACCGCGAGAGCTCTGCACGTGCACGGAAGCGAGCGGCAGTGCGTTGGAGAGAAGGGAAAACGCGCGTTGCTTGCACCCAGTTTGTATTTCTATGCCAGAGATGGCGCTGCCTGTCAAGAGCAGCAGGATGCAGCAGGATGCAGGATACAGAAGGAATGTCTGAGCGGGTCATTATTGCCGGTGACTCAAATTTAGCCCGATGCGCAGCGGCAATCAAAGAAGGGTGAAAGGAGATAAGAAAGTCTCGATAGGGACATTCCCAGGACATACGCTGGGGACAGTCATGAGGCAAGCGAGTGAAAAACTCGCAGCTAAAGCTCACAGACGTAACCTCGTGGTAATTGTGGCAGGGCTAAATGACGTGTTGAATGAAGAATCGTCAGGACTAGCGACGACCTTGATGAAAGGGGTCGATAACATGCGCACCGTGTCCCCCCAGGTGCAAATTGTAGTATGCACAATACCGGAAGTACCAGTGCGCAATATCAACTTGCAAAGAGCGGTTGTCGACGCAAACAAAGAGGTATGGCGAATTAGTCGAGAGAAGGGTTTCGAGGTAGTGGATATAAACAGGGAGGTGCACAGGTGGGGCGGTTTCCAAAGAGACAGAATTCACCACGATAAGAGGCTTGGTCATGAGGTGGGCTGGCGGCTGGCAGGACGCGCAGTAGCTTTTTTGGGGGGCACAAGGGCCCTTCAGAGTCCGGGGTAGCTAGTAACAGCGGAAACAACCAGGACTCTTTGACAGGTAGTATTGGGAAAAACCAGAAAAAAGGTAAAAGAAAAAGGGATAAGGCGCGTGTTGCAATTAGTTACATAAACATGCAGGGTGGCAGAAAAAAAACGCCAGGCCTGCGCTGAAACCGCAGCACAGTCACAGCAAACGCTGGAAGAGCGGCATTTCTAGAGCCCGTTAAGCTCTCTTGGGGCTACAATACAAGTACACTAGAAAGGTACCCACTACGCCATCAATTACAATTTTTGTGAAGTTGGGAAGCACCTACTAAGCCATTATTCGTCATTCTGCGGAGAAGCGAGGCACCAGCTACACGTCTGTAAGGCATTATGTGCACTTTGTTGGCGCGACCACTGATGACGATGAAGAATTATTGCTCAGCCCTTTGTAATGGGTTGGAATCTTTAAACGGCCCACCAGTTATGTAATTTGCATTGGGTGACGCCCGATCGCTATTTCCCTCTCCCGTCATGCTGTATAACATACGTTGACGTGGGAGAGAGACGGGGGGGGGGGGGTGAGGGCGAAGAACTTTACTGAGACCCAGAGGATATGGATCATGCGCTTATGGGCTTCCTTGGCAACCAATACAAGTGCACTTGCGAGGAACCCGCTACGCTATAAATCATTGTAATTTTTGAGAAGTAGGGCAGCAGGCACTGTGCCATTTTTCGTCATTCTACGGAGAGCGTTGGTACCTGCTAAACGCATGTAAGGCATTATGCGCACTTTGTTGATGCTGTGCCTGATGACGAAGAAGAATTATGGCAGAGTCCTTTGTAATGGGTTGAATGCATTCAACAACCTACTCGTTGCGCAATTCGCATTGTGTGAAGCCTGGTTACAGAATTCGCGTTATGCGACGCTTGGTACTTATTTTACTCTTCTACCACGCTATATTGCATATGCTAATGTGGTTCCTTCCCAACATGCAGCCTGTATAGGACCTTTTTGCAAAGCAGCTTCAAGCACCGGCATGGCTCAGAGGTTGAATACTGGCCTCCCACGCAGAGGGCCCAGGTTCGAACCTCGTTCCATCCTGGAATTTTTTTCTTATTTAGTTTTTTTCTTATTTCGAGCGATAGTGGTTACGGACACCGGCGGCGGCGGCGGCGGCGGCGGCGGACAACTACGGCGCCAAAAACGGCCGGTGAAATGATCTCATAACAGCTTTCGCTGTAAAAAGGCAAAATGGTTAGAGATTGAGGAGCAGTTAAACAAAGAACAGATAGGCGTTTATGCGGTTACAGAAACACACCTTAGAGACTTGGAAGAGCCACCACGTATTGAAAATTATGTTTGGGAAGGGTGCAACAGGATCATATCAGAAAGGAAAGGTGGTGTTGTAGGAATGCTAATTCACCGCGGCGCCAAATGGGTTAGAGTGAAACAGACGTGTTCAGAGCACCTCTGGGTTTTGGGCACAGTAGGTGGAAAGAAAACGTGGCTAGGGGTTGCCTACTTGTGGACGGGAAATAACTGCAGAGAAAAGAATCAGGAGATAGTGGACTGCATGAGTGAGGATATTAAGGAATTTGGTAATGGGGCCGAAATCATCCTTCTAGGGGACATGAATGCCCACATACACGACCTTGACGGATATTCAGACACCAATGGGAAGTTATTACTAGATCTCTGCGAGCAACATAGTCTGGAGATAGTTAACACGAGGCCTAAATGTGACGGCCAGATCACGTGGGAAGTCGGAAACAAACAGTCAAGTATTGATTATTGTCTCATGTCTGAAGGAATTTATCACAAACTTAGAGAAATGAGAATAGACGAGGAAGGGATTAAAAGCTTGGGTAGTGATCATAAAGGAATAACATTACAAATGGGATATAAAACTGGCAATGAGAGCATAGAATCACAGTCTGGCACCTCGTATTTAAATGACAAACAAATAATAAATATAGCCACAAGAGTCGAGGAAGAAGTAGGCAAAATACCAGGCAAGGACTGGGAGTACAGTGAGCTATTAGATCTAATGACGAAAGAGATAGGGAGAGAGAAGAAAACTATTTGCTGGAAAGGAAAGAGGAAGCCAAAAAGTTGGTGGAACAAGGAAATCCGGGAAGCGATCGAGAAGCGGCGTGAAGCATCACGGAATCATAGAAGGGCAAAAAAGGACAAGCGACCGCAGGACGAAGTCAACGAAATATGGGAAATATATCTAGAGAAAAAATTAATTGTACAGAAATTGGTCGAGGCAAAAATTAAAGGCGAAAGTGAACGCTGGGTGACAGAGATTCACGAAAAAAAGGAGGCCTCACCTAGGATATTTTGGAGCCACATAAAGGCGCTAGGTAGGAAGTCTGTCACAACGCAACAACATATTCTCGATGAAGGAGGAAATCAATTGGAAGGGTACGAAGCGCTAGGTTACATTCGAAAGGTAACAGCCGGTTCGTTTAAAAAGAGCGTCCAGGGGATTTCCCCGGTGAGTAAAAGACCGAGGAAGAGCTAGTGCTGGAGAATTTCAATTGGAAAAAGGCTGAAGGAAAAATTCCAAAGCGCACTGCCGCGGGTTTAGATGGGATTCCTGTTAGCCTCATTAACGAACTAGGAAATAGCACTAAAGAAGCACTGCTGAAAGCTGTAGAAAAATGCTTAAAGGACAGGCAAATACCGGATAGTTGGCGAAAAGGTAGAATGAACTTAATCTATAAAGGCAAGGGAGAAAAGGATAACATTCGCTCGTATAGACCACTAACGATTACATCGGTACTATACAGGTTGGCGATGCAAGCAGTAAAAAAGAAAATAGAAAAGTGGGCAGAACACAACGATATTTTGGGACAACACCAGAATGGATTTCGAGTCGACAGGCGGTTAGACGATAACCTGTTTGTTCTCACTCAGTGTATAGAAATATCTAAAATAGAAAATATGCCCTTGTACATGGCTTTTCTAGACATCACTGGGGCGTACGACAACGTTAATCTGGAAATTTTGTGGGATATATTGAAAGGAATGGGCATAGGCGACGACTGTATACAGCTTTTGCGGGAGATATACCGAGAAAATACAGTTTATATAGAATGGGAAGGAATAAGTAGCAAGGACAGCGTTGAAATTAGCAAGGGGCTGAGACAGGGATGTCCTTTGTCCCCGCTGTTATTCATGCTGTACATGGTGAGGATGGAAAAAGCGCTAGAAGGTAGCAACATTGGATTTAATGTCACACAAACAGGTCGGCACGATGGTTGAGCAGAAGCTTCCAGGTGTATTTTATGCTGATGATATTGTCTTATTTGCGGACAGTCAGGATGATATACAGCGACTGGCAGATATATGCGGAAGGGAATGTGAGGCTCTAGGACTAGGATTTAGTGTAACAAAATGTGCATTGATGGTATTCAATGACCCTTGTGATCAGGCGGTGTCAATACAGGGCCAAGAAATACCGAGGGTGAGCGAATACAAGTACCTCGGAGTATGGATAAATGAGGGTGACAGGTACATGGAGGTACAGGAAAAAGCCTCGGCAGCAAAAGGAAAGAGGAATGCTGCAATAATGAAGTACAGAGCATTGTGGGGATACAATAGGTACGAGGTGCTTCGAGGTCTGTGGAAAGGTGTAATGGTTCCGGGGCTTACTTTTGGGAACTCAGTGGCGTGCATGAGGGCAGAGGTGCAATCGGGAATGGATATAAATCAAAGGACTGTGGGACGCCTCGCGTTGGGTGCTCACGGGAAGACGACAAATGAGGCTGTAAAGGGCGATATGGGATGGGCAGGTTTTGAGGCGAGGGAGGCTCAGAGCAAAATAAGGTTCGAAGAAAGGCTAAGGAATATGAAGGAGAGTAGATGGGCAGACAAGGTGTTCCGTTACTTGTATAGGAAGAGCGTGGACACACAGTAGAGAAAAAGAACTAGTAGGCTCACTAGTAAATATACGGCTGGTAGTGTAAGCAGTATGTCAACAAAGAGCGTTAAGCGAAAAGTCAGAGAGGCGGAGAGGATTTACTGGATGGCAGCTATGGAGAAAAAACCGGCTTTGAGTAACTACCGAAAGGGCAAAAATGAAATAAGGAGGGAGACATTTTACGACAATTCAATGGGAAGCGCTTTACTGTTTGAAGCGAGATCGGGTTGCCTTAGAACGGGTAGTTATAAAGCGAGATTCAGTAAAGAAGAAGAACAATGCACGTGCTGCGGGGAAGATCAGGAAACGGCGGAGCATGTTCTGATTGAATGTGGAGACATCCACCTAGGTGTACGTTTGGGCACGAGCCTACATGACGCCTTGAGCTTTAGAGACAATGGAAAGCTGAACACACCCGCGATTGAAATAAGTAAGAGATGGTTAGAGTATTGGTGGCAGAAAACTAGAGAGAAAGGACAAAAATAAATAATGGGAAAAAATAAGGACATTCTGCCGTAAAGGGCACAGAACGGAGCTGAAAACTTAAGGTTTTTTTTTTTCTTCTGGAGTAAAATAGTTTTAATTGAAGTAAAGACACTAGGCCAACGCTAAAAAAAAAGAGTAAAGGTTTTTTTTTTTCGAGCCTGGTGGCACACTTGTCACCGCCCCGTTATAAAGGGGACGCTCATAGCATCCATCCAGCAGCGCCACTAAGCGATGCTTGGGGCGCCTATAGTTAACTACTACTACTGTGGTTTAGGAGGAAAGGAAAAAGACACCTAATTTCTGCAGCCCTTAAGGGAGCACGGCGCAGTGCCTATAGGGGGGGTGGGGGAAGGGGAAGAGGGAAAAAACAGAAAAAGAAAAGAGAAATAAGAAGGGACAGAGTTAGGTGCGAAACACACCCGCACAACACGCGAGCAATGCAGTGAAGCCGCAGTTAGAGTACTTCGCACTCTACTGCGGGAGAGAGTAAGCCGTTCCAGATAGCAACGAAAAGACAACGAGAGAGCTCAAGTTCAATTCCGTGAATATCTGTGTTTACGAACATCTTCGACGACTTAGAATAGACACCAATTAACCTGAAAACATGGACGAAGTCGCTGACCGCATGCGTTGGAGCCGAAGCTTCGCGCAGCAGCTCCGGCTTTCCATTTTTCAAAACCTCCTTAGCGGTTGCAGCCATTCTTTGGTTTTCTGAAAGCACTGAAGTTGGAGACGTTCCGAAGAAGTAGACTGCATAGCACGTGAGAGTGAATTCTTATTCATAACGTGCAATTCTTAATCAAACGCACAAAAAAGAAAAAGAAAAGAGAAGTGATGCCGTGTAGTATCCCCACTCACATCGTCTCTTCAACGCCACAGTCCACCCGCCACGGTGGTGTAGTAGATACGGTGCTCGACTACTGACCCGAAGGTCGCGGGATCGAATTCGGGCCCCGGCGGCCGCATTTTCGATGAAGGCGGAATTGCTCGGAATTACCTAGATTTAGGTGCAAATTGAAGAACGCCGGGTGGTCGAAATTTCTAGAGCCCTCCACTACGGCGTCCATCATAACCATATCATGGTTTTGGAACCTTAAACCCGAACAATTATGATTATTAACGCCACGGTCCAATGAAACGCCTGTCCTCGTCTCTAGGTGGAAGATGGTTTCAATATTGGCCTCGAGGAGTTACGGAGTCGCCCTCTATCGGACGCGCCTCGATTGCGTGCTAGGCAGGATACCGCCGGCGCGCTCCCCATAGGTTTTGCTGTCGGCGCTCTACAAAAACACCTCGCGGACGCCCTCCAGGGCATTTCTGTAAGTACTTTCGAAATGAACTGTGTTCTTTACTGTCAAAATAATCATTTTCGACGAACTGAAAGCACAAGATAGTCTACAGTCGCTGTCTCTTTGCAGAAAACCGAGCACCCGCGCTTCACGCTGTCACCGCGTTGGAGACCCCTGAACCGGCTTCTTGCGTGAAAAGTAGTCACTCGCTGAGTGCAAACTATGTGAAGTATCTCGTTAGAGTAGACTGCCTGTATAACCAAACGGAGCATAACAGAAAGAAGCCTCAAGCAAGCGATCGCACGGGTTCGCGACGACTGGCGGTGCTTCTGCATGTATGAGCGTCTGCATATATGTTCGTACTGATGGTTTCGCTTTTGCTACGAGCGCGTTTTGGCACCGCGCTGTGAACTTTAGGCCGCAAAATATGAGAATTTGTGAGTAAACCAACAACTACTGTTGCGCGGACGCTATCAGAGCAGTTCAAAAACAATTTCCTTACAACTGCGGCTTCGGTGCGCATGGCAACTTTGTGATCTGCCGTCCCGACGATTCAGTATTTTTTTTTCTTTTTCGGTCTAAATTCGGGTACGTTTCAATGTCATTTGACAAGTTGTCTCGCACTGCGTATTGATTGGTCTTCTCTGCGGGCAAATGCCGCTGCTTCTGTTTCTTTATTGAGCGCATTCGTTTCGTTTGGTGCTCACACAAAATGTGAGCAAATGCGACGCCTTTTTTTAATGCTCCTTAATTATCGTTCCGTTTGCATTCCAGTGAACTTGTCGCTCTCTGTCATCAACAAATTCATAGACCAAAGCTTCACCACTTCGAGATTGCTGGTGGAAGGAGAACCAGTCTACGAGATCGAGCATGTTGTAGCATGCGACGAGGCAAAGAAAGAAAATACAGTAACGTTTGCCGGACTTGTTCTGCAAACGTCGGCTGTGAACTAGGACCCACATGAACTTGAAATAGCGGTGAATAAAATAGAAGGTATTGCAGCAACCAGCAGCCGTAAAACAGGATAGTAATTATTTGGCGTGCACCCCAGCAATTTTGGCAGCAGTGTCGTGTCTAACGCCAACAGGCATCTTTCCCGCGTAAGTAAATGAGGCTCCAAGAAAATACATGGGGTTGGCCGGTGGGCCGATCACGGAGGCAATGCAAAATTTATGTAGCTTATGAAGCAATACATGCCTCATCAAATGGGAAGGTTGCCCGTCGGCGTCCCGCGTCGGCGGCGTCAACACGAGTGATGCAAAAAATAATCGTCACGTGATATTGTCACCATATGACGTCATCATGACGTCACAGATCGCCAAAATATATAGCGTCATTATGACGTCACATAATGTGACGTCACATGACGACGTATTCACACGTCATGGTCGCTTTGCATTGCCTCCGTGATCGGTTACGGAGGCCGTGCAAAACCGCGTTAGGTGCAGAACGCTTTTGGAGGGGGGCGCGGGAGAACCAGTACGTCGACTGACAAGAAGAAGATGGCTTTCGCCTTCTAGTCATCTTTAACGAATGCATAAGGGGCCCTGTGCGTTTTTTAATTCAACGTATCTAAACAATGACTTGTGCATCTGCAGCCGATTTTGTGGACGCTGAGCACGGGGCCGACGATCAAGAGGTCGCATTGGAGGGTTCTGAGATGGCATCGCACGTGGTAAAAGGTAGCGCTTTTACCATCCTGTGGCAGATAAGCATCATTTGCCGGCGGGAAGCGCGCGCGAGCCATCGTTTCAGTGCGCGCTGTCTGCTACTCACCGAACATCGCAGGCCCGACGCAGTAACAAAAGTCTTCGTCGCGGAAGTGCTTGTTGCACACAAGACTCGTAGCGGATGGCTACTTGCCGGTTCTTAGCTTTACAACCCATGCTTCACGCTGTTTCTTGTCCCGCGGTTAGTGCAGGCTGACACTGGGCTCCTTTGCATAAGCGCGTCACTGCGGCACCGAGCGGTAGAGCCCCTTGTTCGTCGCCTACGGAGGCAGCCACTCTATTACAATGATTTCAATTGAGTAGAAAATGAGAGAAAACTTCCGAATTTGAACAGACCGCAGCGCATGTGGGACTTGAAACTCGCTTTCAAAGCACGCGGCAGTGCGCCACAAGCAGCCGACGCGGTCGCTGAGACCACGTGATCCTGCCAAGCACGTCACGCCGACGGTGGCGCCGGCGTTTCCAGTGGTGGGCCTCCAGGCCAATAGCGATCATGACTGCGATAGTAGCAGCAAGCGTTGCGCACCAAGGAACTTCTGGTGACTTCATTTATGAGTCTCTTAACACTGTAACAGAAACGGAAAAAAGGGTATTTTGAGGGCTCGTTTCATTGTTGGTACAGCCTTATGAAAACCAACAAATTTGAAACCAATGAAAGTACAGGGGACGTCAATTGAACTCTTTTTACTGTAATATAGTAATTAGGATATAAATGTGAAGAAACTAAAGTGCAACCTGGGAGGGTTAGTCAGCGCCGCTTACAGCCATGACGGCGTGTGCGGAACACTAATTTTTGCCAGCTGGCGTCAAGTAGCACGTTCTCTTTTAACGAGCGGACAGCTGACCAATAGGCCCTGACCTACTACCTAACGGCATCAAGTCTGCCGAAACGAGACCCTCGCTCTGAATGAACGAAAGAATGAAATTTTGGAGCTTGTTTTCTTTCCTTTTTTTTTTTACACAACCTTGATGAAAACCAGCAGATAATGAAGCCGAGGAAGGTATAGGGGAAATTAACGTCCCTGAGACCTTCGTGGTCTCAGGGACGTTAATCGAACTGTTTTAACATTAGCGGATAGTGTGTTTTTCAGCAAAGCTGTCTTAGGCTAGTCTGTGCCGCACTAGTAGTAGTAGTAGTATTCGGCGTCCGCAGAAAGCTCCTAGTGGGTTCATTGGCTGAGCCGGCAGGTCACGTAATCTCGCTTTGAACAATCAGGTGTAAGCGCGCGCATTTCAAATGTAGCGGGGTATTTACGACGTCGTGAGGCGTCCGCTGAAACGCCATTGGCTGAGCCGATAGGTCACGTGATATTGCTTTAGCCAATCAGATTGAAGCGCGCACACTCAAATCTAGCTGTGAAGTCACGACGTCACGTGATCTCGCCAACCAATCACATAAACTCGCGCTCTCCTAACCAGACGTCATCTCGCTAGCCAATGGCATAGACTTGCACGTATGCAAGTCACCGTACCGAAGACGTAGCGTTGCGAGCCTGCAAAACTGAGGCAGTTCGCCAGCGGAGAGCTCAAGGCACCGAGATGAGAATTCGCAAAGCCGAGGCCATGAACGTCTCAGGGTGCACCGTACGACTGTTAGATCACTAGCAGGGTATGGTTTAATGGCAATGCGCAGCAAAAAGCGCGATGGTTCTATCCCGGCTGATGACGCTACTTCTGTGATTCACGTTGGAGGGCAACAAAGAGAAAGGGAGATAGTAGAGAATTTTGAAATTCATGCGGCGGGTGACGCATGTGTCAGCACTCCTTCCATTGTATTGTCAAGAAAAGAATGTGACTATCTACTTAAAGAAAAACCGCTTGTGAGCGGGCGGTACAGGTAGGCGGCGGTGCATTTCTTTTGACAAATTTTGACTGTGACGTGTGCACATGCGTGGGCGCAATGAAATCTATATATCTGTCCTTCGTGTCGATAAAAAAGCAGTTGAAGTCCAGCGCTTGCCCTGTGCCTTTCTCTGCAGTCCTTGTGCGCGTTCGCTAGTAATATAGAAGCATTCAGTCAGTACCAACTACCCCAGCATTAACGGGCAACGAATTGTTGCCGCCGCTACTGAGGGCAGCGAGTCTCACTGCAAGCAATGCCGCAAGGAGGATCATCGCGCATAGACAGCTTTGCTGTGCGACCATCTTCGCGTAGTGGATGAGCTGTAGACCTTTTTAACAGCGGAGGTGTTTAATCCGGCCGTAATCTGTCCAAGGCGAACAAACATTCTCTCGCGGGTATGCGCCACAGGAATTGGGCAAGCTCCCCTGCCGAGTACACCAGGTGCGAGCGTTAAACGAAAACGAACACGTGAAAGACACAGAGAGACAGAAAGAGAAAAATAGAGAGAAATAAAGAGAACAAAGATATTGTTACAAGAATGTTTCACACTGCCGAAGCAAGGAAGGCACCAAAGAAGACGACGTGATGTTGCTGTGTGCGGCACGCTCTCCGCCATCTTGTCTAACGCTTAAGCGTTGTGTAAATATATTGTAAATACGCACTGCTTCCCTGTGTGCCTTCACGTAATATTTTGGTGGAGGTGCGGGGTAGCAACGCACAACGGAGCTCCGCAGCGGCCGCCAAGTCGCCACTTCAAACATGTATACCGGCAGGGATCCTGCGTCAACAGCCGCGCCCACCGTACCAACGGCACCCACCTCGCCTGTGGTCATTGTGGTTGCTCCACCCCGTGATCCTGGCAACTTTTCGGGCACTGACGGCGAGGACGTAGATGAGTGGCTTCAATTCTACGAGCTCGTGAGCGAAAATCACAGGTGGGACCCAACCTTGATGCTGGCAAACCTTATATTTTACTTGAAAGGAACGGCCAAGGCATGGTTCAAAAACAACGTGGAAGATCTCACAAGCTGGAGTGTATGTAAGACCAAGTTACGCGAGGTGTTTGGCCAATCTGCCGGCTGCAGGCGAGCCGCCAAGAGAGAACTTGGTATACGTGTCCAGACGTCCACGGAGTCGTACCTGGCGTATATTCAGGATGTCTTGAGCCTTTGCCGTAAGGTTGATGCCACCATGGCAGAAGCTGACAAGGTAGCGCACGTGCTCAAGGGCATCGCGGACGATGCATTTAACCTCCTTGTGTTCAGAGGCTGTTCGACCGTCCAAGATGTCATCACTGAGTGCCGACGCTTCGAAGAGGCTAAAAGCCGTCGCATTGCCCACCACTTCGCCCGTCTTCCAAACACTGCTGCGACATCAACCTGTGAGGACCTTCGTATAGAGACCCAACCCACCCCCCTGTCCGGTGACATTACCAGAATCGTTCGACGCGAAATTGAAGCTATATCGCCCGCACCCTTGAGAGCCCTGGCACCCAGTGATCCTCAGCCGACCATATCCCTCATACAGACGGTTGTGCGCCAAGAACTGGCAAACGCGGGCCTTCAGACGATCTGCTCTGTGCACCGTCCCGACGTTGTCACTCCGCCTACCTTGAGCCCCCCCTCCGCCTACTACCGCCGCCCTGCTCCGAGTAACCGTGACCCAAATGCGTGGAGGATGCCTGACGACAGGCCCATTTGCTTTCGATGCGAACGAGTGGGACACATTTCGCGTCATTGCCGAAGCACTTGGACCTCTCCATCGCGGACAAGCTTCAACAACTTCCACTCATCAGCCCGTACTTCTAACCAAGTACCGCCACGCCGCGACGACTCAGCAAATTACGTCCCGACCACTACGACCACCGCCCAGTACAGCCGCTCGCCTTCCCCACGACGTAGAGTTTCCCAGTCCCCTCCGCCACGTCGTTCCTCGTCCCCGTCCTACACCCGACGCTTTCCTTCGGGAAACTAACGGGTGCAGCTCCTGGAGGTGACGCTGCTGGTACGACCTGCCCTCAAATTCCTCTGTTGACGCTCCCTACCAATCAGAACCTGATCGATGTTGAAGTGGACGGTATACCTGTTACAGCTTTGGTTGACACTGGCGCCAATATTTCTGTTATGAGCTCTAATATTCGTGACCGTTTAAAGAAAGTCCTCACTCCAGCCCCTTCACGCAGTGTTCGTGTTGCTGACGGCGGTGCAGCTATCGTCATTGGCGTCTGCACAGCGCGCGTTACTATTGCCGGCCACCAAACTTCCGTTCTCTTCACCGTTCTCACCCACTGCACCAATGATGTTATCATCGGTCTTGATTTTCTGTCTGCCCATTCCGCCCTTATTGACTGTTCAGCTGGTACTGTGCAACTTGACCTGCCGTGTCCGACTGATCCGCCCACTGTTGCCCAAGGTCGTCTGTGCTCTGCTGAACATGTCCGTTTGTCACCGCAAACAGTGACCTGCATCGCCGTAGCGCCCTCGCCACCTGTACCTGATGGCGACTATGTGCTTGCGCCCATCACGTCCATTCTCTTGACGCACAGTGTTACGTTTCCGCACACTGTTATTCACTTACGTGCAAACCGTGCTTGCATTCCTGTGCTCAATTTTGCTCTGTGTCCACAAGTGCTCCCACGCGGAATTGCCCTCGCCTTGCTGACGCCCTCTGACGAATGCGTTATCTCAGCTTTGTCCCCCTATGATGTTGCTCCCTCCAACTACAAGCCTGTCCGGTCTTCTCTAGCAAGTTCGTCTCCTGATGTGGAAAAAATGATCGCGCCAGACCTTTTGCCACACCAAGCTGACGCGCTCTTTTGCCTCCTTCAATCCTACTGGGACGTATTTGACTTTTGTGACCGTCCATTAGGGCAAACCTGTGCTTGAAGCGCCGCATTAACACCGGTGATGCATCTCCGGTCCATCGAAGGCCATACCGCGTATCTCCAACTGAGCGCCACATAATTCAAAAGGAAGTCGGCAAGATGCTCGCCAAAGACATAATTGAGCCATCCTCTAGCCCATGGGCTTCCCCTGTAGTACTTGTCAAAAAGAAGGACAACAGTTGGCGATTCTGCGTAGACTACCGACATCTGAACAAGATCACTAAAAAAGACGTCTACCCGCTACCGCGCATTGACGACGCCCTGGATTGCCTCCACGGCGCTAAGTACTTTTCCTCCATCGACCTTCGGTCAGGATACTGGCAAATTGCTGTCGACGACATGGACCGCGAAAAGACCGCTTTTGTGACACCAGACGGCCTTTACCAGTTTAAGGTCATGCCTTTCGGGTTATGCAACGCTCCGGCCACCTTCGAGCGGATGATGGACACTCTCTTGCGCGGGTTCAAGTGGTCAATTTGCCTGTGTTACCTTGACGACGTTATAGTCTTTTGCCCGACCTTTGAAACGCATCTCGAACGTCTTTCCTCCATCCTTTCTGTTTTTCGCAATGCCGGTCTCCAACTGAACTCATCCAAGTGCCACTTCGGACGACAACAACTAACCATGTTGGGCCATCTTGTCGACTCCTCTGGCGTGCGCCCTGATCCTGATAAAGTTCGAGCCGTGCAGAACTTCCCCGTCCCGATCTGCACGAAGGACGTCCGCAGCTTTCTCGGTCTCTACTCGTACTTTCGACGTTTTGTGAACAATTTTGCGGACCTCGCACGCCCTCTCACCGACTTACTGAAGAAAGATGTCCCGTTCTCCTGGAGCACTGCGCAGGCTACGGCGTTCTCTACACTCATCACGTTGCTAACCACACCACCTATTCTGGCCCATTTCGACGTTTCCGCCCGAACAGAAGTCCGCACCGGCGCCAGCGGCCACGGAATCGGTGCTGTATTGGTCCAGCATCCAACCGGGTGCGCCCGTGTTATTGCCTATGCCAGCCGTCTCCTCTCCGCAGCCGAACAGAACTACTCAATCACCGAAAGGGAGTGTCTTGCACTCGTTTGGGCGGTAGGCAAATTTCGGCCCTACTTACATGGTCGACATTTCACCGTCACAACCGATCACCACGCACTCTGTTGGCTCTCGTCTTTGAAGGATCCCACTGGGCGTCTTGGTCGCTGGGCACTCCGACTCCAAGAATATAACTACTCCGTGTATTACAAATCTGGCCGCTTACACCATGACGCTGACTGCTTGTCCCGCAATCCAGTGGACCCTCCTGAGGATTTGGATGAAGCGCCACCATGTGTACTCTCGATCTCCGCTTTAAGCAACATCCGTGATGAACAGCGTCGAGATCCCGTCTTATGTGACATAATTGAGAAGCTTAATTCTCCGACATCCGATCCGTCTACCCGACTGTTTGTGCTTAAGGACGGCACATTGTACCGTCACAACGTCCACACCAATGGACGCGAACTGCTCCTTGTCGTACCTTCTCATCTACGTGCGCGCGTTATCGGCCAGCTACATGACGCCCCCACTGCCGGTCAGCTTGGTGTTTCTCGGACGTACGACCGCGTACAACGTCGATTTTACTGGCCCTGCCTTCATCGTTCTGTCCGCCGCTACGTCGCCGCATGCGACCAGTGCCAACGCCGGAAGAAACCTCCCATGAGTCCCGCCGGACTCCTCCAGCCACTTGATGTTCCCTTTGACCCGTTCTTCCTAGTTGGCCTGGACCTCCTAGGTTCTTTTCCTGCATCTATTTCCGGAAACAAGTGGATAGCTGTCGCGACGGATTACACAACCCGGTACGCCATTACACGAGCTGTGCCCCACGCCATGGTGCCCCACGCCAACTCCTCGCAGATCGTGGACGCTATTTTCTCTCCAGAGTTATTGATGACCTGCTTCGCTCTTGCGAGACGAAACATAAATTTACGACGGCCTACCACCCACAAACTAATGGACTGACTGAACGTTTCAACCGGACTTTAACTGATATGCTCTCTATGTACGTCTCCTCCGACCATCATGACTGGGACGTTGCATTGCCCTTTGTTACATTTGCATATAATTGCTCACGCCACGATACCGCTGGTTTTTCACCTTTCTATCTTTTGTTTGGCCGCGACCCAACTTTACCTTTTGACACCATCTTTCCGGCAGCCGTCGATGCGCCGACTGAATACGCCCGTGATGCTATCACCAGAGCTCGCGAAGCACGAGAAGTCGCTCGTCAGCGCATTTTAGCTTCGCAAGACCACCAGAGGCAGCGTTACGACGCCCATCATCGCGACGTTTCTTTTACCCCGGGTTCACTTGTGCTGTTGTGGACCCCGACTCGGCGTGTTGGACTTTCCGAAAAACTGCTTTCCCGATACTCGGGCCCATATCGTGTATTGCGCCTGGTGACCGATGTCACCTACGAGATAGGCCCTCTCGAGTCTACATCTGCCTCCGTTTCGCTGCCTGCAGACACTGTTCATGTGTCCCGCCTTAAGCTCTACCGCTCAGCAACACCATAGAAAGCACCGAGACGGTGCTTCACCACCCGGGGGTCATGTTACAAGAATGTTTCACACTGCCGAAGCAAGGAAGGCACCAAAGAAGACGACGTGATGTTGCTGTGTGCGGCACGCTCTCCGCCATCTTGTCTAACGCTTAAGCGTTGTGTAAATATATTGTAAATACGCACTGCTTCCCTGTGTGCCTTCACGTAATAATATAAAAAGATAGAAAGACAGACCGATAGAGAAATATGGAGAAACTAAGGAAGAGAGAAAGAAGCTAAGAGAGATAGAAAGAAAGAGAAAGGAATATAAAAAGAGCAAGACAAAGTAATAAATGTGTAGATAAAGAAATTGATATAAAAAAATAAAAAGAAACAGGTACAAGAAAAAGATACAAGAAACAGAGAGAAAGAAAGAGAAAGAGAAAAAAGCAAGAGGAACAAGGAAGGCCCGCTGCAGCTTCGCTCTTACTTCAGGTTTCCCACCACTAGTGCGTAGCTCCCATAATATTTGAAGTTGTCCGAGAATAGGAAAACACTAATTGAACGTGCGTTTTCAGATGAAAGGAAGGCGCTTAAAATCCAACATTACCTTTTATGATCTCTAACCTATCATGGGGGATAGGTTAGAGCTACTTAGAACAACATTCGTTCGGAATACTTGGCACAAAGGGAAAAGTATTGGAACTCCGCGGGTGACTCGCCAAGGATTTCCTTCCCGGCCACTGCTAGTGGGCTACGTCGGTGGACAAAACGAGAAGTCGTCCGGGGCCTGTGTTTGTAAACTGTTCAATGATCTATAAACGCGCCGATCTTCTCAATATGCTTGCTGTTTATCGTCGGTTACAACCGAAAAGAAAGAGTCGCCAGGTTACTTTAGTTAGCGCTAACGAGACCACAGGCGAAAGCCCATGTTTCACAAGGTGCCCTTAATTAACTTGAAGCACTGTGGATTCATTAGATTAACTTTACGTTTATTCTGTACTGATTCAAACTAGCGTACACTCCCGGTCAAAATTCGGGAGACAATGGGGCGCGTGGCAAACTAGAGTTACTGTATATGCATCTACAGGAACTCTATGGCAAGCAGCACCGCAGCGCTTTCTGACGCCTGCTTGCGAAGTTCGGGAGCGCGTACTGCGCACGCGCGTCCTTTTTAAGTGCGTAACACTTTGGGGGCCCGGCTTGTCGCCCATCCATAGGTCTCATGTGGCGCGACCGCGCTGAAATTCAGGTGGGCGATACAGGCCTAAAATAAGGCTACAAATGCTCAAAACCGAGTTTAAAAAGGAACAAGGTCTAAAATAGTATAAATAACAGAAATAACCTCGAAGTATTCGCAATTATTGACTTAAAATCGCCAAAAACACTACGGAACCATGCGGCTGACAATCGAGCCGCGCAAGAGAGGGCGCCACCTCCTCGACGAGCGCACGATTGCTCCTCCCATCGGCGCTCCTCAGGCGCCTTCGTCGCTACATCTGAAGGGGGAAACAACCTGACGGAACCCGCTGCAGACAACACCTATCTCACCTGCCATAACAAGCAGGAAGTCGACGAAGCTCAGCAAAAAGTAGCGTGCATGTCGCAGACCGAATTTACGAATCTGGGTAATAAGGAGCAAGGTGTGGGAGCGGGCTGGTTCGTATTCCATAATGCTAAAACTCATAATGCATCAGCAAGCCATCTATATCACTAACAAAGAAGGAACTAGATTACTTAAATTCACCAGCACGGCGGTGTTGGTCCTGCGTAGTTTTGCTGCTTTTTGTTTAGGTTTTCCCCTTGTGCGTTTACTGATACCGTTGTAATCACATGTGACAGGTATATATGTGTGCATTGCTTTAATAAACGATAGTTGGAAGTTAGCGCTTGTCCTCGTCGTTTCTTTGTCCGCTGTGCACCTTTCGCGCTAAAGTTTTAGCATTTCCCTAATAAGGTTCTACTTATGCCGTGGAAACGCTGCATGCTTACCTCAAACATTCACGTCTTCGACGGTTTGGTAATCTAAGCAGTGGGAACTCCACGAACGGTAATCGCTTGGTGTCAGTGCTAAGCACTTCCTCATGTTTGACAGTAGTGGGGCTGCATTTAGCGAGGATTTAGAACTACACCGATTGCCACACAAGAACAACACTAGCGCTGGATTTGAGTAGTCTTTTTAGTGTCCCTTTAAAGTTACACTATGGGACGGCGCGTGTATGCGGTGGGCGCTCACACAGTGGCGCCGAATTCTACAGGCAACGCTAATTAATACTTATCCTGTTCTAGAACCATTCTTTCTCAAGCTATCCGAGTTCATTCCCGCTAAATGCTCTCGGTGTACTTAAAAAATAGGCAATACAAATTAATCAAGTACAATTTTCAACATCACACAAATCTTTCTACGAGCCAGCTTGCTCGTTCGATGGGTTCAAGTGCACATTTACACATTTATCCTAGCCATACACGGCTTCACTGTAACAAGTATTTGTTTGCTCGTTGCCTTCGGGACCTGTTAATAGAGAGCTTGAGAATTGGGGACCCAGCACACTGGGTCCCCAAGCTGCGTTGAGTAAGCTGCTCTTGCGTTCGGAGGATCAGCAGAGTTTGAGAATTGGGTCAAACGCAGGCTGCTTTGGGGCAAACACGTGGCGAAATTAAAATTAGGCGAGACGCGGGCTATACTGCGTCGTTGCCCGCGCTGTGCGTCTGCGTCGTCTCGCTGGCGACCCAAGACGCCTTGGGGACCCAAGCTAGTTTTCGATTTTCAGGTCTTGGGTCAACGCGAGCGCGAGAGCCCGAGAGTGGCTTGGGTTCTGCGCATGCGCCCTTGCGGCTCGCAAATTTCTTGGGTCCCCAAGCTCTTTGGGGCTCCAATTCTCAAACTCTCCAGCAAAGGAAATATTACGAAATGTCGCACTGAAATGACACGTTACTGCGTAAATTCACGAATACGTAAAAGCGCACTAATGACGTCAACATCGTTTAGGTATAACCTTACTGTTCATCGGTGCCGACTATGAATCTAAGCGGGCTTAATCATGTGGACCCGAATTCATGAAAACCTCTTACGCTCAAAGTTTTCGGGAAAGAATGTTTCATCCGATTACGATGTGGGACATATCATTAGCGATGCCGGATGACCAACCGCAAAACGCGCGAAAGAGAAGTTTTGTTAATTGGGTCATGATAAACGGAAGGGCGCGATAATACGGTACACAAAGAAGAAGATGGACACGGGACGACGCGCTACTAGCAACTGAAAATTTTTTATTGAGGAAAGAAATATTTATACTACTATGCAATCATACCTAACCCAACGAGTCGACACCAAAAAAACCTAAAAAGTTAAAATCTTGCGCTCAGCCTGCCTACGCCAAGTGACGTTCTAGATAGGCTGTCTCCCCCTCCTGCAAACTGATAGAGGGGTGACTGATGCAATGCAGCCCCTCCCTCTGGATGACGAAGGCCTCTACAATCTCCCTCTGCACGGAGCCCCTGTGCTTGTAGATTACTGTCGTCTGATCAAAAGCAGGCTTGCAGCTACCTTGATCACACCCCTTGCAGTGCAGCGCCAGATGGGTGAACGGCCTTCCTATTAATGAGCTGTTGTGCTCTCGCAGACGCACATTCAGGCATCTACCTGTTTGCCCGATATATGCCTTGCCGCACGACAGTGGTATTCTGTAGACAACACCACGTGCGCAAGGAACAAACTGCCTTCCATGCTTGCAGGAGGGGGAGACAGCCTATCTAGAACGTCACTTGACGTAGGCAGGCTGAGCGCAAGATTTTAACTTTTTAGGTTTTTTTGGTGTCGACTCGTTGGGTTAGGTATGATTGCATAGTAGTATAAATATTTCTTTCCTCAATAAAAAATTTTCAGTTGCTAGTAGCGCGTCGTCCCGTGTCCATCTTCTTCTTTGTGTACCGTATTATCGCGCCCTTCCGTTTATCATGAACCAACACCAACTCGCCCAACTTTTTACCTTACATTGTTAATTGGGCCCCTGTTTAACATTCGGACAGTCCCTGGCTTATTGGCTGCTGGAAAATGCGAACTACTCTAGTATTCCATGATCCAGACATATCCAACTAAAGTTGATAAGGCACAACTGACTGCAACAGCTGGTGTACCTTCCGCATCCTGCTTTTGCACTACTGCGATAGTAGCAGCACGTGTTGTACCCCAAGAAACTTCCGCTTCTTCATTTCAAGACCGAAACGGAAAGCGTGTTTTAAGTGCGAATGCACTTTATAAGCGACCCTGAATCCGCCGTCCCATAGCAACGGCGTGAGGAGCGGAGAGGAGCGTCTGTAGCAACGGCGCAGCGACGTCACGCCCCACGTGACTGCGCGCGCTCCGCCCTCCGCTCCGTGGCTGCGCGCGCCCCGCGCATTGCCTGTGGTTACAGTACCTGTGGTGATGAAGGCCGGCGGCGAGACGCCGAACGAAAGCGTGCGAAGCGAGCCGAGCACCCCGAAGCCGATCTGGCGCGGGGACGCGCGATGCGTGAGCGAGCGCGGGCCCTCGAATTCGATCGGCCGGACGCGCGCTTCAAGCGAGACTTCCTGGACCGCAGCTTCGGATATAGCCGCGCGGTGTGCGATCGACTGTGGTTCGACAACAACCTGAGCCCCATCTCGGGCGTGCGCAACGCCGCCAACAAGTTGAACGCGTTGCGGGTTCTTTGGAACGAGTTCGGAAGACAGGTCATCATCATCAGTAAAAGTGCTTTGCACTTAAAAACGGCGAGACCTCCGTGGGTCAGCTGGCGCGTGCTCTCTCGCTGCCGTCTCCTTCGCTCAGCTCTGCAGTTGCCTTTACTGCAGTTTAGTCGCGCGCGCCCCCTCATAGCATCACCCCGTGCTTCGCACTTCCTCATACTCCCCTTCGGGGAAATTCGGGTTTTTTTTAAGTTATGTCAGAGTAACGAAAGAGTCTTTTTCCGCCTTCAGATAAAAGGGCGACGCATAAGTTAAGGACTATACCTCTTATAATGTTGGGTGTAGATTAGAATCATCTTTATTTGAAATATTTGGCTAGACACAGGGTGAGGAGTGTTGAAAATCTGCGGGCTACCCGCCAAGGCTTTTGTTCCCCGCCAATGCTACGTCAGTGCACGAAACCGGAAGCCGTCCAAGGTCTGTGTTTGTAAACAGCGAAACCGTTGAACGACGCAGACAACAATGCGGACAATCCACAGGAGCCTTTGATAGGAGAACTCTGTTGGTACCATGAAACGTGATTCGTTTGCAAATAAATAATGGATTGAGTGTGTACATTTCCTACAGGGGTTTACCAGGGCTAAGAAACAGTCGCAGGGCTGATGCAAGGATTGTGTCCTACTCAATCAGCAGCTCGACATTGGGCACGAGTACTCGGACTCGCTTTTGCTTCTGTTATATCCGGCCCACTACCACTGCTTTCGCTCGGCTGTCGGGAAAAGTCTTCCCAAGTACGGAAGCCTCGCTAACGGATTTCGTCTCCGGATAATCCTCTTAGGGGCCACGTAGACTGATGAAGCAGGTACGCCAACAAGAAAAACGTAAGGACAAGGCCGGATAATCCGGGCATTACAAGCTCCCTGTCGAGTCCACCGTAATTCCGGACGCATTACGAAGTTGCATGCCGAAGCGGCATCCATCACTTCTTGATGAGCTGCAATCCTTTAGCGGATTTGCTGTTTCCGTTAGCTGCGCTCGCGTGAACTCAACGTGAGGCAGCGCTCGGTCGTCTGTTCATGTCAGCTTTCATTTCATCTGTTGCAAAAAATGTTGTTTCTTTCCATGAACGGCTCATACACCTACTTGCTTACAAAAACTCAATTCTTGGTCTTCCCTAGTGTTTACGTGAAACACGCCAAGGTTTGCATAGAAAGAAATGGCTATCCCTAAATCCTATCTACAAAAACTCCGAAAGGAAAAAATAGAGCGCGAAATTGCGAATCAGACGTCTATCGCTAAATAACAAAACATATTACGGAAAGCGAAACCAATATTACGGAAAGCGAATAGAAGACAAAAATTTGTGCTAAATATGTCGCACAGTCCCTTACGCATTTGCCTAAGACGACTGGAAGGCGAAACCCATCGCATTCGTCTTTTGCTTCTTAGTCGATTGCATAATTTGTATTTCGGTTAATTTCGACCCAACATGGTCGAAATTAATCCTCAGTCCCCCACTATGGTGTGCTTAATCATAGCATGGTACTATCATGTAAAACACTAGCAATTAATAAAGCGAGAGTCGCTATGCTGTCAATATCGAGTGTTCCGTCCGACAGTTTATGTGCGGATGTTACTGTGACAAAGAAAATAAGTCACAATTTAAAGTCCTACCAATGATTGGTACACTCTGACATCTTGTTAGTTTGTAATTCACCTAAGCTGTCGACAATCACTTAAGAAGCAGTGGCGCAGCTCTGTTGTCATAGAAGAAAGCGTTGCAAGCATAGAAATGTACTTGACACTGATACTACAACGTCTCTGCGGCGACGGAGTTTCATCCGGCTTTCACAAAGCCGCCCCAGTGTCGCAACAACGGTCACTGCGACACTACACATGTCATAACAAAAGCCCCACCTTGCTCAAGTTCGGCGATGGCGAAATGCTTGTCTCACCACCGATCTCGCAATCTCGTCGCGCTGGGTATAGAGGTACCAGCAAAAGAGGTTGTCTCCGTTTTCAATCATACCGAATATCGATGCCGAGATGAGGTTTTTCCTGCATCAGTTTTCGGAACCGAAACGGTATATCTTGGCTGCGATACGAAAGCCTAGGCAGGACAAACAAAACGTATAAAGGGGGGCAGATTCGAGGTAAGTCCTCGAGAAGGAGACGAAACAGGAGCTGGCTCGAAACATAACGCAGAAGCTGTTGAGGTGACGCGATGTGTCTGGGTGTGGCACCGAGCGATCGCGTTTCACGCGACGATGCGGAGAACACTCAGTGGGTGGGGGAGTAAATTGAGCTTGCGGCTGGGAGGCGACGGGAGAAAACGGACTCTCGATGGAAACCGACCCCAGAAAAACGAGGGATGCTGGGGATAAAAACGTAAGGTTTACACGGAGCGACGGGAATGTGGGGATGAGGAGGAGGGGTCAGGCGGTGTCGGTTGTTGTCATGACAACGACGACGACGACGACGTATATAAGGCGATGCTAGACCGCGTGTCGGGCCAGCGGCAAGGGCCATAAAGGGGGGAGTGCCTATAGGCGCCCCAGAAAATGGCTCTGCTCCTATTTCTCGGGGGACCGATGCTATTATACAGCCCCACCGATGAAGGGATACGAAAGGGGAAAAAAGAGGGAGAACGTGTCAGTATGGCAGTGGCGAGAACGCCGCTGATAGGGAAAGGGGAATCTGGGGAAACCTCTGTATAGGGGAGGAGGGAGCGTCTGCGAGGATGTAAAGGGGAAAGGGTAAGCTGGGGAAACCTCGGGAAGGTAAAGAGGGAAGGAGAGAAGGGGGGCGTCTGCGGGGGAAATGAGGAGTGAAAAACAAGACGGTGAAATGGGGAAGAAAGAGGAATAACTGGGAGGAGGGAGCGCGGGCGTCTTATGGCGCGTGATTGTGGCCAGGGTGGCGGGGTTGGGCGCGCGAAATTGGAGACCGCGCGTCTCGCGCGCTCGGCTATTACCCGTCGCGAGTGTATACGAGAAAACGAAGAACGCCCCCTCCACTGTGGCTGTACCTCCCTGCAGAAAACGGCCGCCTCTTCCTCTTCGCAAATCACTTTCTCTTTCTCTCTCCCGTCGACTCCCATTTTTAGGGTGTACAGTCTTGGCCGATGCCATTCCGAACGTACCTCACTCTCCCCTGTCGTTCACGTCCTCCTCGCCTGTATATATATAACGACGAGGGCGTGCCGCTTCGGTCGTCATCTCCTTTCCCGAACGCGCGCGACGCCGTGAAATTGTTTCTCACGCCTCGGTGAGAGGCAGTTTGCTTAATGTGCGGCTTTTCGGGCTTCTTGTCCTTATTCGTTCCTTTTTCCCTAGACCCATTTATTTTCGTTCCATCCTCAATCGCTGTATCTCGTTGTGAACGCTTGCATTTGCATTATTTTATTTATTTTTGCCTCTAGTACACCTCGTTCGAACGTTTCAAGATTTCTATCAAATAGCGCGACCGTGTTCATTCACCTATTGCCTGTATGAAGAGGTTAATCATTGTTAATGGCAAAGATGTGGATGTCTAGCAAGGCACTGCAATGACTGCGGGCAACATGCAATCACTATGAGTGACAATAGCACGAAAAAACGTAGGACGAGACGAAGAAGGCTACAGGACAAGCGCGTGTCTATGGACAATGCGCTTGTCCTGTAGCCTTCTCCCTTTCGTCTTATGTTTTTTTTTTTTTCGCGCTATTATCATTCATTATGAATTACCAACTCGCCCAACAGTCTATTCTTCTACGCAATCCCTGTCGCTCGCAATCGCGGCACAGCTCTTCGTCTTCCTCTTCTACGTGCGCATGCGCAGGGACGTGCCCGTTTCATTACACCTGAATCAGTTCGACACCGAACTGTATGTCGGATATCTTTCTGTCTGCGGATTGTGGACTTAATTCGTTAAAGGGCCTCTAATCCACTCCGAGTTCAAAGATGACAGAGTGGTTGCTTTCTCGGCTTCGCTCCCCTTCCTACAGGCATTACCCCCTCCTGGCCACTTATTTCTTCATAAAATACGTGGAAAATATCAGCACTAAGCGTTGAGCTCAACGGGATTTCGAGCTTTTCGGCTACACGCAACAATCTCCGCTTGTACGCTAGGGAACGCACGAAACGAAATGAAATCTTTTGATTCCGCAAGATAGTTATGCATGACAAGGCAGAACGGGCTTGCGACTGCGTGGCAAAACAGGTTACAATACAACTGATATCCATGATCAACACCTTGTTAAACTGATATCCGTTGTGTATGGATCAATCGACAGCTTATTTCCTCACTACGTCACGTGAACGGACTACTGGTGTCACAAATTATGCCGAAAAGATGTGAAACGCCAGGAGAGAATAACACGCACCTTCTTCATGTTAAGGCCAAAGCCTAAGATGCCTCATTAAACACGATAATTGTCCGTCGGCGTCCCGCGTCGGCCTCGAGCGGGGTCGGGGACGAGTTATGCAAAAGGCCATCATGGCGTGATGACGTCATCATGACGTCACAGGTCGTCTAAATTTGCGACGTCATCATGACGTCACGTTACGTGAGGTCACATGATGATGTCGCCGCATGACATTATACCTTGGGCAAATGTAGGCCGATCACGGAGGCAATGCAAAACCAGGTAAGATGCCTCCGGTCCTGGAGGCAGTAAACAATCACGTTAGTTACAGAAAGCTTTCGGAAGGTGGCGGGCAGGATCACTACATTGACTGAGAAGAAAAAGATGGCTTTCGCCTTCCCGTCGTCTTAGTTGAATGCATAAGGGAACCTGTGAGTTTTTTTTTGTTTGTTTTTGTTTTCTTCAGAGGTTGTTTAGGAGCCACTTAACGTACGGCGATATGCGCGGACGTCGCACTCATGACGCCAGCTGCGACCTGTCTATTCGCTCAGAACGATCGTCCATATTACACGACCTGTGTTTCGTGAAATTGTCAGAATGCTCCCATAATTGTGCTTCTACTACTCAAACGCGGGCACACGTGCAAGAACAGTAATTTGCGCGAACTTGTAGGAATTTACGTTTGCATTGAAGTGCGAAAAAAAAAACGTACATTCAAGAACGGAGATCAAACAGGACTGGCTCTAACTTCGAACTATATATAATGATAACGCTCGTTGAGTCCAACTTGCCCTCTCGCGTCAGTGGGAATTATTTTAATTTTCTCTTTTTGTCAATAGCTTCTCAAAGATTTATCGAAGCAAGCTGTTTCGATAATCATTTGATTCCCAAATACTGTCATTAATAATCAGCGTGATCGGTGATCAATAAACGGGGCTCTATAAACCGCTATACAAGGCAGCAAGTGTGCTCAGGTCTGTGACAGTCTCACTGATTCACTTGGCATTTAGGCTAGCGCAGTCGCGATTACGCAAAGCTACTGTAAATAAAGGAAACGCCGAGAAGCGCACAATGCTTTAGCAAGCCGCCGGACTAATTAATGGGGCTCGTAAAATGCCAAAGCGCTTGTTCCAGGCAATGCTGAGCACTTCTCCGGAACAAAGGATTTCAGGCATGTTAAAGGAATGCTCCGCTTGCAGAAGAACATCGTCGCTTCAGCACCGTTCAAATAAAGACACCCCCTTTTGTGTGTGTGTGTGTGTGTGTGTGTGTGTGTGTGTGTGTGTGTGTGTGTGTGTGTGTGTGTGTGTGTGTGTGTGTGTGTGTGTGTGTGTGTGTGTGTGTGTGTGTGTGTGTGTGTGTGTGTGTGTGTGTGTGTGTGTGAAAAGGTGAAGAGGCGTTCCGACTAAATACTTTGAATGTCTTCCGAAGTACACCTATCTTTATGACTAATTATATATTTGGCGGGGTTTAACGCCTGAAAACCAAGATATGATTATGAGAGACGCAGTAGTGGAGGGCTCCGGAAATTTCGACCACCTGGGGTTCTTTAACGTGCACCTAAATCTAAGCACACGGGCCTCAGGCATTTTCGCCTCCATCGAAAATGCGGCCGCCGCGGCCGGGATTCGAACCCGCGACCTGCGGGTCAGCAGTCGAGCATACCGTGGCGCGTTGTCTTTATGACTAGAGAACATTTCTCGGTACATTACATATATAAAACGTTTACAGCTGTCCTTATACGAGTATACTCACTTACAAACGGTACATATGCACGCTATGGTCAGGTTTTAAAGACGACGTATATATATATATATATATATATATATATATATATATATATATATATATATATATATATATATATATATATATATATATATACATATATATATATTATTTTCCGAGGTGGGACAGCTACGTACAGCTCTCCAATAGTAATATTTTACTATATTTTATACTGGGTTTACCACCTAAGCATGACTTCAAGCTCCGCCCACAGCCGTCCCTGTCCCTCCCAGAGAGAACTTGCTTAAGTGCTCCGACCAGTAGCGCTTCCCAGTTTTCGTGACGTCAGGCACTTCGTGAGTGTTTCAGATAGCTGTCTTTCCCATACAGATCCACGTTTGTGTCGCTATGTCTAGGTCGTAAACTTGAACGTCGCCGTAAATTTTTTTCAGGTATTCCGGGACATCGCTGCTCAGCCAGACGTAATGTTCTTTTTTTTTTTTTTTTGTAGTCACGAACCTTTAATTCCTCATATGCGTAGTATTTGCATTACACTAAATAAAAAATTGTAGTGACTTAGCTCGGCTATGCCACGCACACAGTGTACGCATTATGTGACGCATGTATATTTATTTTTTGCTCAACGCCATTTCTCTATTGCCACAAAGACGGCTCGGTGGTCAGTGTAGTAACACGCTGCCGTCTCTATGGCCCCAAGGCACGGCGCAGCGCCGGCGTTGGGGCCATAGAGACGGCAGCGTCTCTATGGCAGCGTCTCGTGCCCGGTCAGCACCACCTAGGCAAGAGAAGGCGCGCGCACTCCCTCCGTGACGTCACAGACCTTGACCGACGGAGAGGGACGCTGCCGCCCGTGGCGCAGTTTGCGGGTTCATGCAGTGGCAGCAATGGGCGCAATCGGTCAGTCGACGCTGCAGACACGACAGGGACGCGATCAGCCCACCTGAAGCCACGGGCTCATAGCTTTAGAGTGTTCCAGCGTTCCGGTGCTCCAGCTGCGTGACATCACTGCTCCTCGCGCATGCGCAGCACGGCTCTTGTACGGGCACGCGAAACCGCTCCGGCTCGGCCAGTGTAGCTAACGCTACAAAAGTACTTACAGATAGGCAAAAGTACAGATAGGCCAACTGTGTTTTACGGGTGAAGGGCAGGCGCGCCACGGTTGTCAGCACGCGATGTCGTCACCTATGATGTCATCATTACGTCACAGACCGCCAAATATTGTGAGATCACTACGTCACAGTTACGTCATATGACGTGATGGGAAGTGATGACGCGATCACAGGACATCGTCGCTTGATCATATGTGGGCCGATTTCGGAGGCACTTGAGGTGCAAAAAGCAGGCGATGCCTCCTATCCCGGAGGCAGCACAAAACTACGCTAGGCTCAGAGAGCTTTCCTGGATGCAGGGATCAGTAGAATTGACTGAGAAGCAAAATATGGCGGCTTTCGCCTTCTGGTCATCTTAGGCGAATGAATAACCCTGTGAGTTTCTTTTTTTTTTTTTTAGACGCAATACACGCGCGCTTTACAGGATGAAAAAAAAAATACATCGTTGCTCCTATGTCGCGCTACAGGTTATAAAAAATAGTAACTGGTTCCGAAATTTTTCACCACGCTTGGGAAGAGCTTTTTCTACGCAACAACGTGCGCAGTATGGAAGCAATGGCTATTTTTCCTTGCGCGGTCGTTTCTGTCATGCTTTGGAAATGCTCTGCGTGCGCCTGCCATGTCGTCATGTCGTACACAGTCCGTTTGCGTGGGTGCGTTAGCAACTGCTTGACAACGGTGGCGACTAAATAGGAAACTGTTTTGAAACGACTGCATTTCTTTACAGCCAGTTGCACAATATACGAACCACCCTTCTCCTTTCTCCTCTCTTCCAGTAACGTCAGTCCTCTCACAGTTTGAAAATAACAGACACATACGACATGTATAGATGCAGGTGTTCGCTTGTTGCATTTATGGATATTTGTAAAACATTTTTACAGCTTTTTTTATAAACAGTAACGCAGTGTCACGAGGTGTCAAATAACTGGTTTAATCGCCTGGGTAAAACCATCATCGATAAATGCCGGTGTCCTGCGGATGCATTAAAATAAATGTGTTTCATTATACGTATGGGTTTACTCAAACTCCGGTGTGTACGTTGCTAGGCAACAGGACGGGCAAACTTACGAAGAACCCTTGTTCACCTCAGTTACACCATCTATCTATCTATCTATCTATCTATCTATCTATCTATCTATCTATCTATCTATCTATCTATCTATCTATCTATCTATCTATCTATCTATCTATCTATCTATCTATCTATCTATCTATCTATCTATCTATCTATCTATCTATCTTCCATATACATCATCACGTGTATAGTTAAATCGCTCGCACTCAGTAACGAACCCCGCCACGATCTGCTCGCATATTGCTAAGTAAATTAATTAAATATCGAAAAGAGGTCTTATATAAGGTCTAATACCGACGTGGTTACCACAGCCACTTACAGGCGCAGGCTCTTCTATTTTATTTTTTCAGGAACGCCTTGCTACTGCGGTAAACTGATCATAGAATACGAATAGTTATTAGCAACAAACCAATTCAAACCGGTTCAATAACCGTTCCGGGGATCCCGATTGCAACACGGGCCGGACTGACCCCTCGCTAATTAGCGTAACTGCCGGTATCCCGTATAAGCAGGACGCAATTTAGTGCCCCGTGTTTTAGCCGGCAATAAGCGGCCGAAGCAAAACCGTTTCGCGCAAATCAGTGGGCAGTACACAGAGAATATCTCGAGAGAGAGCAGAGCCCCGCGACTGGTAAAAACGTTAGCGAGCGAATCGAACGACCCGACTGCGCAATGTATACGTTTTCTGACGAGGCTGTCGAGAAACTGTGCAAACTCTCGGCTGCTTGGTACTCGGCTGTCCCTTGAACGCGATCCAATTAGACTTGTACACCCTGTCTGGGAGTTAGAAGGGAGCACGTTTATGTATTTTGGTAAGTTATTTAACACTATTGTTGGGGCCTTACGCCCAAGAACACGATATGGCGAGAGACGCCGTAGTGGAGGGCTCCGGAATTTCCTACCAACTGCACTCTTAGAAAAAAAGGTCGGCATATTCCCTAACTAAACACTAACCGTTTACTTGTCACAAAATACACTAGCCTCTTGGTACGTGAAGGTAGTAAAATGCAGGTTATTGGAATTTGCTACCTAGTTAGTAAGTGAATAGTACTAACTCGAATGGCTAGTCCATTACTGAGTTGTTAGTAACCACGCTAGCAACTTACTAACTGTATTAATTCTACTACATTTAGCCAATTAGAGGTTTACGCCTATTTTGTTTATATGTGCGTCTGCATTGCCATGTCAATATGATTCTATTACAAAAGTACCCAAAGGATTAAAAAAACGAAGTGGAATTGCTCTCGTACATTAACTAATGGCCGCTAATTACTTCATGTAATTACCGTATTCAGTACACATCAAAGCAACATACATAGCATCATCATCATCATCATCAGCCTGTCTACGCCCACTGCAGGGCAAAGGCCTCTCCCATGTTCCGCCAATCAACTCGGTCCTGTGCTTTCTGCTGCCACGTTATACCTGCAAACTTCTTAATCTCATCTACCCACCCAATTTTTTGTCTCCCCCTCACGCGTTTGCCATCTCTTGGAATCCAGTCAGTTACCCTTAATGACCACCGGTTATCCTGCCGACGTGCTACGTGGCCGGCCCATATCCATTTCTTCTTCTTAATTTCAACTATGATATCCTTAACCCCCGTTTGTTCCCTGACCCACTCTGCTCTCTTCCTGTCTCTTAAGGTTACACCTATCATTTTCCTTTCCATCGCTCGCTGCGTCGTCCTCAATTTAAGTTGAACCCTCTTTGTAAGTCTCCAGGTTTCTGCTCCGTAGGTAAGTACCGGTAAGATGCAGCTGTTATATACCTTCCTCTTGAGAGATAGTGGTAGACTACCTATTCATGATTGATAGTGCTTGCCGAATGAGCCCCATCCCATCCTTATTCTTCCTAGTTATTTCACTCTCATGGTTCGGCTCCGCGGTTACTAGCTGTCCTAAGTAGACGTACTCCTTTACAACTTCCAGCGTCTCGCCACCTATCGCGAAGCGCTGTTCTCTGCCAAGATTGTTCCACATTACTTTAGTTTTATGCATATTAATTTTCAGACCTACTCTTCTACTTTCCGTATCCAGTTCAGTAATCATGAGCTGTAATTCGTCTCCCGCGTTACTCATCAATGCAATGTCATCAGCGAATCGCAGGTTACTGAGATACTCTCCATTAACTCTTATCCCTAATTCTTCCCAATCTAGGGCCCTGAAAACCTCCTGTAAACACGCGGTGAATAGCATTGGAGAGATCGTGTCTCCCTGTCGTACGCCCTTCTTTATTGGGATTCTGTCGCTTTCTTTATGAAGGACTATAGTGGCTGTGGATGCGCTGTAGATTTCTTCCATTATGTTTATATAGGCTTCGTCGATGCCCTGATTCCGCAGTGCTTGCATGACTGCTGATGTCTCCACCGAATCAAATGCCTTCTCGTAATCTATGAAGGCTATGTATAGGGGTTGGTTGTATTCCGCGCATTTATCTATCACCTGATTGATAGTATGAATATGGTCTATTGTTGAGAAGCCTGTACGAAATCCTGCCTGGTCCATTGATTGATTGAACTCTAATGTCGTATTAATCCTGTTAGCAATTACTTTTGTGAATAGCTTGTAGACAACGGACAGTAAGCTGATGGGCCTGTAATTTTTCAGGTCCTTGACGTCCCCTTTCTTATGGATCAAGATGATGTTGGCATTCCTCCAAGATTCTGGTATCCTCCCTGTCGAGAGACACTTCGTATACAGGGTGGCCAGTTTCTCTAACATAATCTATCCACCGTCTTTCAGCAGGTCTGATGTTATCTGATCCTCACCAGCGGCTTTGCCTCTTTGCATTCCCTTTAGGGCTTTCTTTACTTCTCCTGTTAATACTGGTGGGATGTCAGATTCCTCTGGGATATTACTGCTTCTTACATTATCATCCTGACTGTCTCGGCTGCTGTACAGATCTCTGTAGAACTCTTCCGCTACCTCAACTATTCTATCCATGTTGGTTGTGACCTTGCCATTCTTGTCCCTTAATGCATACATCTGATTTTTGCCTATGCACAGTTCTGTCTTCGTAGCTTTGAGGCTTCTTCCGTTCTTTAGAGCATGCTCAATTCTCTCCATATTATACTTTCTTATGTCGGCTACTTTACGCCTATTGATCAACTTCGAAAGCTCCGCCAGCTCTATTTTGTCTGTTGCATTTGAGGCTTTCATAGCTTGACGTTTCTTAATGAGGTTTTTCGTCTCTTGGGATAGCTTACCAGTGTCCTGTCTAACGACTGTACCCCCGACTTCCACTGCACACTCCTTAATGATACTAGTCAGATTATCATTCATTGCGTCAACGCTAAGGTCGGTTTCCTCGGTTAAAGCCGCGTACCTATTCTGAAGTGAAACTCTGAATTCTTGTACTTTCCCTCGCAGAGCTAGTTCATTAATCGGCTTCTTCTTGCGTATCAGTTTCTGCCAACATTCGTGAATTGATCACGAATGAGAACACACACGCAAGCGCACACACACAGAATAGCATGACTTTTACGTAGCCGGTATCTACTGTAGCAGCGGCTTGAAGACTATTTTATGCTCCTGCTTTGGGATAGCACACCGTGTACTGGTTAGCAACCATAAAATTTAGAAGAATAATTGATGTTTTTCTACATATTATCGTGTGCCCTTATGTTTGCTTATATGCGTGCCATCACGTAGCACGAAACTTTAAATCCAAGGTAATCAATAAAATTAAAGTTTGTTTAAATTTTGCTAAACACCGTCACGATTACGGCAAAGTATACCGCGCATCTGCGAAAGATCTGGCAACGTGGGCGGCTAGTAGTTACTTAGTTAAAAACACCAAGTAAACTTTCTGGTTAGTGAAGGCAGCACTTTACGACCTTTACTAACTGCTGCCTAGTAAACAGATTTCGCGAAGGTAGTCAAATACGCTCGAAACTAGTAAATGCAAGCATTTACTAACCATTTACTAACTTTTTTTCTAAGATTATGGGGTTCGTTAACGTGCATCTAAATCTAAGTACACTGGCCTCAAGCATTTTGCCTCCATCGAAATGCGGCCGCCGCGGCCGGGGTTTGATCCCGCGACCTTCGGGTCAGTGTCAGGCACCACCGCGGTGGGTAGTTAGTTTAGTGATTCGGCCGACCTCTCAAATAATTCTCTAGACCTCCCTACCCTTTCTAACAGGAGGAAGCAAACCCGGCTATGTCTCTTCCACAAATTTTTTTTCATGAATCCTGAAATAAAACGCACCTTGTTCTCGCCACCTTCTCACGTTTCATCTCGCATCGACCATAACTTCAAAGTCCATGCGCCATTCTGTCATACCAACATGTACTTCCACTCCTACGTGCCGAAGACTTCATCCGAATGGAGCCACCTTCCTGCCTCCATCGCCAGTAACCCTGATCATGCATCATTCAAGACTGTCATCTCTAACTTGTAACCACTCCTCTCTGTAACGCCGCAAATGGCATTGAGAGTACTTTAATAAATAAATAAATAAATAAATTCTTCAAGCAGAAGTGGGCCAGACGACAAGGGAGCATAAGGGTTAACTAGCTATAACCATTTCTCGAACTTGTAAGACGAAACAAGGGCGACACAAACTGTTTGATGTATCTTTCAGCGTCAGTGCCTTGAAAGAACGAAAAAATAAACAGAACAACTGAAAGACTGCATTGTAAAAAAAAATTTGCTCCGTACACATAGTTAACGAGCACCCCTGAAACGAGCGGCCCCAGTGTTTATCACTGGTTAATGCCCAATGGTTAATTAGAGTATTTCTCAGTTATTCCCCACCCTGTCCCCATGTGTCGGGTAGCAAACCGGTTGTCCTATACTGGTTAACCTTTCTTCTCTCTTCTCATTTATTGGTTACGTATGTCGAAAGATCCTTAATTGGCGTCGGCCGCCCGTGTGTCCCCTTCTCTATTTTAATGGACCAGTCGTGAGCAATAGGATTTGCCCAATTCCTGTCGCACATAAGCGCTAGGATTTTTTGCGCGCATAGGACGGACGAATTTTCTTTGCGCCTAGCCATACGCAGCATCGTTATAAAAAAAATCTATAAAAAGAGCAGTTTTTTGCCTACACATACAACAGAGTCGAACAAGCTGAATTATAAGAAATGGTGCTAAAAAAAACGCCAGGCCTGCGCTGAAACCGCAGCACAGTCACAGCGAAAGCTGGAAGAGCGGCGTTTCTAGACCTCATTGTAAGCTCTCTTGAGGCTACAATACAAGTACACTAGAAAGGTACCCACTACGCCATAAATCACAATTTTTGTGAAGTTGGGAAGCACCTACTAAGTCATTATTCGTCATTCTGCGGAGAAGCGAGGCCCAGCTACACGTCTGTAAGGCATTATGTGCACTTTGTTGACGCGACGACTGATGAATATGAAGAATTATGGCTCAGCCCTTTGTAATGGGTCGGAAGCTTTAAACGGCCCACCAGTTATGTAATTGCATTGGGTGACGCCCGGTCGCTATTTCCCTCTCCCGTCTTGCTGTATAACATCTGTTGACGTGGGAGAGAGCCGGGGGAGGAGGCGAAGAACTTTACTGAGACCCCAAGGAAATGGATCATGCGCTTATGGGCTTCCTTGGCAACCAATACAAGTGCACTTGCGAGGAACCCACTACGCTATAAATCATTGTAATTTTTGAGGAGTAGGGCAGCAGGCACTGTGCCATTTTTCGTCATTCTACGGAGAACCGTGGTACCTGCTAAACCCATGTAAGGCATTATGCGCACTTTGTTGATGCTGTGCCTGATGACGATGAAGAATTATGGCAAAGCCCTTTGTAATGGGTTGGAAGCATTCAACAACCTACTCGTTGCGCAATTCGCATTGTGTGACGCCTGGTTACAGAATTCGCGTTGTGCGACGCTTGGTGCTTATTTTACTCTTCTACCATGCTATATTGCATATGCTAATGTGGTTCTTTCTCGACATGAAGCCTGTATAGGACCTTTTTGCAAGGCAGTTTCAAGCACCGGCATGGCTCAGAGGTTGAATACTGGGCTCCCACGCAGAGGGCCCAGGTTCGAACCTCGTTCCATCCTGGAATTTTTTTCTTATATAGTTTTTTTCCTTATTTCGAGCGATACTGGTTACGGACACCGGCGGCGGCGGCGGCGGCGGCGGCGGCGGACAACTACGGCGCCAAAAACGGCCGGCGAAATGATCTCATAACAGCTTTCGCTGTAAAAGAAGCGTTATTATTAATGCACAAATCTCGAAATGCTGGTTAATTTCGCTGAATCTAACTACTCGCGAGCGTACACGTGTTAAGCAAGGGAGCAGGGAAAACAGAAACAAGCTGGTCTTGATCTACAAGTATAGCGTCAGCGTAAAAGAGAGAGAGAGAGTGTGTGTGCTCATTTCCCTAATGGCATTTTGAATAAGTAATCGCGAGCGAAGCGAGCGATACCCTTAGTGCGGGCACTGACCTGGTACGAACGCTGGAAGTTGCGCAACTTTCGCCAGCCCTCGTGCTGCTGCCATTGTACCTCTCGGAGGAGAACAGTACCGGCCAGCTTTATCGAGCTGTTTGCCTAATAAGTTCCGTACTTCAGCGTAGGCGAAGTTCTTTA
Source organism: Rhipicephalus sanguineus (assembly GCF_013339695.2). Taxonomy (NCBI): domain Eukaryota; kingdom Metazoa; phylum Arthropoda; class Arachnida; order Ixodida; family Ixodidae; genus Rhipicephalus; species Rhipicephalus sanguineus. The sequence goes on along the minus strand of NC_051182.1, from coordinate 84,910,604 downwards.
TGTCATTATAAAAGAAGGTAAAAGTGAAGACAGGGACACAATAGGATAGAGATCAAGACAATACAAAAACTCACAGGGTCCCTCATGAATTCGCCTAAGACGATTCGAAGTCGAAAGCCATCTTCTTCTGTTTCTTCTCGGTCGATGCAATGATCCTTGCAATGAGCTTTCTGAACCTAACGTGATTTTGTACTGCCTCAAGGATCGGAGGCGTTGCGAGCTTTTTTTTTACCTCACCTGGCTTTGCACTGCCCCCGTGATCGGCCCGCCTTTGACCAAGCGACACGTTTTGGCGATTCATAACGCCGTAATGACGTCATACGGTGACGTCATAGCGCTATGATTTTTGCATCGCTCGTGTTGACGCTGCCGATGCCGATGGTCAAGGTTCGCGTTTGACGAGGCGTCTAAAGCTTTCGCCTTAGTAAGAAGAGATCAAACACAGACGGTGTTTGTGTTGTTCGGATTTCTCCCCTTGTTTGTGCAGGCTGGACGCCTACCTCATTTTATCGTGAATCCGTGCCAACTAGCTCGACATTCGGTCATTCTTTATCTCGGAAGATCTTGATGCAAGACAGCCACTCGTTGGGGGAGCGACGTGCAGACTCAAGACGAAGCAGATCAGCTCATCGTATTGCCATCTCGACGCTCACTCGTGGACGCAACAGATGGGCTTAGATAGATGCAAGAATATTGTGTTATGCTCCCGTTCATCAAGCGTAGCTATAGCCGTATGGCGTACCTCTTCCGTGTTGGAGTACCCCACATGCGCTGTATACATAATACACGTGACGATAACATCGCGTGGAATCTAGTAATAAAAGTTCTACGCTGCAGAAGGCCATTTACCCATATCGAATTTGGCGTTGTTTTCTACTTCAATTTCAGCTTCTTTTTTTTCTTTTTCGGGTGTTGTCTCCCTCTATTATCTCTTATTCCTCTAACCCCCCGCCTCCTCCTTTCATCTATCAATCGATCAAGGATAAACACGTCACTTAAAGCTCTGCCTCACGTGACTGCTCATCGCAAAGGCTCGCGTTCGCTGATAACGTATCCGAGACCTTTATTAGGTGGTCAGATGCTCTTCCGAACGTATCCAGCGTAGGAATACTTTTGTTTGTGTGTGTGTGATTTAGGATGTTGCTTCGGAACAACCAGTCTGATGGCCATAACGCGGTAATCCCGAAGCCGTCCCGCTATCACCTCGTAACTCCCTCGTTCGCTCCGCTGCAAGCACAGGTTGCGCGCTCGCCATTAGTCCATCTTCTCGAGACAGTTTTTATACGCGGTAATTCGTTCTTTGTGGTTTCAGCCTTATAGTGAGCCATTAAGAGGTAGGGTATGGCGTCGTCGATCAGGTGGTATATCTCGTGCCGGCATTACACCGCGCTCTCCGACCCGACACCGTGTCCATCATCAGGCCTCGTATCACCTCACCGCGCAAACAGCCTGTACACACGTGCGAGCATCTGTCGGCTGCTTTTACGAGCAAAGCGGGCCCCCAAAATGGGGCTGCAGCCAACACAATAAAGCGGGCGCCGATGGAAGCTAACAGGCATCTATCCATTATTCCTTGTTCCTGTGTTTTGTTTTTGTTTTTATTTCTGTCGACGGGCGGAAGTAACAGCTCCTACGTCTTCCTCCGTCTAGTAGAACCGTACACTGAGGCGCGTTGGCGCGCTCTAGTGTCGCAAAGTTTGTCTTCCATTAGACGGCCGTCGGCTAAACTAAGCCGGCGATCAAGTGCGCTTAGTCCCCCCCCTCCCCCTCCCCCCCTCCCCCCTGCCATATACTACAGTTTCACTCTCAGCGTGTCCGGCTTACCGTGCTCGAAAGAGCCTTTTTTTTTACTTGCGAGACAACCTTACGCCTGTAGAGGTTTACGCCTTACCTGACGGCGATAGACTTCGCTTAGGTTTGTTTAGCGTCTGGTCCGAAACTCGGCTGACTGAAGCTTTTAGTTTGTGTTCTTTTTTCTTTAGTCTACCGTGTGCGACAGCACCGGCGTCGCTTGTTTCGGTATTACCTGCTTCAAGCTATGTCAAGCGATGACTGCTATTGTAGCATACTGTTGTTATTGTTTGAAGTACCAAGAAAGAGAAACGGAAGTGAAATACAGGAAGGTTAGCTGCATACGTTCTTGCCTCCGTGATCGGCCCACCGATCACGGAGGCAGTGCAAAACCAGGTGAGGTATAGAACGCTTCCAATACATCCGATCCTGGAGGCCGAGCAAAACCACGTTAAGTCAAGGAAGCTTTCGGAGGAGGGCAGGGGAGGAACTGTACATCAGCTGAAGAAAAAGAAGATGGCTATATGGTGACGTCATAAGGTGATGATCTTTTTGCACCACTCATGTTGACGACGCCGACGGTCAATTTTCGCGTTTGATTAGGCATCTAAAGCTTTTGCCTTAAAAATACGTACAGCACGTCTCGTAAACCAACTTATTTTTATCCAACGCTACATGGAGGAAGGCGTTCATTTATACGTACATGCAAGTGCCCAAACAATTACAGGTCTTAATACGTTTTATGTTGTTGATGCTAAATGATTCTACATGCCGCGGGCTGTCATTTTGTACGACGTTCAGCGTTTCGCGGCGTGAAATGCTAAAAAAAGTAATAGGTTCACTTAAAAAAAAAACACCCTTCCTGGGCGGGACGTGCAGCACAGCCACAGCAGAAGCTGGGAGAACGGCCTTTCTAAAGCCCCTTGTAAACTCTCTTGGGGCAACTAATACAAGTACGCTTGCAAGGTATCCACTACGCCATCAATCACAACTTTTGTGAAGTAGGGAAGAACTCATTATGACATTATTCGTCATTCTTCGAAAAAGCGAGGTACCCGGTATACACCTGCAAGGCCTTATGTGCACTTCGTTGATGCTGTTTGCGGATGAAAAATTATGGCGGATATCTTTTTATTGGCTGGGAAGCCTTAAATCACACACTCGTTGCCGATTCGCATTGTGTGACGCCTGGTTGTTACTGAACTCTTCTACCAAGCTATATTACACATGTTAATGCGATACCTTGCCCGACATGACGCTGTGCCGGGTCGTTTTCCAAGGGAACTTCAGACACCGGCGTGGCTCTTAGGTAGAACGCCCGACCGCCACGCAGGGGGCCCGAGTTCAAGTCCTATCCTGGATATTTTCTTTCAATTTCGTTTTCTTTCTTTTTTTGCGCTATAGTTCTTACGGAAACCGGCGGCGGTGGGCTATTTCGGCACCAAAAACGGCTCTTGTTGTGATCTCATAAGAGATTTCGCCGCAACAAAATGTTATGCACAATCCACCCCAGTAACCACAGAATAATTCGTTTAGCTTGCCTTAGGATTCAATTGTTCATTTGTAGCACAGTCTCCCCCCACCCACTCTTCCACTGCCCCCTTTCCTTTAAACTGAGACAAATAAAGGTGTTCATCAGGGGCGTAGCCAGGGCGGGGTCAGGGGGTTCAACACTCCCCCCCCCCCCCGAAATTTTCAGTTTTGCTTGCGTATATATACACGCACACATACAAACGCACGCACGAACATACATAAAGTATGGTTGACCCCCCCCCCCCCCCCCCGAAAAACATTTTGGCTACGCCCCTGGTGTTCATTCATTTAGGAGTGAGGGATGGGGACGAGTTGTCTGATGGGCGTAACACCGAAAGCTGTTGCACGGGAATTTCATCGTTCACCTACCCGTAACCCGTCGCACGCGCCAGGTAATGAAGTCAGCTAAAGGGTATATAAAATACTTAGTGAAAGCTTTGGCGCAACTTAGGAGGAAAATGCAATGCCTGACGACACAGCTGACGGCTTCGATGTCCGACGGCTTTCACCTCTCCTATTCTGTTGCACGGACGACTTACCGCTCTCCCGTTGTAGAGTACGTGGCACTCTAATTCGTTCCAATTTCTTCCAAAGGCAAATTAAATAAGTTATTAAGTGATTCCTGTGATGAGATTGTGGAGGCATGGCTTCACCTTTGTTACGCTATCTGTACTCTAGAGTTATTTCAGATATTTCCCTTTCTCCGAACGCCAGCTGTCGCGACGTGAAGGAGTCGACAACGCTGACTTAATCACCCTGCGGTATCAAGGATGCCGACTGCACTGGCACCGAGCAGTAGTACCACATGTTCCATATGTACCGCCAGTTCCGCACCGAGTGCACCGAGAGCATCGAGTGCACTGGTTACGCACGATACAACCGGTACCACCGTCTTGTAAAGATACATCGCGAAACCACTACCCAAGCAGCGCACAATACCGCCCTTGTACGAAAACCGTGGCGCATCGCCGGTACCAATACTAACGCTTCTAGTAGACTCTACCAATACTGTATATTACCCTTTTCCATAGCGTTCGTCCGCGTCTGGAACGGCCCCACAGGAGGCGCATCCGGCGACCAATGAAACGCTATAGAGCTTTGAATTAAATTACCTGTGAGTTCTCCTTACGTGTGTGATCTTCGATGACGGCTGCACATCTTGTACTATATAGAGATTATTCCACTGCCACGAAATTGAACGCAGCCTTCATAAGAATAGAAGGTGTTCTCCTATCACCTTAAAATATAACTTTTTAGGCTTGATCGGCGGTGACGTCCACAAGAACGATGCAAACAGTGGTCAGAGATTACGGCTTGATGACGTCTACATGTGGCGTCATCATAGCGTCACAGATAGCCAAAATTTATGGCGTCATATTGACGTGACTAAATGTCACGTTAGATTAGGTCACCGCAATAAATCCTCGCACGGGCAAAGGTGTGCCGATCCCGGAGGTAGTGCAAAACCAGGTGAAGCGCGGAAAGCTAGCAATGCCCCGATCCTGGAGGCAGTTCACAAACCACGTTAGGTGCAGGAAGCTTTCGGGAGTTGCGGGGCATGGGTGAATACTTGGACTGTGAAGGAAACGTAGAAAATATTTCCATGTTTTGCTCAGTTACATCCCCTATTCTAGATCCTCGCCTGTGCGCGGTAAGGTGATAGTTGTTTTGAGATTGGGAAAAACGTTAATTCCTGCAACCGGAAAGGGAGCACGACGCTACTTCGTGCCATAAGGAAAACGCGGTGTGAAAGATAGAACAGAGCGCGCATAGATCGATTGGCCTTACTCCTCTGTTCACCTTCATCCGCTTTCCATCGGGCCCACGTCACACCACGTGCGGGACGCTAAGTATCTTTGAGCACAGGGACTTTTCACCGAACATCACGGCGACGGCGACATCGCAACATATTTTTGCACTGAACTTTTTCTTTACCGCGTCGAAAACTCCTCAGCATTCTCTCGCGAATTCAGTTTTCTGCTGGTATGTTTTAGTGTTTTATTTTCTCGCAATTTTCTCTGCCTTTGCATACCACTTTAGGCACCAGGCGCGTGACAGCGCGCGCGCAGTAGTCGTATGGAATTACTTTATTATTTTTTTCTTTTCCTTATACGCTCGAAAGAGAGATAGAAGCTTCCCGAGCATGTAATAAAGCGAATTCTGGCCAACTCTTCCGACTTTCAATTTTTCCTGGGCAACGAAATAGCGCCACACCATCAGTCAATACCTCTTTTTTTTTTAACGTTCCTTCCAACGACGCTGCACTCCACCGCGTGCTTATAGGCTCCTTACAACGAGTGCCTCGCCTGCCTACGAGTAATTTCCAAGCGGGACGGGGTCGAGTCCCTCCGCAGTTTGCAAAGGGTTGCTTCCTCACCATGGTAGCTTCTTCAAGATTGAGTTTCCCTCCGCTCGTGCAAGTGGAGGGTTGCTCCTCTTCAGCAAGAAACGTGCGCTCGAGGCCACGAGTGTTTGCGCTCGCTCACATCCACGCTCCCTTCTATTTGCATTGCGGTTGCCTCGTTAATCAGTGCCACCGAACGGCGCAGATACGTAATGCCAGAGGCATGCCATTCTTTGTGCTTGGCTTATTATCTTTTTTTTTGAAGGCGCGTTCATAGAGCCTCCGTTATGTGTTTGGTGGTAGCTCAGTGGGCTAAGCGCCCGCCAGTTATCGTCGCGGACGGAGAGGTCGTGGGTCCGACTCCTGTCTATGGAACTTTTTCTTTGAGATTTTTTTTTCTTTGCCATCTGATGGTGTTCATTTTGTTGACGTACTTCCGTGACGGAAATACGTAATTAAAGTCTCGGTGGACCACGACATAAAACACTTTCGCGTTAAAATAACGGCAGGGGTAGACCAAGGATCCGAAATCTCGCTTTGAGTCTGGCTTATTAAGCGAAGCTTTTATAACTCACAGATTTTGGTGGCGGGTGTCGTACGTGAGAAACGCTGCTCCGGCGAGCGTAGAGAAATGCGGCCATCGAAGGTGCGCCGGTGTACGCGCCGTTTTCCAATAATTGACGCTCTCTCGATCGTGTGCTTGTCCGCAATCGGCCGTTTCTGATACGGAAATCTCATATTTCATCGAGGTGGCTTGTCATTTCACCTTGCTACATTTCATTGTTGCCTGGTATGAGCGCATGACCGTCGTTGTTGCCCGTGGCGATTGAACTGTTGCGCTGCTAAGCACGTTGATGAAGGTGTGATTCCCGGCATGAAGGGAGGAAGCAGTTAGGAGGGCGAATTGCGCAATGAGAAAGAAAGAAAGAAAGAAAGAAAGAAAGAAAGAAGAAAGAAAGAAAGAAAGAAAGAAAGAAAGAAAGAAAGAAAGAAAGAAAGAAAGAAAGAAAGAAAGAAAGAAAGAAAGAAAGAAAGAAAGAAAGAAAGAAAACTAGCACGTCAGCCACAGACGCGCCAAGCTTCGCTGGCATCCATTTTGATAGTGGAAGGGTTCCCTAATTGTTTTGTTTTTTTCGTCGCACATTCTCTAGACTTCCTTCTTTGACATTCCATCCTGTACTCACCTCTACTCCATATTATCGGTAAAGTTTCGAAGTCATCTTAAGATGGAGTGTTTTTGTCCATTTGTTAAATACCTCTTTGCCGGCAGCTTTCTTTTCACCCGTTCTTTTTTGACACCTGCGAGCACAGAGTGGCTTTAGTTTTTCTCCGTAGATCTACAGTTTTTTTTCTCTCTCCCTCTCTCTTTCCTGAAGCCGTGCCGTGCGTAATTCCATACGTCCCATATTGCTTCCGGTTTCGCTGCTGGTTTTGTGTTCGCTCCTCTTGTTATTTTTTAAGCTTTTTTTTTACGCTCCAGGCTGTTTCTCTATCGCGATAACAGCAAAATGGGGCTCGTGCCGAGTTTATCCGTAGGCCTATAGCTGGCTACAAAACGTTTCCGCGGAAGCTGCCTGCTCGTCCGCTGATCGATAGAGTAATTTTCTTTTCCAGACGGGCGAACTGGGAGCAGGTTGTGTCAGCACTTCAAAAAAAAAAAAAAAGACTCGTGTTGGCAAGGATATTACATTTTTTCCGTTGTATTGGCACGACTCGCGGACCACCGATATGAGTTTTAGTGTTACCAGAGTTATAGGTACGAAAAATCCTTGAAACGGGATGTCGCTAACCTAACATCGGCCTTACCTAACTCATCCCTTATTCAGAGTTATAGGTATCCTTTATATGTGCCAAGGTAGTTAACTTTCGTGTCATTTACGTTACCTAACGAAAACCAAAATATTTTTTTTTCTTTACAGATGAGTAGATGTAGCAACTATACTATTAAGCTGTTCCTTTATTATTTTTCTTTCGTTTGAAGTCTGAAGTCCATTGTAGATTTTTGGAGCGCGCGATGCTTTTTATACACTTTTCGGACCAAAACAAACTAGCTAAAGTGTCCCGAACGATTTCAGTAGCATCCAGAGCGAATTTAAATGGCTGTGTATTGCTGTACATAGAATGTTGCACTTATAATATGCTGCACGACTATTGCGGTAGATAGGCTGGGGTAGATAGCACCTCAACTATTTTATATCTCTTTATCGCGCAGCAAAAGATAAATATAGTTCATAACGCTTATTAAATATATAAATAAGTAAAACATTGCAACACAGAGTTATCTTTTCGGTGGGACGTTTACGAACACGCACTTCTCTCAAAGTTGCACAGAGCTAAAGCTGTACCTGGTTATAGAGAGCGGAACCAAGTGACTTCATGCAGGTGACTTTTGAGTGACATTGTTTAAACTGCGCATCCCTCATGACCACCTCATTATTTGCGAGCAAACTCATCCACCTTGAGCGGACTTAAATTTTCCGCCTTGGCGTATAACTAATACATCCTGTGATTCTCGCAATATATTAATATTAATATTAGAAAGTCAACGTTACATTTCCTTCATGGTAACTTTAAGTCGATGCTGCTCATAAATTGATTGCAGAGTGGCAGCACCCTCGTTTTTGCTGTTGAATGTGCAGCGCAAAGCAGCTTCATGTCTGCCTTTTACTTACCATAGAAAAAAAAACGAAAGCGCAAATTATCATTTATCACGCAAGACGTCATTTACATGAGTTCTGCGGAATCCCGTAATGTGACGGACTGGTTATGATACGGATAATCACCCGCGACGGTGGCCTAGTGATTATGCTGCTCGAATGCTGACCAGAAGGTCGCGGGATCGAATGCCGGGAGTGGCGGCCGCATTTCAATGGAGGTGGAACGCTTGAGACCCATGTTCTTAGTTTAGGTGCACGTCGAAGAAAAAGAGGTGGTCAAAATTTCCGGCCGAGCCCTACACGTCGGCGTCCCTCGTAATAATATCGTGTTTTGGGACGTAAAACCCCAAGAATTGTTATTATTACTATGAAACGGATAATTTACAACCATCCGTTTGTAGCAGGCATAGCCATGGAAATCCGTGCCGATTTCTCAGAATGGAAAGCTTCTTAGTTGCCGAAAAATTCGTCCTGGTCCGGGGATCGAACCCGGCACCAACGGCTTTGCAAGGCGGTCGCTTCACCGATTGAGCTAACCAGGGTGCTAGCTATTGGCATCGCGTGCGGGGGGGGGGGGGGGGGAATTAGTCAACAACTCGAAGTACATGGACGAAGAATATTGCAAATGAGTGTGGCAATAATTCTAATCAGCTGTAATAACTGTGTGTCATATACAGATTCCATAGCCGCACTGCATTCGTTCGCAGAATACTGTTTATATTGTTCAAACAGCGCAACGACGACGAAGACGAAGAGAAAAGAACCACAAACCACAGCGCGGTTTATATACTGTTTATATGCTGAATTTCGCTCGCTGCGATATGCTGCGGGTACTGGGCTTGCTGCGTCTCATCCGTCGTGGTGGTGGTGGTAAAAGTTTATTACGAAAAACCGCAGCATTCCCACGGAGTGAATGATGATGAGTGGGCGAAGCTACGGAGGTTCATCGGTAAACCGTGAATCTTGCGTGAATTCTGCCCAGTACATCATCACCGACGTGAAATAGGGCGCGTTTATACTAAAGGTTCGATGAGTTATGACGACTTGCAGCTCGCAGCTCACTTTAATTTTACATGTACGCTGTGAATTTTCATTGTTTAGAAAACCATTGCTTTAGAAAACATCTGGCGTCTTTCGTTAAGCAGCTGGCGTCTTTTCCTCTTGCTTTAGAAACATCTGGCGTTCTTCCGTTTTGCTTTTACAAAACATCTGGCGTCTTTCGTTGGTTTATTTCATCAATCAACAGCGTTTTGAACAAAATTGTTATTGATTAATCACGCACAGGAGAAATCTCACCAGGCACTACCTTGGAGGTAAAGAATGGCTGCTAGTGGGAATGAGAGACAGAAGAAGTCGGCTTTTAGCTACCGCTGCGAATTTTTTATTGTTCAACAACGCACAGGAAAAATCTCCCACCGGCACCACCTTGGAGGTCAAAGCGTAAGACTGGTTACGGACTACGACTACGATTACGAGGGACGAACGGGTGCCGCCTTAAGGAGCTTCGCCCCTAAAAGCGTCCTGAGGGACACCCGACTGTTCGTCAAGGTGTAGAGGGTACCTCTGAGGTCGGGACGGGGAGCTCTATAGCTCCACGCGGCTTCGTTGGTCTTCTGGAGAGCCCAGGCTTGGTCTTGTAGCTCACTGCTCCTAAGAGCGTCGTCCCACTTTTTGTTGTCCTCCAGATAGGAGACCTACGTCGCGGAACCTCACAAAATGTCCTCGAAGCACGACAAACAGTTTATTTATGTAACAACTCATACGGGAGGGTCAGCGCAACGCCCCGTGGGCTCGAGGCAGGGTACCAAAGTACAGGATACGGGGAAGCAGCTATCGGCCAGACCGAGTGCCGCGTCCATCCCACGGGGCAGCCAGGGGGTCCTTCCCTTAGCAGCGCGCATGCTGCCCCTTTTAAACCTCGCACTTGGGCCATGCGCACGCCAGCACGCAGCGCCATCTCGAGATGGCCGGTGAACGTGGTTCTTACAATGCATTCGCAAATATGCTGACCATCGCTTCACATTCGGGCCACAGCATCCGCTTTCAGTAGATCCCGAGACACCAGTCATACCGGTATCGTTGCAGTCGAGGTAGCTGACCGGCTGATTCTCGCATTCAACGCGATTACGATTCCGAGGTTGGCTAAATCTGACGCCACCAATGCGTTCTACGCAAGGAGGATTTTTTTTTAAAAATTATCCTTTTTGGTTCTACGTGAGCTACGTCCAACAGTGTACGAAAGCATGTGGGTCGGCGAACTAACAAAGGCGGAATTACTCTATCGAGTAGAGCATAATCTACGGTTTTCTATGAACATATAAATAACCTGCTCCGGGTGTCTGGATTCTCTGCCAGCAATTCGGAATTTCACATCGCTACGTTCTGCGAGCACGTGTCATCAAGAGCGGCGGCAGGAAAATGGAGGCTCACCTCTAGCTCCCTCTGGAAGCTATTTACAGCAGCTATTCTTATGCGCTTCTGTACCCTGGACTGCTTGTTTCCTAGGTGCTGTCGGAACGCACTGTCGCGACTGATCGGTATCGCGTTCAGTGCAGCTGCAGCTTTGCACTGAAGCCGCAATCAGCTTACAGCTGTTGCACTCAGCGACTTCATGTTATCAAGCCGCTCTGTAACGCAGACACTCCACGTGTATTTACACAGTATAGCTGGTCATTATAAAAGCGTTAGGAATGTGTATGCCTGCTTCCTAAATTAGGAATAGAAGCCCCTCGTCACCGGGGAGGGAGTGACGAGGGGCATTGAGCTTGATCGCAGAGGGGTGATTGGGAGCGACCTTGAACTCTACACTTAAAATAAAGAGAGTGTGGCAAGGGTGTTCTTGCGTGGGGCGTGTTGACAATCAGATGACAGACGCCCCTGACACGGTTGACGAACCTCTTTTTTGAGTGCTGACACGGATGACGAGCGCTTGAGGGCGCATGAGAGAGAGAGAGAGCTGGAGATGTTTGCCTGGCTGTTCGCCTGACATGCTACTCCAGGTACTGGGTTTAGGGCGCATGAGTCACAAGAGGAGGCCTATTATAGTCGGTTACAACATCAGAAAAAAACTTAGGCTCCGCCCGCGGAGCCGTAGCGCCTGTCTTTCTCTCGTGAAAAACAGTCGCCATAGCGGGTTTCCGCGCGAACCTTAAATACCTTTTTTTCGGTTCATGCAAATACTACGCATATTAAGAGTTAACAGTTTGTCGTTATTACATAAAACATTACGTTCAGCTGCACAGCGATGTCAGAATCCTTGATGAAGTTCACCGGCCCGGAAGCTCAAGTTTGCGACCTCACACCAGTGACGCAAACGTTCGTCTGTATGGGGAAGTCAATTATGTGACACACTCGAGAAGTGCTTGATAATAATTGTTGGGGTTTAACGTCTCAAAACCACGCTTTGATTATGGGAGACGCCTTGGTTTTTTTTTTTTTTTTTTGCACGTAAAACCGGAGAAATTATTATTATCGGAGGCAAAAGGCCGTTGTTCTTCAGTAAACCTTTACCGCACCCCTCGTAAGACGGCGCAGGTATGCTTTCGCTTCTGAGACATAATTACCGCTTCACGATCTTTTTAAAACCTCCTTGTTTGGTTCAAATAATCTCACCATTGCCCCAGAATATTAGCCGGCGAATGCTACGCGCTGACAAACGTTACTGCGACAGCTTGAAGCCAGTCTTGTCCTTACAGGAGTGTCCCTTAGTTGAGGTTTAAAATAACTTGGAGGACGCCTGAGCTTCGCCTTCAAGAGTAGAACGCGACAGCGTAATTGGGCCCCGTGCGGGTGGCCTTATCAGTCGCTATCCTGCCTTCGCGTCTCGGTGGATATCTCAACCGTGCCGTAAGGAAAGGAACGTCTGTGCGCGTAACATTGGCCCTTTCAAACTATCCTAGAATGCCTACTTCAAGTACAGTTGCGAAGTGCCCACTACGCCATAATTCCTCTTTTTGCGAATCGGCGAAGTAACCACTACGCGTCCGTGAGGTGCCACGCACCCCATAGAGTTTCCTACAATACTTACTTGAGGGAACTCTGGCGCTAGTGTCTATGGGAGCTGCAACGCATGGCGCTTCAGCCAGCATGGGAATGATGGGTAGTACACGGATTTGTCTGAGCTTCGTACTTTCGGCTCCGTTTGGCTGGGCGTCGCCTGCATCCGCTTTGTCGCAAGATGAAGTTCAGCAAACGTTCAACAGTTCCACTTCACCACTTAACTTTTTTAGGCTCACCAATTGAAATCTGGTCACGAAGTTCACAACGATCCATTCTTTTATCTGAAAAAAAAAAACCAAGACACAGCAATAAACAAAGCCACAAGTGCGTTCGAAGCCCGCAAGTACAAAGACTAGGCAAATCCGTGTACTACTCATCATTCCCATGGTGGCTGAATGATCGCAGCGCCAGAGTTCCCTCTAGTTAATTTGAGAAAACTCTATGGCGCACCCTGCAGAGCTGCACACATTCCTGATTCTGTCGATGACAAGGATGATAAATTATGCCTGAGCGCTTTGTAATGGGTGGGCCTTTAAAACACCCACTCGTTGCACAATTCACATGTTTTAGCGCCTGCGGCGATTCTACGCTTCTGCCGCGCAATATTACGTGCGTTGAGGAGACTCCTCCCATTACATTACATTCATATATTCACGCCGACGCCGACATCGGGATTTCTTCGAAAGGAGCTCTTTAACGCTATCGCCTTAAACGCGCAATTGGCCGCGAGATCGAACATAGTCGGCGCCTGGTGGCGAACGGGCGAAACCCCGAAGTGTGGATGACGGTCAGCCGTGGCCGCTTCAGCAGCATTGTATGCGGTGTTTGTACTTCGCAAACTTACGATGGAAGTTGACGACGACGGTTTGGTCGACGGTGAGTAACCTATGAAAATCTTATTCTTTGCTTTTTGCAACGGAAATTCGTAACGCGAATTGCTATATTTCGTAAATGCGTCGATGCGAAAAAGCATTTGCTTGATGCGACTGCACAATATGCGCGTGTCGCCTTTTCACTTGTTGTGAGGCTAATATGCGTTCTCTTATTCGTTTCCAGTGGCCTTACTTTGAACCCCCTTCTTAACCATGTTGGGGACGGTGTCAGGTGTCTCGTTGAAGGTGACGAGGTCGTTGCAGCGCGCCACATTATTGAATGTAGTGCCATCGCATCCACGTGCAGCTCTGACGGTCTAGTGCACATAAACGCATTCGTGATGCGATCGTCCGGGCCTACGAAGGATCCACGTCGAGTCAACCTGAAGTTGGCCGGCGATGCGAACATAGCAGAATTGAACCGCACATGCGCTGCAGGGTAGTAGTGACAGTGTCACACGGACACTTTCATCGAGATCAGGGCCTGTGCGGATCATGTTCTGCTACATGGTCACTCTTAACAGTGATCAGGCCAGACGGAATCCCGACGTTCGCGGTCTACGCATCTCGGTCTGGCTGACGTCGGTGCCAAACTCGATCCGGATAACTTTGGACCTTGCACCAACGACCATTGTTCATCTATATCGAGAAATCCTATCCGTATCGGACCTGATCGCAGTAAAAAGTGCCCGTATAATCGGATGTAGTTGGTCGCGGCCCGTATCACGATTTCTTTATATCATGCTAGGTTGACTTTCTAATTCGGGCTCTGTTAACCCCTTACTTCACATTAAGGAGAAAGCCTTAGATGCCTCATCAGACTCGAAAACTGACCGTCGGCGTCGTCAACACGAGTGATGCCAAAAATCATCACGCGATGATGTCACAGATAGCCAACTTTTGTGACGTCATAGTGACGCCATCACATGACAACGCCGCTTTGCACTGGCTCCGTGATCGGCGACCGATCACGGAGGCAGTGCAAAATCTGGTGAGCTGCTGAAAACTCGCAATTACATGGCGTCATCATGACGTTGCACATCGCCGAACTTTATGACGTCACATGAAGTGACGTCATGCGATGACGCCATCACCACATCGCCGCTTCGCACTGCCTTCGTGATCGGCGACCAATCACAGAGGCAGTGCAAAACCAGTGAGCTACAGAAAACTTGCAATCACATGACGTCACACAGCGCCGAATTTCGTGACTTCATTATGGCGTCACGCGACGTGAGGTCATACTATGACGCCATCACGACATCGCCGCTCTGCATTGCCTCCGTGATCGGTGGGCCGATCACGGAGGCAGTGCTAAACCACGTGAGGTGTAGAAAGCTATCACGGGGTGAGGGGAGGATCAATACATAGACAGAAGAAAAAAAAAAAGATGGCTTTCTCGTTCGAGTCGTCTTAGTCGAATGCATAAGGGACCCTGAGTTTTTTTTTTAGAATCAGTGATACCTGGTAAATATTAAAAGTATACTAAACAGTAGTTTGCTTGCTTTTCCTTTCAGCACATCCGACAGGTGCAAGCACTGTGTTCCTGTGCTGTTGCACGTCAACAAACTAAGGCAATTAACCCTTCTATCAACAAATGACTTGCCTCAATCATGAGGCACAACGCAAAGTAAAGTACAATGTGAAACATAGATATGGACCTAGCCCCCTAACTGAACTACCATGCTGCCCCAAGGTATGATATATTGATTTCACTGCCAAGCACAGTGTCGGACGTGCGTCAGAACTCAATCTCTTCCGCGAGAACCCTTAAAAGAGAGAGAGCGAGCGAGAAAATATATATCAAGATCAGCCGTGGCGATAATCTCGCTCGCGCGTTTTCATCGCTTACGTGGCGAGTCAGGGCTCACAACACGACACCCTTTACTATACACCAGGGGCGTAGCCAAGGGGGGGGGGGAGTTGGGGGGGTTCAAACCCCCCCCTAAATTTTTCAGTTTTGCTTGCGTATATATACACGCACACATACAAACGCACGCACGAACATACATAAAGTATGGTTGAACCCGCCCCCCCCGAAAAAAATTTCTGGCTACGCCTCTGCTATGCACCAGATCATGCATACACACTTGCCGCCTTTCGGTGCTCGTATTTACCCTACTGAACACTGAGAAGTGTTCTGTTATCTCTGTAAACACAACGGAACATGCGCAAACTACAATAGGTCTCGGGGACACTCGTTTAAACAGACTCGTAGCTAAGCGCGAGCTAACATTGCATTCGCAGCACAGATTGTATACATGAAGGGCAATACATTTCGTGAATTGATTTTCTTATTCTTTCTCGATTGATTCTCGATTAATTTGCTTGCGGAAGTGTACGACAATCAAAGCACAGGGGAATCATGACTGGCGCCCCTGGCGAAGTTTTGCCGAGCGTTCGCTTACTGCAACCGTCTCCACGCTCGTAGTGCACAGCAGCAATGAGTACAAATGCACACAGTACCGAAGTTATCGCTCACTACTCACCATCCTTTCTCGTCCGTGAACGCTTGAATGCACCGTTGTCAATGTGCTTGCTGCGCACCATCGCGTACTTGGAAGGCGTCTTGCCGTTACGAAGCCTGACGAGCCACAGTCGGCGACGTTCCGCGTCGGTGGGATAGAAATGGAAGCTTATCTCTGGCTCTGTGCAGTATGTGCGGCATTGTGGCACCGAACAAAACCTCACCATCGAAAACGAAGAGCTTTCTGCGGATACGGAACACAGAATCACGATGTGAAAACAGCAGCCCCGCACACTTCCACACACCGCACGAAACCCGTATCTACACTAACGGGGCGACGGTGCTGCCACCTATTGGTCGTCCTCGCCGCCAATAGCTAAACAATTTCGTTGATTGTCATTGCGAAAACTGCGCAGGAAGAAGAGAAGCCAAGCATCTGATTGTGTAGGGGAGACATGTTCATAAATTTCGTGAGGTATAATTTTGCTGTCATTAGATAGGGCATAAAAGATGGGTGTTTCAAATGCATACCTAACTTATGTACGTTTTTTTTTTAAATATGTCACTGCACTCGCCCAAATAACTGCGTCAGATCTGTGACCCACCCAGCGCTACAACGGCGACTGTTTGTAATCACAAGAAAGCAAAACAGAATCTAAAACGCCTCTTGCCCAAACAGTTCCCGTGAGTCTGTAATGGTGATAAAGTATCTGACATTGTATTAGCAGTATTACCAGGCCCCGGAAAGTCTCAAGTTCCAGTGATCGCCGCAGAGGGCGAAAAAATCAACCGCGGCGAGTTCCATCGATATGCGCGGGGAGTGGAGCTACTAACTCCTCTTTTAGCGGTCGGATAAGTTAGTTCGCATTTTCCGTGTTAGGGGCGCTCAACGCAGCCAAAAATTTTATTTCAGAATGTATCAGAAGATTGTTAAAATCTTAGTTACCGTGTCATTTTGCATACAGCTAGTAGGGACCAGTTTTTGTGTTACTTCTAGAGTTAATACAAGAGCTTGATTGTTTGAGGACAAGTATTGAGATTACATTGACGCTCGAAAAGCAGCAGCCCATTGGCATCGATTGCGCTTCGGTCGGTTATTTCATTCAAATTGTACCGCGGTCGTTTTCTTTGATCGGCGTTACGCAGCTCCGTTTTAAATCAGTTTTGATATAGCAATGCGAGTTTGTGCGCCAAATTTTACATGCTGCTGCCACAAAGCGAACGTGTCTAAAGCCTGTGAATCACGTCAGCTGCGGCGCTTCACCGGCTGCCAGCGTGAAAATTCAATGCCAGCAAGGAGCTTGGAGACTACCTACGAAAACGGAATAACCATGCACCATGTGGGTGTGCGCACCGGTGAGTGAAAATGCACTGCTTTGCATTTGAACATAGCTTTTTTTTTTCATGCGCTACGGTTTTTGTCATTTCAAAAGGTTTTACGACTCGTCCAGCTGATCGGATGCACCGCTTGTGGATTACAATGACATTTTCTAAGATTATTTACTTCGTTCTCACTTTTGCAAAAAATATCTTTACTGCTAAACTTTGTAGCACAGATCACAGCATAAGTTTTACCTATTTCTGCAGAAATTAGTCTTCTGAGATAAATGCTCATAAGTCCAATGCATGGTAGAGCCAAGTGAACTTATAGTATGTATATGCATTTATACATTTTCGTAAGTTTACAATCATACATATTACATTTGCACATACCATGTAGTTTATAGAGTTGGGAAATTAACTAACTTAGTATCCTCTAATTGAGGCTTGGTCAGACACGGTCCACTGAAGGTCACCACTAAAACAACAACAAAGCAATGTTATGTGCACACTATTTTTCTCATGCAGTGCTCTCATATACATTCTTCTCAGACATGAATCACAAGTCCACTCACGCTTCTACCACAGTAATCATTATTTTTTTCTTCTTCCAACCCAACCACAGCCTCCAAGAAACTGCTCATATCAGCACCCGCTCGGATGCTTTATCTCTGAACCTACCTCAAGTCAGCAGAGGATGTTCCACTACAGAAAGTAAATTCGTCGTCCCAAATCCTCACAAGGTATGGTTGTGGACACTTTACTTATTGAACCAATTTTTTTTCTTTCATCATTTCTTTCTTGCTTTTTCTCATGACTCAATTTTTTTCTTCTCAGGAAACTGGACAAAAGAGAGATCATTGGTTTCCAAGCTACCCACACCAAGTCGTAAGAAGCTCAAGAGTCGCCTATCCACCACCAAAGTTTACCAGGCGGACAAATGCAAGCCTTATACTGAAAAGCAGTGATAGTGTACGGCATGTTGAAGCAGTACAAAATTGGGTCCACAAATTGTTGCTTCTTGCTTCATGAATTACTCAGTTTAGAGGAAATGTGCTGGCTTCAAATTTCTTGGATAGTGCATGTGATGGGGTGCACATACTGTACTTTAATCTACGTGTGAAACTTTGCATAGAGTATCACATGTAACTTGGTAGCAAGTGGGCCAGTAGTAGTGTACATTTAGCAGCACTTGTTCTTCCCAGTGAATATAGTTTGCTGCAATTGTGGAGGCTGTTGGAAAGCAATGGCAGGGAAAGCTACAGTAGTGCTGAAACAAAGAGTTATGTACGTGTACTGATTGCTTGTAGGGAGGGACATTGTGAAGGTTCTAAAATAGAAAACTGTGTGCAAACACTCGTGCCTTCATTAAACAAGGCATTTCGTGTAGTGGTCACCTGGAGAATAGTTTCCGGGTCGCTACTCTGGAATAAATAACGTTTGATGATGGGAGTAGGAGAATAGAAGAATGTGCATAAGGACATTTTGGGCAGTGTTCTATGAAACAGGCTGTTGAATTTGTAAAGCATTTGAAAATTTAGTCTTTAGTTTTATTCAATGAACTTCGCCAATACATTAATGGGATGATATGTAAACAGACGCATCCAGAAAAGAGGGTACAGCACCGTTGCATTTGTGCAAGCAATTTGTTATGTATGTGAAGTGGAACCACAGACAAGTAGCAAATAATATTTGTTCTAGATAACAGACCTGACACATGACACGGAGTTTTTAAAAGTATGTTTATTTTTAACAGAAAAATAAATGAGTGCACTCAATATATACAATCAGAGTTCAATAGAGTTGGCCAGTGTTTGTGCATGTTGAAGATTTGAATGTGTAATAACTGCTATTTCTTTGATATTGGCGTGAGCTATATATCGAAAAAAGGCTAGTTTTGTGTTCATGCTTGTGATGCGCTGCAGGTAGACACGGACCAGAAAAAACGAGAACAGCACAAGGTGTTGCGCATCACCCTGTGTTGTTCTCGTTTTTTCTGGTCCGTGTCTACCTGCAGCGCATCACAAGCATGAAGACATGCCATCTAGCCCCTATTGCCGCCTTATTAGTTTTGTGTGACACCCGTGTTAAGAGTGAGGCAGACAGTTAGGAGCTAGTGAAGAATGAAAATGTAAATTCAGCTTCTGCAATCGTCCATCGTTTAAGCAGTGTCTTTCACGACTATGCACCATTGGCACCAGAAAAAATGGACTAATTTATTTTTCAGTGCGAAACATAGCAATTAAACAAAGAAGCTAATTATACACATTTGACAGAAATGATTACTCACTGCCCATTTTTCCAACATTGCTACTATTACTTCCAGCACTTCCTAGCTGTCTAGTATACTACTGATCCAAATGTCTCTATTGTGCGCGCACACATCATGTGCAGTCTATTGTCGGTGCTGTCCACTGGTACATCATTCTTTTTTATTTATAAATGAGTGCTTTCAGGAACACGCGCAGGCATCCGCTATCACATACGTCAGTTGATAAACAGTGGGCGAGCAAGGGTAGCTCACTTCTCGAAACTTGTCTTCCATGACAACCTTTACAGGAATGTTCACTTGCTGAAATGTTGGATTCAGGCTAAGGCTTTCCTTATTCGCCAACAGTTACTCAACTGAAGTGTTTGTCACTGCAATCTCTTTTGAAACATGAACCAAGTTTCCTTTTCAACGTGATACCGTAAATGGTGTTTTCCCAGAACACACGAGCTTAGCTGAACTGAAAGTTGAGCTAAATGGTCGGAATTCATCGTAAAAAGATCGGCGCGCAGGCACGAACACAAGGACATTGAGCACAATAACGAGAACACGTTATATACAGGAATAGCTAGCACAACAGTGTGGTTTCACTTTTTTTTTTTCAGCGCCGAGTGGGTCTCGCCAATGTGTTGTCAAAATAGTACGTCGGGCTGAGGCTAATCTTACTGGCACTGCATCTTTTGCGAGCTTTGATGCTGTTTGTTTATTACCGCTCAAATCGTCAAACGCGCATGTGTAAGTGAGAAAGAGGACGGGCAGCACTGTACGCAAGTACTGTGCAAGGGTCACCCATCGTAAATAGTATCGTCTGACGCTTCGTTCTGCGTACTATAAGAGGTGTGCTGAACGAGCCAAGAGACATAGAGTTGCTCAGTTTCAGCTGGCAATTTTATTAAGCAGATGGATATTTCTGTTTCTTGTATGTATTGTTCAACTCTGTAACTGACAGTGCTGCTTGTTTACATGTATACTGCTACATTCACGATTGCCAATAAACAATGTAAGCTTACTTGCTTGGCGTGTTTTTTGCCAGTTGAGGCCTTTAGGTCACCTGGCGACGTAACGGAAATATTAGTAGTAACGATAGGCTGCCGCGCGCGCGAATACAACCCCCGGACAGGAGTGAATAAACGCCCAGAACCAGCGGGCGCGCACCGCGACCACCCGCACCCGCCAGCAATGCGGCAGCCATATTGCCTCAACGCAATGATGATGATAGTTTTCGCAGCGCCATTGGCGCCATCCCTTGGTCGGATACTTTAGTTCACAACGCCACCGCTACCCTTATTTCCGTTGCACTGTCAAAGGTACAGTTTCCCTTCTGTAAATGGTAGTATAAGTATTCTGTGGTATTACTACTTCACTGTAGGCAGTAACTGTAAGTTGTAATTGTCATACTAACTTGGCAGCTACTACATGGTAGTGAACGTTCTGACGAGCGCATACTACCCCGCAGTTAGTAAGTACCACTAATATTTTTGAGAGTGTACCAACGGACCCGTAATTCGAAGCTTCGGGTTCCACTGACGGACAGGGTGATTTTTCGTCCACTTCCATTCGTTTCAATTTACGTCATAATTACTACATTACAGTTAAAAGGAGCAATTAATTTCCGTGGTGCCTTCTTTGGCCTAATTGTTTATTAGATTCATTTCGTTGTGTGATACACAATTAGCTATTGGGTTGGCTAAAATATTTAAAAAAAGCTACGTGCCGATCACGACAGTACGGTATTACCGTACTCACCGTACAAGTAAACACGCACTGCTGAAACAGTGCATTAGACGGTTTTAGTTTAACGCGCTTAGCGGAATAGCAGGATCTCAATGCGCATGCGCAGTACGCTAAACGACCCGTAGCGTTTGCCGTACACACGCGATTTTTTAGATTTCGCGTTACCGTGCTTTTGTGGTTTACGTAGTGCCCGTAAAACATGGCGACGGTTTCGGACGCCTGCTTCGAGCTGAAGTTGGCGTTGCGTTTGAAGGATTCCCTTCGTTCGCAGCAAACGACTGTGTTATTAAATGGCTTCGCTTGCCTTCGGGCAGCTTCGATGACCGAGTATAACGGATTACTCGGCCGAGCTTCTGAGATCAATTCCCATTTCGAACGTTCCTAGGCATAGCAAGAATATCGATGTAAAAAATCTGCAACGTATAAATTGTCGCTTTTGGTACGTGGTTCATGTTTATTTACTTTTATTATTACTAAACAAGTTGTAATATAGCTGCTTGAGGGGATACAGACGAACATTTTAGGCTTTTCTTCTTTTCATTTTTTGTTAACGTATATCATCCGCCAGGAGAAGCCGCAGTCACAGCCTGCACGTAAACGCTAACCCGCTAAACTAAAATGCGTTGTCCGCAACGAACGTTTGCGGCGCGGTAACGCTTTTTCCTTAACCCTCGCTGTCACGCTAACCTAAATTGTATATTAGCGCAAGCGTTGTACTCATGTTCTGCGGTTCGGCAACGTCCAATGTGGTGTGCTCTTTGTCGCCAGGATCCTTCTGAGGCTTGCTGCCGGAACTCCTTGACCCTGTAGCACGCCTCCTTTCTCTCTTATTTCTCTTCGCACGTTTTCTTTCCTTCGTTTCTTGGTGTATACGCCACTTTCCTGGGCAGCGTCGGTCGCGATGCCATTCCACCGTCTCGTGTCCCCTGCGGGGCTGCCTCCGAGGGTCTCTGTGTTGCTTCGCGATCCTCGAGTGCTCGCTCCCGTTCTCTCGTGAAGGACAAAGTTGTTGCCTCTTCCAAGGACTGTATACACATGCGACGCGGGTGAATGCAACTGCTCTGCCGTCCTAATCGACCCTTCACGCTCTTCTCGCGAGCGTTGGCACGCGCGTGTGGCATGCCAAAGAGTCGAGCGGGTCTCACGCCTCGTTAAGTGGGGAATGGAAAGCGAAATTCGAGTCGTCGCTCGGGGTTAGCCGATAAAACCATGCTCCGCGAGGGTAACAGTTGCTCGCGCGTTTCAGTGGCTCCTGTAACGAGCTGTAAAATAACGCTTTGCAAGACATAAAGAAAGTGTAGACAATTTAATTATTTAATTGAGAATTTACGTAGACAATGTTACTGTTATAACAGCCGATAGCCAAGATTAGACAAAACTGTGGCTAACGTTTACCGTTTAGCCAGCTCTAGGCAACTCCAGCGATCATTAAGTTCGAAGTTTATTACAGTCTTTTGTGCGATATAATGCATTTTACATTTTTAGGGGCCCAGTAAAACTGCTAAAGGGTCCCTAACGACATTAGTACACCAAAAACACTGAACGACCACAACGTGGAACGCCATTTAGCAAAACTAGTTGGTATTTTACAATAGGCTGCCAACACTGGTAATGGTTTAGCTAACATAAGCACATACCAGCCTAGAACTATAGTTCCGCTACCATCTACGCAATAACAGCAGGATGTGTTCGAAAAGAGTGCCGGTGCATGTCCGCGGAACCCCTTTAATTTCGCAGAAAAAAAAAAAACACGAAACCAATCTCAGTTGTGCGACAAAAAATTTGCCTTAGGTGAAAAAATACGGAAGTCTGCACTCAGCAGAACCGCTTTTTGCGAATTGCGCGAAAATGGGTTTGACGAGATACAAAATAACTATTGTAGCTGTGACTCTCAAAGTATCTCTTGGCATACTACGATTAACGTTCGTTTATAACCTGTTGTTATATTGCAGTTTTCTTGCCCAAGTTTTATGAAAAAAAAAACCGCAAATACACCACATTCCTCAATAAAGCTCTAATTTCAGATTTGTTTGCTCCGCGTCTGTAACACTCAGAATTTCCAAAATTTCCCAGAGTGCGGCCACACATTAGTTTAACAATTTCGCTAAATATTATTGCCGTGAATGATGTCAAACGCAAACCAAAAATGCATATATATGAAAGCATGCCTCTAAAAATTCGATAATTTGGTATGCAACTAAAAACCCACCAATTTCGATTTTCTTTAAACTCCCCAGTATTAATGCGAAGCGCGTTCTCTAACTTAATCTGTAAAAACATGGTGCATTATTCTAGTGAGAGCGGAGTTACAAAGCCACCAAAGTGTCCAAATTGGCGTTCACGCGCAACCACTTAAATGAGCGAGAATGTAGCTATAGTTGCCATTGTCATGATTTTGAGGTCTTAAAGGGGCCCTCCAACACTTTTTTTGAAGCGTCTACATCGCTGCCGACCGCACCAACGCGTAGTGGCGCTCGCCAGAACTATTGCGGGAGGAAATGACGAAGATGAGCGCTGGCCTATGATTGCATAAATGTGACGTTAGAAGTAATAACCGCGTTGCATCACAGAAGGGGTTGTTATTGGGTTTAGTTTTTCTTTAGCATGCTTTTTTCACTCAACCCCAACTAGACGAACGATCATAGATTTTTTTCAGCTTTAAAACTGCAGCGCCCGGCAAAGAATGCGCCGAACGCCACGGCGCTGGAGGAAACGCGCTGGGGACGCTGCAGGCGCCGTTGTTTGGAGAAACTGAAGGGGAAAAAAATGTAAGAGCGTTGATATAGACGCCGTCGCAACAAGAAAGATGAATAAAACTACAAAATATGATAGAGGCGTTCACGATCCGCCTCTTTTTGCACGTGCAGTTCACTCTTAAAGGGCCCCTCACCAGGCCACATAGCGAATTTTAGTTAGACGCTGGAAGTTGTTGTGTGCCGAATGAAGAGCAGTATGCCGCAAGAATTTTTCAAATCGGTTCATTACGAGCTGAGAAAAACAATAATTTGTAGCGGCGCGAAACCATGATGCGAGGAGGCGAGTTTTAAACCCTTGCCACTCGCTCCGTGTAGCCTTAGCAAGCCAAATCCCTTCCCTGCCCTCTTCACTTGGCACATACGCATGAACACGTCATGCGCATGCATGGTCACGTGCGCATGACGTGCCCGAGCCAGCCCGAGCACGCGAGCGGCGTTGCACGGCCGCTACCTTTTTTTTTTCTTTTTTTTTTGATGTAGCGGCCGTGGGCGTTTTGTCGGCGTTCTCTGTGGTGTACTGCCTGTTTCTGCGTGGCGGGCATGAAAGTTGAGACATTTGTACGGGCATGAGAGTGGCGGTATCATGAGCCAGTGCCGCATTAACGTTTACTTGGACGCGGTAGAATAAATGAGCATAATGAGTGCTCGAACGCGCCAGAACATTACTTTCGTTTCCAGGGCTGGCGTCTGCTCGATGCGCTAACCGCGCGAACACGAACGCATGGGAAAGGGAGGCGCATTAGCCCCGCATCTCGCTGCAATTCACCAAAATAAAATGAAAAAGACGTACACATTCCCTTTGTGTGTCTCATTATTTCTCTCAAGTTTTATTAATCTATTCAAGCAACAAATTACACAAACTACACATGTCGTGTCAAATAATTATCGCAGTGTCACGTGCTACTGTTGGCGACGTCAGAGCACAGTCGTTTACGTAGAGGAGCGACGTCACAGCAGTACCATCTACGTAGGGTCATTTCCTCATGTACGTCATCCCCTCATTCTCTAAAGCGCGCGCCCGCGAGAGGAAGGGCAAACAGTGTTCACCTTTAAACTTGGCCCATTTCCGCGGCGCGTAGCGTTGCAAATTTTGGCAGACGTGATCGTGAACGCCCTGTGTATGCAATGCACTCGTTAGCTCAAAATTGTCAAACCTGGTGAGGGGCCCTTTAATGCACCTTATTAGGCAGTTTTAGAATAGCGTACGCTA
Source organism: Rhipicephalus sanguineus (assembly GCF_013339695.2). Lineage (NCBI taxonomy): Eukaryota > Metazoa > Arthropoda > Arachnida > Ixodida > Ixodidae > Rhipicephalus > Rhipicephalus sanguineus. Next base: position 84,885,652 of record NC_051182.1, on the reverse strand, counting down.
AGTTAGCGTTAGCGTTTGCGGCCCACTATTTCCGTCACTTAACGGGAGCCCGCAAGCGGTTAGCGTACGACGCATGCGCAGTTGCGCGAAAAGCCAACGCACACCTTTACATACGCTATTCAAAAACTGCCTATTGTTTGTTACTATCACAACGGCGTCATCTTTACGTTGGAAAGAACGGGCAACATTGTACGCAAGCTACCCGTACGTAAGATATTTGCGAGTTTTAGTATAACGGGAAACGCTTACGTTGGCATTAGCCTGCGTCTCCACGCAAACGCTAAAACGGAACGCGCTGCTTGCCAACTGGTGGTCTTTTAGTACCGCGGAAGGCATTCCCGCTAACGCTAATGGATGGATGGATGCTATGAGCGTCCCCTTTATAACGGGGCGGTGACAAGTGTGCCACCAGGCTCGAAAAAAAAAACCTTTACTCTTTTTTTTTGCGTTGGCCTAGTGTCTTTACTTCAATTAAAACCATTTTACTCCAGAAGAAAAAAAACGCAAGCACATACGGCGCCATCTAGACATAAAAAATCACAGCATATCCACGGAGTGAATGATGATGAGTGGGCGAAGCTGCGGAGGTTCATCGGTAAACCGTGAATCTTCCGCGAATTCTGCCCAGTACATCATCACCGACGTGAGATAGGGCGCGTTTATACTAAAGGTTCGACGAGTTATGACGACTTGCAGCTCACTTTAATTTTACATGTACGCTGTGAATTTTCATTGTTTAGAAAACCATTGCTTTAGAAAACATCTGGCGTTTTTCGTTAAGCAGCTGGCGTCTTTTCGTTTTGGTTTAGAAACATCTGGCGTTCTTTCGTTTTGCTTTTACAAAACATCTGGCGTCTTTCGTTGGTTTATTTCATCAATCAACGGCGTTTTGAACAAAATTTTTATTGTTTAATCACGCACAGGAGAAATCTCACCAGGCACTACCTTGGAGGTAAACAATGGCTGCTAATGGGAATGAGAGACAGAAGAAGTCGGCTTTTAGCTAACACTTACACTTCTACTTCTACTAACGTTTCCTACTGGAACATGCCAATGGCTGCTAATGGGGAATGAGAGACAGAAGAATTCGGCTTTTAGTTAACGCGCACGCTTTCAACAACGCATAGGAAAAATCTCCCACCGGCACCACCTTGGAGGTCAAAGCATAAGACTGGTTACGCACTACGACTACTACGACTACGACTACGACTACGAGGGACGAACGGGTGCCGCCTTAAGGAGCTTCGCCCCTAAAAACACTAAATGCGCTGTAGAATCCACAAACGTGCCACTAAGTCGAGCTGATCCAAAGTCACCGTTGTTGAGCCTCCATGTGGCGTTTGCAGGAGTGTTTTGCAGAAGTGAAACGCACACGCAGCACGCATCAGATTCATGCACTGCCGCAAAAAACATGAAGGGAAACGAATCTTGACATGTCTCGGCTGGACTTGTGACCGTATCTTAGAAAGAGGCGACTGGAGACAGCGTCGCCATCTCTGTGCGGCTACAAAAAAGATGAGCGGACCTTGTAAACAAATTTTCTTAAGCCTCCTGCACCGCAAATCCACTTTGTATCTAAAAAAACGGAACTATTTTATCGGCGGTAAACGGTTGGCGAAGCCTCATTACTCAAATCTAAATCAAATACGAACATTATTTGGGAATGAATGAGTTTAATAATGCAGCACGACGACTACAAAGATTCGAGGTGGACGCCTCTCGCTTCAACAGCCACCGCCATCTTACCCTACGTACGGGATCTCTTGCGAGCGTCAACGCTATATTCCAGAAATAGCGTTCGTACGTAAGAGCTCGGGCTACGTTTACGTTCTCCTCATGCGCGGTTAGGAGCACGCAACGCTAACGCTAACGCTAAATCCTTGCGTTTGCTGTATTCCGCTATACTAAAACTCGCTATTGCGTTCGTACGTAAGTGCTCGGGCTACGTTTACGTTCAGCTCATGCGCGGTTAGGAGCACGCAACGCTAACGCTAGCGCTAAATCCTTGCGTTTGCTGTATTCCGTTATACTAAAACTCGCTATTTCTGTTCATTTCATTGGGGCGCCATCAAACGTCACAGGGCGAGTGAAACGTGGTCAGGTGACCCCGCGAAAATCGAGTTGGGGGTGGGCCTCCATTTTATTGTATTTTGAGTGTTCTAGGCTGAATAACTCCGGACTGCGTGGCCCTATTGCTGCCGTTCTTGCTGCACTGACTCTTCAGCCTTCAGTCTACGCAACTCGAAAGTAAAAAGTGTGAAACAATGAGCTCTGGAAAAGTGTCAGAGGGTCCCTTTAAGTACGCCTTCTCGTGTCCACGGAAGATGAAATTGGCAGCAAAAAAACTGCATCATCTCCCGCTGAAGGGGACCATGAGGCGATGCGAAGCCGGAGCACTTGCACGATCGCGTTTCGTTGGCGTTCGTTGCGCATGCTACCACCTCGGTCAGATTGTCATCGAACCAAAGTCGGTCGCACACGTTGCAGCAGTGCCCGAAGCTCCGGTCGAGAAATTCGCGCTGGAACCAGGCGTCGGCACCGTCGAAGCCCGGGCGTTGAAGCTGTCTAAAGAGGCGTTCTGCACGGGCGTTGGACTCGCGTCGTCTGTCCGCAGCCCACGCGTTGGCTCGACGCAGACGCTTGGCTTCGACGTCGGCGTTGCGTACGGCGGGATTTGCTTGCCGACGCTGCCGTTGCGTTTCGGCGTGTCGAGTCCGCGTTTCGTCCGTAGCAGTTTCCCGCCGACGTTGCCCTTTGCGCTGGGCGTTTGCGAAGGCTCGACGCGCTTCGGCGCGTCGAGCCTTCCGCTGCTCCGCGATCTCGGCAGGCGTTAAGGTATTACTGCAACTGGCGCCGACGTTGACGTTGGAACTGATAACACGGGCGCAGCCGGCGCCATGACTGAGCGTATGTGCGACCTAACGCGAGCCTTTTATCTAAACGAGGAGGGGGAGTGGAGAGGGAGAAAGCGAGCGCAGAGGAGAGAGGGTGAGTGGAGAGGAGGTGTGTCGAGAGGGTTCGCGCATGAGCAGTAGGGGTGGTCCCGCCGCACACCGTTTGAACTCCGCCATAAGATGCTTCGCATCTAAAAGACGAAGAGTTGCTTTAACGTGCAAATTTGTACGCATGCGTGTTTGTACTCGTCGTAGTATTGTTCCTGGCGAAAGCAATTATCGGAAACAGTTCGTCTAGATGCACACTCGAGTCGGGTTTCCGCATGCAACAGTTTCTTCAGAGGTAATGCACACATGACGCGAGACAGGCGTTGAAGGAGGAATGGATCCATGCAGAAAGTGTCCTGGAGACGGCACCCGCAATCTCCGCCTTCTTGCGCCTGGCGTACGACCTCCGACAATGACGTTTCTCCTTTACCGCCATCTTCAGAGGAGAAATTTCTGTTGAGTAAATTACTAAGTTGAGCTCCTCATCAACGGTTTACTCGAGAACAACATTTTCGACAGACACAGACGCATCTGAACACTTTCCGCCGATCTGTTTGATGAGGCTGACGCAATTTTTAAACCTCCTTGGGCTGACGCAATTTCCAAGACGGAGAGAGTTTATTCTGGCTTAAAGCTCTTGAACAAGGCTTTATCCAAATCTTTGATACTCCGAAAGTTCCGCTCAACGGAAAGTTGGCTAACGTTGCCATTTGAAGGAAGGCCTCTCCCGTATGCCATGTATGGCCCATTGCTGAAGGGGATTTCACGTCGGCATTCGAAAAACATATCGAAACCCATCTCCAAAACGACTAAAATCTGGAGACGCCGATTCCGATGTATAGTTTTCGTTCCATGGTTATGTTTCAACACATTGTGACCGCATGGGGCGCCTCACGAAAAAGAAATGCTCGGGACCAGTCACATCTGCGTATGTTGCCCGATTAAAGCGTTGTTAATTAATCGCAATAGGCCAGAAAAAAACTGCGGGTGCCATTTATCGAAGTCATATAACTTTATTTCTTGTGAAGCACAATATCACAGATGAACTCTGAACACGCTGACTTGATGCCTTTCAACGCTTGGCTGCGATGAGAGAAGGAATGGGCGCATTAACGTCTTGTGCGAAGACGCTTCTCGTGATCGATTGCAGGCGTTCCTCAGTCATCCTTGACTTGTTCACATTCAGCAAGGAGAACAGGTGTCCGCACAAATAGGTACTTCCAAACATGGCGATGATCCTAGCAGCCTGCTGACGTCGCGCCAGGCCGTGGCGGTCCGAAGAGGTAAGCGGGCCGCGTGTTTGAGACCGCTGCTCTACTACGACAGAACGGTCTTCTCTTTGCAATAATCGCTGATTGATGTGCAGTAGACTGCACTACGGGGTAGCTGAACGTATACATCTGGGTTGTATCCATGACACTGTGAAAAAGACACGGCGCTGAACAAGGTTCCATGTGTCTTACCTCGCAGAGCTACATCAGATGCTCAAGGTGCTTTTCCAGCTTTTCCAGAGACGTACCGTGAAAAAATGCGGAAGGTTGCAAAAGACATACACAAATTATAGGGGATTCATCAGTTATGCTTGCCTTTTAAGCTATCTCTTCAACACACCTGATAATAATAATAATTGTTGGGTTTTCACAACACACCAGATACGAACAACAGCAAGACATCCGGTCGCATTCAAAAGATTTCCCCTCGTACGCGTACTTCAATAATTCAAAGAAGTTTTCCGGACATGGATACAAGTGGATCTGAAGCAAAATCTGCGTAATAAGTATTGCAGTAAAACAAAACCTTCAATACCACTGGTCAAAGGCAGTGACATTATTAAGGCAAAAGCATTAGATGCCTCATCGAACGCAAAAGTTGACTGCCAACGTCGGCGGTGTCGATACCAATGATGTAAAAAATCATCGTCACCATATGATGTCATCATAACATAACAGATATCCTAAAATTCTGACGTCATGAGGACGTTATAAAATACAATCACGTGATGTGTTCGCGTGACATCGTCGCTCGTTCAAAGGTGGGCCGATCACGGAGGCTGTGTGCACAAACAAAACCACTTTAAGTGCACAAGTTCTTCTCCGAACGGAGGGGAGGTGGGAGGGTTCAAAACATCGACGGCGAGAAAAAAAGAAGATGGCCATCGCCTCCGAGTCGTCTTACGCGAATGCATAAGCGATCGTGTGAGTTTTATAGGAATTGTCTTTTTCCGATCAGCCACAGAAATCTACTGATTCGTTGCTACAGCACTCTAATTGATGTCTATCTGGGTCGATCGCTGCAAGCCTGGCGAATTCCGGAGGAGCTGTACTGTTACATGGCGCCTCAAAGCGGTATTTACCACTGCCGAACTTAAAATGTGCTATTGCTAACACAATAAACTAACGCTGTACCCAGGACAGGAACCGAGTCTAAGCGATACGGTGGGCCCTATCCGAAAAAGCGCCCAGTTCACTGCGCTGGAGGGAATGGGAAGCAGAAGTCCACAGAATGAGGAAGCATCCTAAACACGTCCTTATACCAAGAAAAATGCGGAACAAAAATGACCACACGTGTACGGTGGTTTCAAAGGCCAGGAGATCGTGTTCGGAACCTAGTGCATGGGCCATCGCAATGTCCCATCCGTAAGTGTCTTTGCTGACAAAGCCCGGTCGTCCAATTGTGCTAACGCGCAAGAGAGAGATTACTTCCCTTCGTGCAAGGCAATCACAAGGCAGGTGATTGATAGTCCTGACGCTGCCTCAGACATTGCTTACAGCACTGCCAGTCATTGCAGCGAGAGGAAGTAAATGGCAGTGGAACACAAAGTATACAGGACAGCCACTGTAACCTGCCGATTTTGTTTATGCATGACCTCTCGTAACATTTTCCGTCGTCTCCTCGTTCCTCAACAGCATCTGAATGCGAGCTAGTCGTTGCGTATCCGTAGCTAAAACCGCGAGAAATGAAACACTGGCATGTATAGCACAGACCTAGCGCTGACTGCCAGCTGTCTTGCTTTATTGTGAAAACATTGATATACTATGAGTGGTATGTTATTGTGCGAGGTATATTAGTTCCCCCTCCACCGTGTGCCCCCTGTCAAGGTATATTGATGCGTTTTCGCAATTCAAATTGATTTGCGGAGGTGCTAACCCTTACAAAAATGGATTGAGACAGGCTATAGATGGTCTAAAAATGGATTTAGACAGTCTGTAGACTGTCTTAATCTATTTTTGTAAAGCAAGAGCACCCCCACATGATATGATTAAGATTTGCCTTCATTACAGAGCAATATTTACAGGAAGATGACGGTAAAAAGTTGAGTCTGCGCAGGGTGCTTCTGGATTCAGGACGGCGTTCGAGGACACCCTGGACTTATCAATAGACGTCAGACTGTGGAGTTTCCAAGACGTGTGGCGCCACCTGTCGGAGAAGTTTTGAGTAGTGCATAGACCGACTCCCTCGCACAGTTTGCTATGGGACCAGGTGGAACTAGCGAGTGCGAAACAACGATTTGAGCTTAATATCGCGTGTGTTTGCGCATTTAACACTCAGAACGAAAGCTGTGAATTGCTCTCCGCTAGTCGGACGCGCCACCGAACCGTCGTGAAGTGCTTGCTGGATCACTCGCCTGGACGACGGCGAAAACAGCAGCAGACGAGACCCCTCCGCACGCTACGAAGAAACGCCGCAAAAGACGCAATGTTGCGTTGTGAATTGCCACGGACGTAAAAGACTGAATAACAACGTTCAGTTTTGCCGATTTCCATAGTTCTCGTACGAAGAAGAAAGGCGAGAGCGCTGGATACGGGATGTTGCGAGCGTGTTGGGTAAGCGAAGTACCCGCGTTCTCCACAGCCGGTCGCATGAGAAAGTGTGATAATGTTGCTCTGCTGTTGTTTTGCGTAGCCCTGATGGAGAACCGTGGTAACCTTGACTATGAAGCTCAGCAGAGGCTCTGACCGCGGTGCTTGTCGTGTAACACGAAGTGAGCAGCTAGAGGCAGACTGAAGACGCGTGCTACGCACACCACGACGAGTTGGTCGTCACAGCACAGCATCGCGGACGTACGTTTTGAAGGCTCAGAGTTCTGGTTCTAACTAGCTAACACCACGTGCGTCATACAAGTAAATCGCAGAATGTTAGTCGTGACCACCTTCAGGTTTGTTTCGCCCGTGTCCTCCGCGGTTGCCGTAGGTTTTGCCTTTGGTTGTACCCCGCGAAAGTGGACACGCATGTATCCCCATTTGCAGTACACACAAACGGAAGACGACCATCAAGAGACCATTTGAGGATGCGTAATAAAACAGTCCAATTCACGGGAAGCGAAAGATGAATTAACGGAGAATACAACTGCAAAGGCGAAAATCGCCGGGGCCATTCGTCCCTGATGAACGGAGTTTTGTACCACTGATCGTAAGATGCATAGCTAAGTAAATTGATCGTGTATGTACTTTATCGCTGTGGCATTACGTATATACCCGATTTTAACAAATGCGCTAGAGGCGCTAGAGAACGGATGTCGGAGGGCTTGCCTCGAACTCGATGTCGTGTGATGCTCGCTTGTACTTGCGAGTTGCAGCGCGCGGGAATAACTAAAACTTGTTTTGCATTGTACTCGCACTTCGCTTTGATCAGCGTCCTTGGTTTCTGAAGCGTGTATTGGCAGAAGAAGCTTTCTGGGTCCTTGATTTTCAGGAAACGGCGCCTCGGCACCAACGAAAGAGTAAGGATATATTGTGGTCTATGCACATTCGCTTGCGGACGGCTCTCTTTGCACTACCCAGTTAGTGCCAGGGCTGCGATGAGGGCGCTGGTGGCGCTGTTTTTCGCAGCGCCGCCTGGGCAGAGTCTGACGTCTATCTATTGGAAAAGCACGTTATAAGGCTGCCAAATAGCTTCTGCCCCGTTATCGCTCATTACGCACTGGACTGCCCGAAACACATTCGCAACGAAAACATTAGCTAGCCACGCGAAATACCCTATGAAGGAACACGAAAAGCACTGCAAACGCGAAGCCCAAACAGCGCGCCCACGTACGCATTTGCCGCGCTAGTTCTTCCATTTTTATTTCCTTAATTTGCGAGGTAACTCGAAGCTGTTTGGGAATCAGACCCCTCGGTGGCTCGAAATCAGCCGGCTGTTGCCACGTTTAAGCGATAAGTTGGAATGGTGTGCCAGCCCGTCATCGTGTAAATGAGTTTTGGGGCCAGCCCAGAGCTGGACAAAAAAAAAAAAAGAAAGCGGATACATTAATAGAAAAACGGACAAAGGGAAGTGTTTGGGTAATTCGCATCGCCAGTGACAGGAAGGACGGTATTGATGATGATGATAATGGCTCCAGGGGCTCGGCTTGGAGGGCGACAAAAGGGGAAAATAATTCACGGCCAGGCTATCGGCGAGTGTTAGCGTCATTCCCGATCACTGACAGTGGAGAGAGAGAGAGAGAGAGGTAAGAGGGAGAGTGAAAGAATCACTCAATGCCTGCCTCTAGTGGCGCGTCTTTGCGCTTATACTTAGGCCCTTCAGGCACTGAATCAATAAGAAACGACTTATTGAGGATCCCCATCCTTTATATTTTTTTCTCCTCTTCCCTCCGAGCTTTTTCGCAACACCGAGGCAAGCTGTTGCAGAGCTTTCCCTAAGCCTTTTTCGCCGAGATCTGTCACCCGGAAAAATAAAAATAAAAAAAGGGAATGGCGATGAAAGGAATCGGTGACCGAAGGCAGAAAGGATTGCTTTCTCGTCTTCGAACGAAGCAATAAGACCGAAGAGGAGTCTGGGAAACATTTTTTTTTTCGTCTAAGGTGAGTGAGCAGAGCTGTGCAGGGGTTTGTGACCCCCCTCGCTGAGAAAAGGATACTTGGAGGTCGCCCGGACGGCCATCTTGAATTGACAGTGTTTACCGGAGCGGAACAGCGCAATCTTCGTGTCGTATTATCTGGCAAGCCGACATTATTTTATTTTATTATTTCTTTTAGTGAAGTTCTGTACGGCTAGGTTCTGGAGGATCGCGTTCGCGGACAAAAGGCGCGTAGGACAACAATTTTCGGTGGACCGATAAAGTCGACTAATCCAGCGTTTCTGCGTCGAAAGAAATGAACATCGCTTAAAAGTAAACATAAGGTGTATGATTTCGCTGACAAGTATTGCCTCAAAGTTTTGCCTCACTTACGTAGGAGACCAAGGCCATGCGATTTTTGTACTTTCAAAACAACAATGGACTATAGGATTTCATTTTGAGACTACCGTTGGTGGCCGTTGATGAGGTAATATGCGTCATACGCATGAGAAATGCGGGTATCACTGATTGTGTGTATCTTTATTAGCTCAATATAAACAGCAATGATAATACATAAACTCATTATAGCAATCAATGAAGCCAAAGCGCAGAAAATACAGGGCTTCATTGAACGTAACAAACGAACTAGCTCAAAAGTCTGTTCTCTTGGATTTCATTATAGCAGTAGTCACTATAGCAGACCCACCATAGAGTTTCCCTGGCTTCAATTTTCACAGAAGGGTAAGAACTCTGATTTATTTATTTCTATTTTTTGGGGGACGGGAATTACTTTGGATCGCGGGTGACGTGGCTAGTCTCTCTCCCAAATTTGCGGGGGGGGGGGGCGGGTTCAGACCTTCCCTCGAAATTTGTGACTTTCGCACGTTTATGTGTACACGCACAATACAAACGTACGCACGAAAATACATAAAGTATACGTATAAAAATACCTCCGAAAAAATATCTCGCTACGCTACTGGCCCTAATGTATTCCATGGGTTAATTTTGTGTTTCGCGCGCTGACGAAGCAGATCCCAGAGGCCACGTAGAAAGAACCTCGTGGTTGAGATCTACTCCGCCAGGTGTCGCAACGATACCAGCTGCTCACAAGAAAAGCTCCTGCGAATAATTTCCAATAATTATCCTGACAATTCATTGACACTCATCCTAAGTAAACCTATGATCCAATATAACTCTTAACTTGAGCCAGAGCCCTCGATTCCGTACCAGTTTTATTGCAGCTCTTAGTGCAGCTCTTAGCCCCCCCCCCCCCGTTCCTGCTTTGAGCAGCGTCGCCGTCGGCGTGACCGATAGAGCGAACGAGGTCGAAAGAAAGCGAACGCGGAGTCTGTCGATATCACGAGCCATTGGCCTCTAACCTTGCTTTCTTACTCCGTCACGTGCGCTGGTCCCTCGGTTGCAGATCGTGCGTGTCCAGGGCCGGCACGTTCACTGAGGCTGGCTTCGCTCGTCGTAACGGGGCTGCCAGCGTTTCGCTTGGTTTTCGACGCCTGCAATGCACAGAGTGGTGTACGCAGCACAATGGCAGTATCTGTGGCAATATGTAACGAATGTCCCATTGCTACAATTGCGGATAGCCAAAACTTCGAACACAGTTATCGTTGCCCCAACACGAAGCTGCGCTCAAAATTCCCACTAGGCGGTGTCGTAATCGTCGGTGAATTTCTTTTTACAAGATATTTTCTGAACAATCGAAAAACCGGAAGTGAGGGCTGGACCGGAAGTGCTTTGAAGAGAAACAATAGTGCCACTCTTTGCTTGTGCCACTAAAACAAAAAGTTATGAAATGATGCTATCGAAAAGGCCGAACCCCTAATGACCGAAATGTTTTTTTTTTCGTTCTAATAAAAAAAAACGCGATGACTTTTAATCTCTCCCGCCACACCATAATTAATTGCCTGCTATAAGAGCCAGCGACCCCGGAGGTGCGGCCGCCGGGCAAGAACAATATCGAACGGCGAGATGCTCTCCCCGGTCAACGAACCTCACCTGCTCGTGATGATGTTTCAGCCGTCGTTCGATGCGCGCTAAATCAATGAAAGCGGACGCGCGCGTAGACGCATGAAAAGAGAAACAAATATATCGACACTCACGAGATCAACAAAGAAATGCTGTTATGCTCTTAGGGCACCTGTTACCGAATTATCGACGAGTCTCAGACGGTCCCTGTCGCTCCGTCGCGCAATGGCCACAGCTATTTCTACGGGCTGACTCGAATGCGACGCTTAATGTGGTTTTCAATCGTTGGTCCATTTCAACATTAAACAGCCGTGCAGTACTTTTTTGTATTATGTGAAATGAATTTTCATCGTTTTTTTTTTCTTCTTGTTTGCTTTTGCATTATTTGTGCAGGTCAACTGTCGATCGCTCCTTTTGCAGAAGCTTGCTTTTGAATTGCAATCGCAATCTCTCTACGTTGCCGCTACACTCTCTCCACTTTGGAGAGAGTGTTGCAGGCTAGAGCTAGTGCGCTCTAGCCTGCTACTCTGCATAGGGGAAAAGGAAAAGGGAAAAAAAGGGAGTGAGGAGGTGTGATAATGGGGAGACGAAATAATTATGCGTATATAGAATAACCGCGTACCATAGAGGTTATGTCATACTTGAAAGCCAACGTAACAAAGTAAATAGAAGCAACTCAGCACTCCATCATTCACTCATTCACACATACACTCATCCACATACGCTCGCCGTCATGGCTGGGATCGGCGCTGACTAACACTCCTAGGGTTTAAATGCACATATATACCCCCATAAAGTGGACGAGAGGATGACCGCCGCCGTAGCTCAGTGGTAGAGCTTCGGACGCGTTATTCGAAGGTCGCAGGTTCGGTCCCTGCCGGCGGCAAGTTATCTTTTCGTCCACTTTAGTTTCTTCGCTTCTACACCCTAATTACTACAAATAACACCCTCTGTACTTTCCTTGGCATTATTGTCCGTTAGTTCTCATTAATATTGTGTCTAACAAAGAAAAACGAGCCCTTAAGAGTCACCTTCTTTCCTTCACGCTTATACTCAATACGACGTCGCAGAAACAGCGCTCACTACCAGTTGGTAGTGAGCGCTCTTTGCGGGACGCCGTTTTTAGTATTTACGTGTGTTGATGTGAGCGTGCATGAGTTGCACCTAGTTGCGGTACTTCATTACGACGACTTCCCAAATAGCCCAACAGGGAATTCCATTATGCGACCCAACGCATGGAAAAGAGAAAATGAAAGTTATAGTGAGAGAAAGAGTGGGCATGAGTCTATAGATGATTGACAATCGTGGTGCAGCGTATCTACAGTGGGGACGCTCAGGCCTAGGTGTCCCCTTCAAGCAACGTAGAATGACTCGCACGTCTTTTCTAGTCTGATGATCTGTGAGGCCAGGCTTCAAGCAAAAGCCGCTGGAGAGTCCGAAAAGCGGAGGGACCTAGGGAAGGACGTGAGGGTGAGGGGTCTGTGGAGACAGTGGCGTAAATCCAGACAAATCACAAGGGGGGCACACATCTTGCCATGGCGATGGCGGCCGTCTTGTTTTTGGTTTTATTTATATAAAATTGAAATGATGTAAAATTAAAATAAACTTTTAAAAAACGAGAATGGGTTCCCAGCTCATATATTTGCGTTCTTCTAATGAGTCTTCTCCGACAGTGGTCCAGCGGCAGCTGCGATATCAATAGTCTTTCACAGCTGAGGCGTATTGAGCACACGCCTAACCACTGCAAACTAGCAAGGGATTAACAAAAAAAAATTGATACCAAACTCTCAAGCAATTCAAATATATGACACTTGAAAGACGCATCTCAAGGGGGGCACACTTGCAAGGGGTGTCCCCCCTAGCCTGAACACAAGGGGGGTCAGGACCCTCCTCACTCCCCTGTGATTTACGCCAGTGTGTGGAGATTGCGGTCATTGTGTCCTCGTTTCCGATCGAGCAGCTTCCGCGGTCTGTACGACGACGACACGACCGAAAGTCATCAGGCGCTCGCCGAAGCTTGTCCGAACGAGCAGGCCGGCGTGTGCGGAGGGAGGGGGGGGGGGGGGCGTTACGTAGTGCTGCGTTTGTTGTTTTGTTAAGCTTCGCTGGTTGTTTCTAGACTTGTCTCGGCCGGCCCGATTAATGACCGCGACACGCGCAGTTTTCGAGTGCAGGGCAGCGAGGGTCCACGTTGATTGGCTACGAGGGGACGAGAGGCGAGGAGAATTTTGGGACAGGTGGCATGTGCTGGAAGGTGCAAAGTGCTCGAATGCACGCTATCCGTTGGTTAGGTGGACAGGGGAAGAAGACACGAAATGCATCACCGAATAAGCGACTTCCGGGAGTTGCTTTTAATGGGAGTAGCACGCTCGGAACACAAGTAGGCCTAACACCTTAAGTGGTCCGTACTGCTATATAGCAAATGTACACGAAATACAGTGGGCGGGGTCGTAGCCAGAAATCTTTTTTCGGGGGTTCAACCATACTTTATGCATGTTCCTGCGTGCGTTTGTATGTGTGCGTGTATATATACGGAAAGAAAATTGAAAATTTTCTGGGGGGGGGGAGGGAGGTGAACCCCGCAACCCCTTAACTACGCCCCTGACAGTGGGAGCTTGAATAGGAATTTCGGTGGAGATTAGAAAGGAACATGTTGCGGGACATTTCAACTATACAATAAACAATGAAGATCCAAAGTGCGCACTTATTACTTTACCTATTAACTGTGAAATACTTCAAGCTTGGCCACGGCAAGGTCTAGATTTCGCAAAGTGCCAGCCAAAAAAAAAAAATAATATGACACCGGTACAAATTAAGCAAACATAAAAACACTTGAAAATAGTGAATATCATGCAGCGGCCTGCGCGTACCATGTCCGTATTTGAGTTTGGCTCAATTTGGATTATTGTGGTTTCTTGTAACTAACATTGGCAACTAAATTTGCGGTTTAATCGCACACTTGTGTTGACTTCTACCAAGACTCCCTCACAATTACTTCCGGTCTCTGTCCTTTTTTTTTCTATTTCGCTGAAAGCTATGTTCTTCACCGAGGTTGCCATTCACTAGTTTCACCGGGGTGCAGAGATGCAAGGCTGCCCGTCTTGTTGCATTTCGTGGTTTCGTGGTACAAAGTCCTCCCTGGATTTCCCGCTTGCTGGGAGCGAACAACTTGAGTGGTCAACGTCAGCATCTGACCACTTTCAACGCTTCTCACTGCGTCTGTGCTCTCAGCAACATATTTGCCCCATACTCGTAAGAGAGTTTATCATTATTTCGTTAAAAACGACTGAGGTATCAATTGATCGCTTACTACTGAATCGCCCACGCCAACGTCGCAATTCTACGGATTCTACAGCGACTTCCTTGTTTGACGGCTAGTCCTAAGCTGAACCCTGAATCCTACCCTGAACTTTTCTCTCATTTCAGGTTTTACGGATATGTATTTACGATATGTCTTGAATTCTCAAGTTTTTTTTTTTTTTTTTCAGTCATTTCTTCAAAAAGGGCCACCTCTAGTTAGGAGCTTGGATAGTTCGTTGATTCGTTTTACGTATGAACAATACAAATAAACTCGATTGGCCTTCAAACACTTTCCTTCCTGCGTCCGTTTACGCTTCTTGAACCAACTCCGGCACAAAATGAACAAAACGCGCGTCAAACTTCACCGTAGACGAAGATAAAGTGCGGCGTGTGTGTGAGGGTGCGCGCGCGCAGGAAACGACTTGACGTGGCGACGAGATTTTCCGTCTGCTTCGGAAGAAGACCAACGACCCGTGAAAGCCGCGCCGTCTGCTTCGACTCCCTCGTCGTCTGCTAAGCCTCTCGCCCCTCCTCTACGTCACTTTGCTCTTACCGTCATTCTTTTCTCGTTGCTCTCAACTCGCTAAGACGCCTCTACACTTTCGCAGTGTCTACGTTTTACTCACGAGCTCTGTGTTTGTTTCGTCCGAGTGTTTGTGTCTTGTATTAAACTCTGTATTTATGTGGATAGTGTAGTGGTTCTCGCGCTGCCTTCTGCTTTTTACTTCCGCCTTATCTTCGAAAACTGGCGTCGTCTGCTACTCGGGGCCCCCGCCGCGTCTCGCCTTGTATCGCGGCTTATTGCGACGAGTTCGGGCCTCTTCTTCTTCCTCGCGCCCGTCATGCACTGCGTCGCGCTGTTTGTATCTATACAGGGGGCGTTCTTTGTGTGCTTAGTACATTTGTTCGTGATTGTATACTTTCCGTTTTGACGTATATGCGGCTGGTGGGTACGGCTTTTGCCGCGCCGTCGAGCGTCAAGAGCAGAAGATAAGCAGACGACACTCGAAAGTGAAACCAGAAGCCTCCACTCGCGGCTTCTGTTGCCAGAAGCATGGATGTGGGGAGAATTATGGTGACAGCATAGCGCTACGCGATTGAAGCCAGAATCCGCCGTGGAGGCTTAGTGGCTAACGTGTTGAGCTGCAAGGCACAAAGGCGCGGGTTCGAGTCTCTGGACATGGCGGGTGCATTTCGATTGAGCAGGAACTAAAAAAAACACACGCTAGAGCACTTACTTATGCTCACGTTTAAGAACGCCGGGTAATTAAAATTAATCAGGAGTAATCCATACCTCCTGGTTCGGCTCTGCGGTTACTACCTGTCCTAAGTAGACGTATTCCTTTACAAATTCCAGCGCCTCGCTACATATCGCAAAGCGCAGTTCTTTTCCGAGACTGTTGCTCATTACCTTAGTTTTCCGCATATTAATTTTTAGACCTACCGTTCTGCTGTCCTTGTGCAAATCAGTAATGATGAGTTGCAATTCGTCTCCTAGCTGAGTTGCTCATCAGTGCAGTCTCAGTTGTGTTTTCATCCACTTTACTTTCTTCACATTTATGTCCCAATTACTACAATACATTTAAAATAGCACCGTCTTGGCTTCATTACCTGCTGGATTTCATTAAGGTTATGTCAAGCAAAGAAACGAGCCCTCCAAATTCCCTTCCTTCATTCAAGCTTTTCGTGCTGCCGCATACGGTAAGCTAGTTTTGACTTCATATGAACGAGATGTTTTTTCTGTTTCACCATGTTTTGTCTTGTGTATTTGTGTGTTTGCTACAGCCGGTGAATATTTGCAGCGTACAGCGTCGGTCCCGTTTAATATTTCTATTGTTCGTTTCTTCTATATCTTCAATGCACTGGTTGCCTTAGAGAGATGAAGCAATGGACGTCACACGTACTGCCAGCCTCTCCGACCCGCATTTAATTTTTAACAGCGAAGTCGCTTATGCCGGCCGTAAAAGCTTTGGCGTGTACAAATATGTTACAAAAAACTGTCATCATCATGAACGGGTATGTCCTACGGAAATTGGGCAAATCCCAATACTCACCGCTGGTCCACTAAAAAATGAAGAAGGCAACGGACGGGCGGCTAACGCCACTTAATATTACTAGAGAGAAGTAACCAGTAATTGAGAAAACCTTTAATAAACAGTCGGGACTAAGCCCCTGGCCGCTCGTGTCAACTTCGCTGAAACATCTGCACGGACTGCTTCAGCGGTACGTACAACGAGACAATACTAGGGAACGGGAAAGGCAATGACGGCTGCGAGAAGACCCCGAAACGATGGAAGGCCTACGCCAACGACGACGTGGCCGTAGATCTACGGGAAGTGCGAAAGCTCGGTTTCAGCGCGAGTTTCTGTCTCTGGAGTTTGGACTTCCGTGTCGCGTCTGTGACTGTCTGTGGTTCAACTTGAACCCCTCTGCGCTGAGAATCAACCTAGGTAAAACCTAGCGTCACCTAGCTAAAGCCTAGCAACAACCTATAAAAACAACCAGATTATAGACTTCAGAATCACCCAGCATCGCTGTTTGATGTCTTATGCGACTTAGTGCAAGCTTCGTCTTTTTTTTTTCTTTTTACTAAGTGACTTCACGGAGAGCTTGGCTTTCCAAGGCTATCTGCGTCACTTAATGCTTTCCCCTAGTTGATTGCTCACTCCATGGCACGGACGAATTATGTGACTCGTCTCAAAAAAACAAGTTTCTGCACGGTGTCGGTGCTGGGCCGACTTTATGCAAACAAGGAGTTTCGTAGCGCTGTCTTTTCCGTGTTACGTTCAGACTCGATAAACACGCTCCCTTCTCGCGTTTCACTCTCGGGCGTACTTTATTAGGGGCCTCATTAAATTATTAGCCGCGGCGCCCGAGGGCCGAGTGAGCGCCCGCAGTCCTGCATGGGTAAAAGATTGGATTACTTCGGAGACTTCCGTCGGAAAGAGCACGCTATCTGTGTTTAGCGTATTAAGAGCGGCAGAGTGCTTTCATAAACTTTGGCATGGGAAGAGTCAGAGATGTCGGGGATTTGGGTGCCCGGCCCGTTAAAATCGAATTTCAAGACGTAGGAACGCAACTTACGAGATTTTAGCGAGACTCGCCGTGTGTCTTTCTTTTTTTTTTTTTAATTTCGAGAGTTTGCCCAACGGCATACGTAGTTAAATATACAGATAGAGGCCCCGATGCGTTTTTATATGTGTACCAGAAGCGTAGCCAGAAAGTTTTTAGTGAGGAGAGGGGGGGGGGGGGATCAGCTATCCTTTATGCATGTTCGTGCGTGTGTTTGTATGTGTGCGTTTATGTATACAATTGAAAAACTTTCCCCCAGGTGGTCGAATTTCCGGAGCCCTCCACTACGGCGTCTCTCATAATCGTATCGTGGTTTTGGAACGTTAAACCCCAGATATTATTATTATTATTATTATTATTATTATTATTATTATTATTATTATTATTATTATTATTATTATTATTATTATTATTATTATTATTATTATTATTAATTGAAAAACTTCAGGGTGGGAGTGAGGAGGTTGAATCCTACCCCCCCTGCTGGCTGCACCAGTAGTGTGTACTGATTTAGGTGCATGAAATATTGCACGAAAATCTGTCTCGCAAACAATTTAGAACATCTTGCTCCAGATCTCCGTGCTACGTGAGTGATTGCAGCAACCACGTCTGGTGACTTGCCTCGAACAGTGCTCTTTCATTTTTATTTCCTTTCTTTTTTTTTTCGGCTGGACAGAATTCCCAAAGTCGACTGTTGCTGATCCTCGAAATTATCGTCTAGAAATGTCGGACGTTTATTGTTGTACAATAAACGTTCCGTCTTTATATTTTGGTAATATAATACAAATTGGTCAGATTAACTAACGTAACTGCGCTTCCAAGTGCAATTAGTAAGTAAAATGACCTCCCTGACGCGATATCGTCATTATTAATGAATCAGCGGCATTTTTGAATAAACTACTGACCATCCATGGATGACTGTGTTTCCTAACCGCGTAATGGCTCGCAATCGTACTTACACATTGTATAATGATACCATGTAAACACGCACATATTTGGGCATTACGTGATAATTACCTCATTGTTATAATCTTAAAACACTGTTAAATCATATTTGCCACATTTCGTCTCTGTATAATTCCCGGTTCTTGAATATCTTGGTGTGATTCTCTGTTTTTGTTTGCATTTACTGTGTGGAGCGCATGCCTCTCACATTTGACTCCTACGTGCATCCTGTGGTACATTTTGGAAATAAATAAATAAATGAATAAATAAATAAATAAATAAAGTCCGGTGGTAAGTTCATATTGTACTTTGCTTCATACACTATCACAAGCAAGAGGGGGGGGGGGGGGGAGAAGACCTTTACTACGCCTTTTTGTTTGTTTCTTTTGGAATTTTCATTTTCTCACACGCCTCTTTCGGTTACGCGTATATTATCACCCAGCTGAAGTTCCTATCATGTTTTGCTTGATTTCCGGCTTTCTTCAGTATTCTTCCGTCGCGAGCTTCACTTTCATCACACTCAAAGCCAAAGTTTCGAAACGCTCGCGCTGTTCCCACGAGGGTCTTTGACACCGCGCCTCCATCGATCAACCTCCCGCGCAGCGCCTATTTTTGTATCCTTCCACATTAAAAGCGTTTGCGAGCGCTAATGATGAAAGCTCTTCTTTGCGAGCAAAAAGAAAAAAAGAGAACATGCCTCTTTCAGACACGACGTCTTAAACCTCACGCTTCACGTTTTCTTTTCCCTTCGTAGACCTTTCTTCTGAAAGAAAAAAAAATAGACACAGAAGCGGCTGTTCCTACTAATCTCTCTGTTTACATTGCTTGCTGCTCGTAATCTGTCAGTGCCGCGTTTCGTAATCTCTCCCGCCAATCTTTCCCGTACTTTTGCGTAGCTTTCATTCTCATCTGTGCATTCGGTAAGCTTCTAGGTTCTCGATCGTCGTCATTACTGTAACCTGCTCCTTTTTTGGTTTCGCCACCATTCGCTGTACATCTAATCTCGCGCGCCACTAATGTCATCGCAATGCTCAAGAGAAATCATCGCCGTCTCGCGGAAAACAGGAAAAACATTACATCAACATACGTCACACCGGCGCGCGTGGGTTTCACAGCTTCCGCAGCGACTGCAGCGAAGAAACCATCACGACGTTTTTTTGATTCCGATGCCATCGCTAATGTCCCAACGGAGCCGACCTCAGATTCACTCTATAGCTGGGTTCCACACCGACGTAACCGATGTGTTTCTTCTTTTCTTCACGCAAAACAAAGAAAGAAAAAAAGAAGAGGCGAGTGTATATCTTGGCGAAGCGCCGCAAGACGTCGCGAAGAAGGCTCAGACAATCCTTCCGCGTCCAAGTCGAGCCGATTCGAGCCTCCTCGATTTGCATATATACACAGCCACACTGCGCGCCGCTGCGGACCTTTCTTCGTTGCTTTCTCGTGACATCGGAGACGTATTATGGTCTCGAGGGAGTAGAGACCACCCACTCGGGGTGGGGGTCTATATAGTCGCGCGCCGTGGGTGCCAGCAAGCAAATCCGTTCGCCGCATCGAGCAATCATTAATCAAGGAGTCGGGTTGAGCCACGAGCGAGCTGTGTAGGATAGCCTCGGCCGCCGAGGTCGGAGGCTGTGTGGCTCGGTAATAAAGTATTGCGGAGACCCGTCAGACGCGGCTGTATTCGCGAGTTAAGCTGTGCGATTGAAACTTTGCGCGTGTGGTGAGAGCGAGAGAGAGAGAGGGCGAAGAGGAAGGCAGGGGGGTGGAGCTCCACTTTGCCGTGGTGGCGAACGAACAAGACAATAATCGAGTTTGGAACGCCGCGAGATCAGTCAGACTCGATCACTGCTGAGGTCATGCAGACTAGAAGAGAGAGGGAGGAAATAGTAGAGAAGGAGAGGCAAGGAGATTAACCAGTTTAGGAAAAACGGTTTGCTACCCTACGCATGGGACAAGCGACTGTGACAGTAATGTCGCGTACCATGCAAGAGGGACGGACTGTGACTGACTCTATGTGTGCTGAGTTATGTGCTATCTTTCTCTCTCTCTTTCCTCTCCACCTTTAAACCACCCCGAATAGAAGATTTAAAAGCAAGGAAGAGTATGGTCGTTAACCTGACGCTCGTCCGGTTTGCTACCCTGCACTGGGGAAAGGGATAAAGGGGCGAAAGAAATAGAGAAATCAAAAGAAAAAAAAGAGAGATACAAATGAGGGAAAAGCAGTGAGGTTAACGACGATTGAAACATCCGGTTTGCTACCCTACATATAGGGAGGGGGAAGGGGAAAGAAAGATGAAAAGAAGAACGAAGAAATGGGCAGGCGCGCAGAAAAGGAAGGAAAGGGAAAGGAAACGGACTTTCTGCAAACATTGCGATAGTAAAGAAAGGACATCGAAGCAGACCAATATTAGACACCTCGGCCCAGGCCCATAGCCAGGAGGGGGCGGGGTCTAGGGACAACCCCCCCCCCGCCGAATTTGTTATGGAGGGGGGTACCTTACCAAAAATTACTAATGAAAATAGGTGTTCTTGAAGAGTAGTCAAGGCCTTCAGCAAGTGCCCCCCCCCCCCCCCCGGGAAAATTTCCTGGCTACGGGCCTGCCTCGGCCTAAGCTGCAAAGAAAGAAAGAAAGAAGCCTTGCTGTATTCCCAGAGGGTAGTTCCTTGTTACAGCACGACCGAAGTTGAGTTAACTCAGTTAACCTCAAAAGAACGCCGCGGAAGGAGCTGCTTGGCTATGGGCCTGACTCAAGTATAAAAGGTGAGCGTGCTTTTTTCGGCTTGTGCGCTTACATATGGATAGGAACTGTACGTGTACACCTACTACCTTATTTCTTTTTTCGGTTGTCATCCAAGTTACGGTGGCTTCTGTGATCTCAGGCAGATACAGGCGATAGAATTGTTGCGAGCCCATTCTATGTGCCAGTAAGAACGCTAGTTGTAAAAGAAAAAAAATGTGACCCAGAGGTATGTACAGAGACTGGCCTATGGCCGAAATTATTCGAAATTGGCAATATTCGTGTGTCTTCTATGTTTAAATCCATCAAGTGTCAATATTCATGGTCGGTAAAATAAACAGTGTTCTACAAGGTATTTTCTATAGATTTAACTGTATGCTCAGGCACTGCGGGAGAAACGACTCACTTTGTGAAGCGACCCTTGCCCGGACAACCCACAAGAAAAAAAAAACTGAAATATTCAAGAGAGCAAAAACTAAAGCAAATAAGATTCACATCTGTCACAAAGGAGAGACGTCATCCGCATCTGTCAGTAAGAATACGGCTCATCATAGGTTTCCGTACAAATCAATACTAAGCGTAAAATACCTGGACCTATTCCTTCTCCTTCTCAGCAATGCCACATTTTAAAATTTCTCTTTAGGCTCCTCGAGCACATTATATTAATTGATAAACTGTTAAGTGACTTACATCATAACCATTACGTTTTCACATGCACATACCACGAACAAAGCATTTTCTTTTTCTGCCCTTCTATTCCTACGGCCTTTCTGTCCTCAACTGCCTTCCCCTATACGGATTAAAATGTAGGGGTGGCCCAGCTGCCTCTAGCCAGAGTTTAAAAATATACCGGCGCGTTGTATGACGCCGCGACTAAATTCATGTTGCTGACTTTTGCATGAAGTAAGTCTCACTATTTTGTGTGTTCTGCTTAACTGCATAATTAGACAAGATACTTAGCAGATAGGCACTTAGAAACTGTCCAATCGCATGTTTTGCAATGTGATCTACAGCTTTCTTATTGGAATTTTTCGCCTAGCTTCGTTGCTTCAAAAGTTAATTAAATAATCTTGCCTAATCAAGGAATCAAGCAGTACACAAAAATAGTGCGACATGCTCCATGCAATAGTCAGCGATATGCATTGGGTCACGTCGTCGTATAGTGCGTCGGTATATTTTTAAACTCTGGCCACACTGTAAGAAAAGAAAGGTGTCCGTTTACTCTTCTTTGATACACATGTGACTCTCCCATGTTTAACTCTCTTTAGAGAGTCACGTTGCCTCTCTTTAGGCGAGTCGGGGGATGTATGTTTTCTCCTTAAAAAAGGCACGCTAACTCTTTTTTTGGAGAGTCGTGCGTCCCACGACTCTCCTGAAGGGAGTCAACATAACTCTCTAAAGGGAGTTTTATAATGGGAGAATCACATGTGTAGCAAAGAGGAGTCAAAAGACATCTTCTTTTTCTCAGAGTGTAGAGTTAGCCGGGGCACCCTGTACATGCCGGTAGAACTCCCTGTTCTTCAAAAAAAAAAACTTTCTCTCACTCTCTCTCCTAAATGTAAAAAAAAATATGGCGCAGTAAGAAAGCCATCACTGTATACATAAGGAACTACAACCCCAGTTGCAACTCTTCCGGCTCTGCAAACCCAATAGACTTTGACTGAATACGAACTCGAATCGGAAGCCGAGCATATGCCCACGCCGATGGAAGAGTCATTTTCAATGCGGGATCTTCCTCAATTTACTAAGCGAGACGGCCGGTTCATTGCACCGTCATTCTATACGGAATGGCTTCCTACACACACACATATACAACCCGAATGGAATTGGACAGCTTATTTCTTTTTCAGATAGTATTGTTTTAGAACTGGCCTGCCGTATATAACGGAAATTTTCCCGCCTTCATTTTCTCGCCGGCTGCAGTGATCCAACGAGCTCGTTTTCCATTCTTAACGTCTCTTTTGCTTCGAGGCACGTCGGCGGTGGCGAAAATAAATTGGCGCTCGTTACGCGGGCAAGCCGCCGCCAGTTGCTCTGTGTAACGAGATTTCTGCCCTTAGGGTCACGCTCCCTTGGCTCATGTTGAAGCTTGATACGTACAGCAAAGAAGAAGAATGATCAGGAAGAGGGGGGAGTATGTACATACGTCCAGCGTCTGTGTTATACTTTCTATTTGTACAAATAAAAATGGTAATAGAGTACAAATACAAACTCGAAGAGAAAGAAAAGGACATGGCGTTTAATGTTGTCTGAAACGTCTTTGTTACGCTTTTTATTGGCATAAGAAAAGAAAAATAAATTAAACAAAAATTTCTAACTGCACAGAAATGAAGGGGAGATGGCGTTTAGTGTGTTCTCTCAATCAGGAAGTCCGTAGCTGCGCTTTAAAAATGGAGACGGCTCTGATTTTGGGAGATCGCGGGGCTGCGGCGACATGCCGGCTTCGATTTCGTCCGCTATGACTGTGTTTTGACGGTGTATTACATCCGAATTGGAATTAATTAGAAGGAAACGTCACTGTGGTATTAAAGCAAGAGGCTTAATTTTTTTTTTGTAATATCGTAAAGTGATTTTGGCGCACAAATGGGACGCAGGACTCGATCCTCGTCTTTTGAAGAGATCGGACGCGCAACATGCAGGTTTAGTCGTCACATTCACATAAGAAAAAAATCACAACGTAACGAAAGGAAAGGTCGCACACACAACGTACAGTTACAGCTAGTCCCCCAAATCTCTAACTATCGTTCGCAAGCGGCAATATTTTTCTCTGTATCTTCGCCATATGGCTGAATTAAGTTCCAGAAAAGGTGAGGGCAAGTGCATGCCTACAAAGCACATGCCCACAGAACATTTTTTTGCTACTTCGTTTGATCATATGGCGCGGACACAGAATCGTTGCCGCTGGGCGCGTTAGTTAAAGATGTGGCCGGCTGTAAGCTGTCGCATACAAGATAATATAAGCATCTTTGAAATGGGCAGCGCAAAAATAAGGACACGAGAAAAAGTACAACACACCACACTCTTCTTGCGCTGCCCATTTCAACGATCGATAACCAATTCCAACGTGCCCAAATCTCAATTCTTGTGAAGATAGGATAACACCGCAACATTGCGCAAAACGTTGCCTAGCCCTGATGCAATGTTCTGCAATGTCACAACAATCTCACATGCCCCCCTCTCCCACCCCCCATGGTTGCCTAACAAGCGTTCTCTTCCCGGCAAAAGTGGGGATTTCGATGTTGTGAAAGGGCTAATTGTACTAATTCAAGCAAAGTAGCTTTTGTCTTAAGCGTCCCTTTAAAGAGCGTCCTCTGGCTGAAAATTGTAAGTCCCGCAGCAGGTAACCGGTCAGCTGTATCCGGGCAAGCTTTAAATTCGAAGCATATTTAGCCAGCCAATAACACAAAGCATCTATCTATCTATCTATCTATCTATCTATCTATCTATCTATCTATCTATCTATCTATCTATCTATCTATCTATCTATCTATCTATCTATCTATCTATCTATCTATCTAGCCGCCTACATCTGGGTGCTCTCATGATCGCCTCCTTAACTTGACGTAAACCAAAATTGGCATGGGAGGGTAAGAAGATTTGGTGAGTATGACTGTCGGGTCATGACATCAATAACGTGGCAATCTTGTCGCGTACGTCGTCAAACCCTTTCCACTAGACACGTGTGGCACATACCCGTTTACCCATAAGCGTGCGCAGGGTTCCCCTTCAGGGGGGGGCGAAGGTTCGTCGCAGCGCCCCCCCTCCCTATTATGTCAATGTATGCGGCTGCCTTTGCGCCCCTCTTCTCGCCCCCCCTACAATGTATAGGGCTGACATTGCGCCCCCCCTTCTCGCCCCCCTTGCCCCCCCCCCCCCCCCCCTGCGCACGCCTATGCGTTTACCACAGGCCGCGGTGTACGGGTATGCGCCACAGGTGATTGGCAGTTTATATCTACCCAGGAAATGCGAGAACAGACATTGGTAACTTAAATGCGAAAGTGTTAAGAAAAACTGACATCGGCAGCGTTGGTCCAACGAATGTAAAGAATAAAAATTAGGATCCCAGCAGGAATCGAAGCCAAGCATTCTGCGTGGCAATCAGGTATTCTACCACAGAGCCACGCCCGGTCTATAAACTGGTTTAGAAAATTAGCCTACGCAGGCGTAATGTCGGTGCAACGTCAACTGTGGTTGTGGTGCTGGCTATCTAGTTTTGCAAGAAAGTAATAAACACATGATACTCCTCCGATGTGTACTCCTACGATACAGGCGTCATATCAGATTAACGTCTGTGGTTCTAGTGTTGGCTCCGCTTTTATAGCAGTCTAATAAACATTACATTTGTATTGCTATGATTCAGCAAGCTATATTAAAGCATTGCTTGACCCTATAGTAATACATCAACGAAAGTTACGTATGATATTCACATCATCGCACCGTAAAGTGCACTTCGTCCGCCAGAACGACGCAGTGTCATCATCTACATTTCTTACGAGGCTGTGCGATGGCCTCATGCTGACCGAGGATGATGCCAGATTGACTAACAACCGCTTTGTAGACTAGTCTACGTAGGCCCCATACGCCCACATAGTCTACGAATACGACAAGCGCCATCTACTGATGTTGGTCTACCTAGCACTATCCAGGCATGCCAGCCTCTATGGCATATACCTCACCAACGCGAACGGTGACTTCAGGTTCCGACATGTCGCCGGCTCTATCGACAAACAATTTGTCGACGAAATGACCGAGGCATCCACGATTTCCAACAGCTGTACTATAATTCATACTTCCCTACACATGGACCCCTCGTCACCGCGATCACTACCGAATCCAATAACAAGTCATGACCAGCTGCTGGCACTCGCTGACCACAGTGATGATGACGTTGTTCAAGAACTGTCAAGAACTTCTTCCACACATGCACACGGGTTCAAGAAATGTGCGTGCGTTCTCCATCATAAGGGACAAGTATAAGCACTACATATCAGCTTACCGCTTCTGGTGTTGGTAATACCCACGTTGCCGTTGGCAGCGTTACCCTACTGTAAACAATTGGTTATATAACCCATGTGCGGCTTTTTAACATATATGTGTACGTATAAAACTTGTACAAATCTTTAGCGTCATTTTGTAACGTTTCCCTCAGTAAAAAAAATTACGCCACAGTCACGTTCCCGCCGCATGCTTCGCATAACATCGACTCCCACGGTACGTGGGATCTGCCGAATTTTGTTTACAGGGAAGTTCGCGTCCAGTGTCGCGGCAGATAAGTGCTGAAAGTGCTGTCTCTTCATGCTCACGATTTCAACATATATACTCTTAACGGGTGATATAGAGAGCCGGGGAAGTCTTACAGACAATTCGCTGCGCAAAACACGGCGATGTAGAGAATGAAAGACGCGAACTGGTAAGTTTGGTAGACGTGTTCCAAACTCTACCTTTTTTTAATCCTTCCCAACAGTGCACATCTCAACTCGCTAAACGAAACTTCCTGTTCAGTTCTCCTAAACCCGTAAGCAGCTTGAAAGAGCTTCCGCATATCTCTTATTTTTTTTCGCCTTGAACTCATGTTTTCCTTTCTGAGCTGCCGCAGCGTTCAACTCGCGAACCTCAGTCTGTCGCACAATTGGCGATGAAGCCGACAGTGGGGCGCTCCGTTGGAAATATATTATCACGCTGGACGAACCGCCTAAGTTATTTCTCTGTGTTTGTTCTTACTTTTAAGTAAAGCTTTTATAACTACCTCAGTCACTCACACGCCATGCTTCGCTTGCCCAAATTTTTCCCGGTAGGGAAAGGGCTCCTCCATTTCTTTGGTCATCCTCGCAGCGATTCCGTGCAGTGTAGTGCATCGTGCACAGCTGGGACTCGGCAATTCATCTTAGCGTGTCTACATAACTCATGCGACGTGTGCTTCACCCCGCTTTGTGATTTACTCGTGTTTCTCAGACACAATAATAATAATAATAATAATAATAATAATAATAATAATAATAATAATAATAATAATAATAATAATAATAATAAATGGGTCTTAACGTCCCAAAACCACGATATGATTATGGGGGACGCCGTAGTGGAGGGCTCCGGAAATTTCGACCACCTGGGGTTCTTTAACGCGCACCTAAATCTAAGTACACGGGCCTCAGACATTTTCGCCTCCGTCAAAAATGCAGCCGCCGCGGCCGGGATTCGATCCCGCGACCTTCGGATCAGCAGTCCAGCGCCATAACCACTCGACCACCGTGGCGGAGTATTTCTCAGATACACCAGGAGCGACGCGGGGCGACATCATTGCACAGCTCGTGAAATTGCCGATGTGCACAAAATATAGTGATCAATTATGGTGACATGTCATGTATGGTCAAGTACCTTAGCAAAACTTGCTGCTGTGCTAGTTGGTGGATGCTTAGTGAAATACGAGAACACGCGTAACAACTAAGGAATGACTCGAGACACTGTTATGTCTCGAGTCCATACTTGGTAATTACGCGTTCTTTTGTATTTCAGTAGGCATGGTCAGCTACGACGTCACGAGTTATAGTGGCAAGTGTGAAAAGGGTAGTCCACACCTTGCGACTAGCGCCGGTCGCGCGACCATTTGTGAGTGGCGATCAAAAAGCGACTACGCGACCGCTGTTCACACCTGCGGGCGACCTATACCCGTCCCCACACAATATTCACGTCTGCTCACATTGCCATTGCCCCGTAAAATAAGCTCACGTCAGCTGCTTCTGCACATCTGATTGAATCACAGGTTTGCGACTGCAGTCACGCGACTAAAAAATCGTTAACAAAGCGCCTGAGCCAAAGTTGTCGCTTTGCGACCAACGCGGCCATTTGAAACCAATCGCTTGGCGACTAACTTGATCGCGCGACCGGTGCTAGTCGCAAATGTGTACGAGCCTTCGCCTACCCAGTGATCATTTCAAGCGATCGCTAAATTGCCTCTTAAGGGCTTACCCGCCGCGGTAGATTAGCGGACATAGTGTTGGACTGCCGTGCTCGAGGACGTCGGTTCGATTCTAAGCCACGGCGACCGCGTTTCGAGGGGGTCGAAATGCGAGAACACCCGTGTACGTATCGCCTCTGTAGTACAGTGGTCACGGTGCTCGGTTGCTGACCCGAAAGTCGCGGGTTTGATTCCAGCCGCAGCGGTCGCATTGCTGGTGGCGAAATGCTAGAGGCCCGTGTACTGTGGGATGTCAGTGGACGTTAAAGAACACCAGATGGTCCTAATTTCCGGAGCCCTCCACTACGGCGTCTCTCGTAATCATATCGTGGTTTTAGCACGTAAAAACCCTGATATTATTACCCATGTACGCACATTCATTTGCGCGATTTCACAGCTACGGTGGTAAAAATTATTCCGGACTCCCCAAATACTTCGTGCTTCATAACGATATCGTGGTCTCGGCACACAGAAACCCAGAATTTTTGTTTTGTGTGTGCGTGTGCGTTTGTGTCTGTGTACTTGACATGCTACGTCGTGGCTCATAAACTATAAACTGTTTTTAAAATTTTATAGTTTTAAACAATTTAAACATAAGCTATAAACCGTTTTAAACAGCACGTTGTCATATCACCGCCTCAGTGCCGTCTCTCATTCGGCACATTGTGCTGGCATGTGCTATCATGCGTGATGCTGCTCTCGATCATGCCTGATGCTGTTCTTGTGCCCCTTCCTATGGCTCATACAAGCACTGGCGGATTGGCCAAAAATTGATAACATCGATTTTTAAAGCGAATATTTCAAAACCTTCCGCTTTCTCACTTGAGATCGCTTTGCTACATTACGTGTATACCATGTTGACACGAAAAATTATTTATTGGACGCATTATTTTGCAATGATTGCAGACGCATGTGCGATGAGATTTCTGGTTGTCTTGTGTTCGTTCAAGAACGTACTTTAGGAAGATATATGTAGATACATGTTTTCGTACTTTAGGAAGATATATGTGGCGTATAATACACATTCACTTCTTTGTTCTTTCTTTCATCTTTCTTTCTTTCTTTATCTCTTTCTATATTGTCTTCTCACCTCCTCTCCTTCCTGCTCACCCTCACGTCACTTCTTCTCACCCTCACTACCCCTTCCCACCCCCTTGATATTGTCACGTGGTCGTGACGTCGACGAAGGCAGCAGTGAACACGTCCGAGATGAAACTCTTTATTTGGCCGTACTTGTGGCCGAGAAACTAAAAGTCAAACTACAGCAATACACTGATAGCGGCGGACAGAACGTCGACCGTCGATCAACTGAAAAGCGGTCACGCGAGTCGGCTTTTATACAGGCGCTATCGAACTTTCCAGCAATATCGCTGGTGGTGGCGTAATCTCTAGACAAAGCTGGAACATTCGCGTGCGGGGCGCAATCTTAACAAACCGATCTACTACAATCGCGACGTTTCTAGAACACTACTTCGCGGTCAGCGTCGAGCGTTGATGACCATCCCTGCCGGTCAAACCCGAATACACCAAAACAAGACAAGAAGCGGGCGTGGCAATACGCTTACTATGTACACCGATGCTAGGAGCTGCTTGGCACATACCCGCCTTCTGTTTTCGTTGCATACTATGAGATTTGTTAGCACTTAACAGCCTTTAACTTTCACAGTGATGCATTCCTTATTTCGTTTGTCCTCTGAGCGTAGTTTGGCGCGCAAGCGGAGCTCCTCCGCAGTCGAAGCGGCACTCATGTAATGTGAGTGCCCGCAGCGTCGAGCGGCCGCTGCTGCGGGTTTGTCAAGCGGATGATTGCAAGACAAAGCTTGCTGAACCATGACACCTGGCTGCGCATTTGTTGGTGTGGAGCTGCTGATTTGTGATTATGTCATGTACAAGTATTTTCAACAACTTATGTCCGAGCTTCAGCACATAACGAACGACGCGACCGCTATAGGCTGGCATGGTCACATTTGACGCACTATAACTTGTTAGCAACCAAAATAATGCAACGTTTTTTTTCTGCAGAATGGTAGATGACGACCTTGACTTCAATCAGAGGGATTTTTAAAAAAATTAAAAATGGCCTTTTTGAGAAAATCATTTTCAAAGTACGGCGTTTTTGGTAAATCACTTACGTTTCAGCCCACTTACGGAGCGCGATAAAACCACGCAAATTATTTTAAGAGAGAGCGAAAGTATCAATGTTAATGTGTACCGAGTTTTATTATCCTCTCTTTAACTTGCTTGAAGCAATAAATTCCTGAAATACAGGTATTTTGTGCGATTTGCCAAGTTTGGGACTTTTTTCTTCTTCAAAAGTGCTTCGACAAGCAAGAGAAATAATAGACTCATAAGATTGTATTTCACTTGTTCTTTAAGGGGAATAAATATTGTGACGAAAAAGTGTACCGTTTTTTTCCCTAGGTACGCTCAAAATTCAGAAATCGCGAAATTGGCGGAAAAGTGTTTTTTTGCGGCCAAAATTGTATATTTTTTTTCGCGCGAACAAAATTTTTTTTCGCGAAACTAACTGCGAGACCATTATTCTGGGTGTAAAGCCTAGACCTACAGTACATTTCATCAATATAGGGAATGGTGACCGGGACCTCGTGTTCGATCTTATATGGACACACCCAATAAATAAAGCGCAGTAAATTTTCATTCGGGCACTGGCGTCTGAACCAGTGTCCGGTACGAAATCAAGTGCCTTGACAACTAGACCCCGCGCACATGTTTACCAAGGGTGAACTGAACTGAAGCATACGAATGCGTTCTACCGACGATGCAAAAAAAATTGCAGTGACTTAGCTCGGCTATGCCAGGATATACGCAGCGTCAGCAAAGGTTAAGCTGATTATTCTTAGCTTTCCAGATTGTATAGGGTTATTAGCCTCCTTCTGTTCATTCTTCGTACGCTGAACCACTAATTGCCAGGCAACTACTTCGGGATCCGATGACATGAGCTTCTCGGCTTTTCTGCGCCATCGAGCAGCATTTGCGCTCTCTTTCTCCATGACGTTACCCACCTGCAAACGCCAGTCAGAGGCGCTATCAAGCGGCCCCAGCGCAGTGTGAGACGGCGACAGCACAGCGAAGGCGAATAGCTGCGCGCGCGCCGGCGCCACTGTGTCTATGGCTACGACGTCACTCCTCTCGATTGCGGCGCAGACCAGCAGCGGCGAGCCGCGCGCGGCGGTGGCGGAGTCTGCGCGCGCGCCGGCGCCAGCGTGTCCGCCGCGCCTACGACGCCACTCCTCCCGAAAGCGCAGACCAGCAGCGGCGAGCCGCGCGCGGCGGTGTCGGAGAGCGCGTGAGATGCCAGCTCCGGTGACTCAGCTGTGTGACATCACTGATCCTCGCGCATGCGCAGCGTGGCTCATGACCCTCCACGAGAAATCGGCTCCGGCTAGGCAACGCTACAAAACTATCGGGAAGCAGGTCACTTGCTATGGCCGCTTCAATGAAATATTTTGTGTTGGCGGACTAAAAGCGACCTGCTGGACAACGCGTAACCTCGATATCAGGAAATGCGCCCTTCAGGGAAATTTCGACTTCCAGAAAATTGAATTCCAAACCAGCGCTTCCGTGAGCCTGTGATGGTCCTTGCTCTCGGCTTTTCTGCAGGATGACGAACGCTGGTAACAACACCATAGATACCATGCCAATTCAGCCCGAAAACAGTGTTCCGTGGACGGCCGCTACCCCTAAAAAAAACTTAAAGCTTACGTTGAAGAGATAATTGCGCAATGAGAAAGAAAGAAATGATTGAAGATATATAGAAAGAAAGAAATCAATAAATAAAGACATGAAGAAAGAAAGAAAGGAAGAAAGAAAGAAAGAAGATAAATAAATAAAGAAATTAAGAAAGAGATTAAGAAAGAAAGAAAGAAAGAAAGAAAGAAAGAAAGAAAGAAAGAAAGAAAGAAAGAAAGAAAGAAAGAAAGAAAGAAAACTGTACGTCAGGCACGCCAACGCCAAACTTCGCTTGCGCCCATTTCCCCGATAGGGGAAGGGCTCCCGAGTTTTAGGGGCGAAGCTCCTTAAGGCGGCACCCGTTCGTCCCTCGTAGTCGTCGTCGTAGTAGTAGTAGCAGTAGTAGTCGTCGTAGTCCGTAACAAGTCTTACGCTTTGACCTCCAAGGTGGTGCCGGTGGGAGATTTTTCCTTTGCGTTGTTGAACAATAAAAAATTCGCAGCGTGCGCGTTAACTAAAAGCCGAATTCTTCTGTCTCTCATTCCCCATTAGCAGCCATTGGCATGTTC
The DNA here is from genome assembly GCF_013339695.2 of Rhipicephalus sanguineus. Classification (NCBI taxonomy): domain Eukaryota; kingdom Metazoa; phylum Arthropoda; class Arachnida; order Ixodida; family Ixodidae; genus Rhipicephalus; species Rhipicephalus sanguineus. Next base: position 84,853,682 of record NC_051182.1, on the reverse strand, counting down.
CAGTAGGAAACGTTAGTAGAAGCAGAAGTGTAAGTGTTAGCTAAAAGCCGGATTCTTCTGTCTCTCATTCCCATTAGCAGCCATTGTTTACCTCCAAGGTAGTGCCTGGTGAGATTTCTCCTGTGCGTGATTAAACAATAAAAATTTTGTTCAAAATGCCGTTGATTGATGAAATAAACCAATGAAAGACGCCAGATGTTTTGTAAAAGCAAAACGAAAGAACGGCAGATGTTTCTAAAGCAAAACGAAAAGACGCCAGCTGCTTAACGAAAGACGCCAGATTTTTCTAAAGCAATGGTTTTCTAAACAATGAAAATTCACAGCGTACATGTAAAATTAAAGTGAACTGCAAGTCGTCATAACTCATCGAACCTTCAGTATAAACGCGCCCGATCTCACGTCGGTGATGATGTACTGGGCAGAATTCACGGAAGATTCACGGTTTACCGATGAACCTCCGCAGCTTCGCCCACTCATCATCATTCACTCCGTGGATATGCTGTTTTTTTTTCCATTCATTCATTGCTATGGCTACCAATGCTTCATTCGGTTAAACCTGCCCCAATGCATGCCGAGAAACTTGGCGCAGATACTTAAACGGCACCATTTCAGGAATTTTCATTACCTTGCAATCGTATGGTTAAAGGTAAAATGTAGACTTAGTTTCCCTTCTCGCAGTACTTATCATTGCATAGGGTATGAGTGAAACTATTTGGATAGGCAGCAGAACTTTGCAGTATAACCAGAACGACTACGGAGGTTTTTCAGAATGTCTAAAGCTTGGGTTTATATGACAGCTCGGTTCCATTGACGGTGTGCGATCTTTTTCTATGGTGTGCGGTCTGCGTGCTGCCTTCCACAGTCGGGACGGCCTTTCTGTTCTCCCCGAAGAACACCTACACGAAGTCCGGAGAAGGGAAATTCTACCTTTACCCAAGACAGACAGAACGGAAACTGTACCTTTCCTTTAACTGGAGTAGCGGTGGCGTACTGAACTGCAGTAGCACGAGGCGAAATGGTGTTGCGAGTACTACCATCATCATTAGACAAAGGCATTTTTGCTGTTGGTTCGCGCTAGTGTGCTTCTTGCTCCCTTTGGTATTTTGTTATCTTGTCGTTGCTAAATCGCGCGCTGACGTGTGTAGTAATCACCAGGGGACCACACTGGCCTCCACTGGCAAAAACAACGTCAATGAAGTAAGGTTTGCATCGTTTATTGTGAGTGCCCAAGCTGGCACAAGCCATGTATACAGTCACGTCCAAACAAAACAAGTTACTCATACATGTCGAAAGCTTTCAATGCACGTATAGAGACTCTGCAAGCTGACAAATATGTGCATATAACTTAACACCAAGATCGCTGAACGATCGTTGCTCTCATTGTGTTGCGACATCCGAGCTTAATAGCGTAGCCTTAGGATCTTATCCTGCCGTTAGCTATGCGGCGCTTGCCAAGTTGTGTTGATCTTGAAGTGAGAGCATGGTGTGGAATCGGAAACGAAACGTGCGCTACGCCGACAGATAGTTGGCGCAGTGAGAGCAATGTAGTTTTGCTAAATTTGTTACGTAAACAATCGGGGATGCGTGCAGTTCTGCACGAATTTTTAGTTCTCTGCCTCCAGCCCATACTATCGGTATTATGTTTTAGGTGATTGGTGGAAGAAAATATTTCGGGCTTGTTCTCTTCCTAGTTCTAGTTCTGTTACACAGTTCCTACAGCTATAATTTCTTGGTGCAAGTAGTAATCGGACTGCTGATTATGCAGCCAAGATGAATGATAAGGAACAGATACAAGGTGCTTACAGGTTCAAGAAGCATAATTCTAATAAAATAAGCTTTAGGCATGCATTGTACATCTTTGATGACGCTGGCACAGAACACTAAACAGCTGCTCAGCCATAAGCACAATATCTGTATCACATAGACATGTCGGTAGAACTTGAGCACTCTCTTGCAAGCAAGCACTCACGAAATCAACTGGTGGGGCGAATGCTGGATACCTGTGCGAATGCTGATAAATAAAGGTCATGTATATTAAATACTTGTTATTGTGTCATTTAGATTTTCAATATATTTGAGCTTGGAGCCCGAAGTATGTTTCCTCCCTGCTACTTTTAAAAGCTCCGGCTTGAAACACGTAAAAACTAGATGTGTGCCTGTTAACTACGTCTTCGATTTCCTAGGTTTTTTTTTTTTTGTGACAGTAGTTCACAGACCTTCACTTCATAGTGGTAGGCGCCATAGCTGTGACATATTAATTTAATCAAACAGCAGAAGTAGGTGTGCTCAAACAAATTTGGGACGCTTCTCAGCTATATGAAAGAAATAGTACCACATCCAATGAATACAATCTCACTCATCATGACAATGTAAACGTGCTTGGTGAAGCTGTGCTGCAAGAAATGCTCGTCACATTTTCACTTGTTTATTCGCTGTAAATAATTTGAAGGAGCCCATTGAACATAGGTGCAAAGGCTAATGCAATTGAGCACAGCCTTGTAAAGCTTTTGGCGCATCTTTTTTGCAAACTTCTATTAACTAAACACAATTGCTTGAGGCAAAACAGTTCAGAACGTAGTTTCTAAACAGCCTCACAAGGCACAACTAAATGTCGGAAAAACTGTTAATTATCCTCACCGCCGTGATGTTCGTTTTGCAATGTATTTCTGAAGATTCACATGCAAGCCATGATATGATTATGAGTTATACGGTAGTTGGCAACTTTAGATTGATTCTAACTGCCTGGGAGTTAAAACAAACATAGTTGTAGCCTTGAAGAAGACAAGACTGCTTGTCGAAACGTTTGCTCCAGCGACACCTCATCTTCACATATTTTTTCGTCTTTTCAAACTTTCATCTTGCCCTGAACTTCAGACGCATATCTAAGCACACGAGCATCCTTTCATCACACGAGCATCCTTGCATGTAGAGTTGTTGGCCATTCAGATCAAACAGGAGTAGACATTCGTGAAGGCCACGCCAAGCCACAGGCGGTACAGAAGCGTCTCCTCAGCTCGCTATTCCTTACGGAAGACGGAGCTGGAGATTGGTGTCCAAGCTGTGTAGTAAAAATAACCTATACTGACAACGTGGAAAAAGGAGATCTCTAATCTTGCTTCTCAAATGCGACTGCGGCAAACTATAACTCGTATGGTTTTTCTTGTTTTTGTTTTTTTTTTGCAGTGATATGCGGGCTAGTTACGAAGATACGTGCGAGGCTTTGGAGATGTGTTTGCCTTCTTTTATCGCAGCGGCCTGGTTCGTGCCAGGCTACGCCCCTCCCCAATTTTTTTTTGCTTATTCTCATGAGCCCTGCAAAAAAGAAAATGTAACAGGAGCATCATTGGAAATGTGACATGAACACGAGGAGTTAGCAGCTTCAGAGGAGATTGGCATGGACGCTAGGCCAATGACAAGATATTCTAGAGAGCACTGGCTAGGCGCGCTCGCTCACTCTACCCCGTCCATGCCTTTGACAGCACAACTAGAATAAGGGCGACGGTGGCGTTGTGAACTAAATCATACGACGTGTGGCCTCCGCGATTGGCACCGGCAACTCGCATGGCCGGTGCCAATCGCGGAGGCCACGGATGACCGAGAGATGGATCTGCTAAAACTATCATCACCGTCATCAGTACGCTGGGATAATACGGTTCCTGCATTGCCGGCGAGTGCGGGTACTCGCCCGCTGGTTCTTGGGGTTTATTCGCAGCAGTCTCGGGGTGGTACTCGTCTAGCACAGCCACCTAAAATTACTGCAAATATTTCTGCTATGTCACCAGATGACCGAGAGCCTACCACTGGCAAAAAAAAAAATCCACAGCATATCCACGGGGTGAATGATGATGAGTGAAGCTCCGGAGTAAATCATCGGTAAACCGTGAATACTCCCAGCGAAAGTGAAAGCGCGCCAACGGCGAGCGGATTTTATTGCAACGGTCCCCCTAGCGTACGTCGCCGCGGCCGCACTAAATCGAACGATTGCCTTCCACCAGTGACACGCGGCATATGTGAATCTTCCGTGAATTCTGCCCAGTACATCATCAACGACGTGAGATCGGGCGCGTTTATACTAAAGGGTCGATGAGAGTCATGGCGGCTTGCAGCTCACTTTAATTTTACATGTACGCTGTGAATTTTTATTGTTTGATCATGCACAGGAGAAATCTCACACCGGCACTACCTTGGAGCTCAAAATCCAGTGCCTATATATACGGGGGTGGTCAGTGAACGGCTGTGCAGCGCGAGCAGTCGGTTTTTTAAATGAAGAAACACGCTAGCAGACGCTGCCTGTGTGAGCGCAGGAGCCCAATAATGGCTTGATGTCGGCGCATGCGCCCTAGCGGATCGGGAATTTCTTGGGTCCCCAAGCTTTTTGGGACCCCAATTCTCAAACTCTTTATTAGCAATCGTGAATGTAGCAGTACCTATAAACAAGCGGCGCTGTCTGTCACAGAGTTGAACAATACATACAAGAAGCAGAAATAGCCATCTGTTCAAAAAAATCACAGCATATCCACGTGGTGGATGATGATGAGTGGGGCGAAGCTCCGGAAAAAATCATCGGTAAACCGTGAATCTTCTGTGTAACGCCCTATCAATCATCATATAAAGAGTGAAAAACACTGTGTGTATAATACAAACGTCAAACTTTTATTTTTCTTAATTAAATGATGCTTGGCTTGCGTTGTCCCTTCATTATCACGGCATTATGGTCCGTGAAATGAAGGGATAGCGGTTCCTGTACAGGTTGCAATTGCAAATTTGAAAATACCAGGTCTATACACGTCCCTCGCATAGTCTTTGGTTTCATATGATCAAAGGACGTGCACTTGAGAGCATGTTTGGCTGCCATGTGTTGTATTAACCACTCATTGTTCTTTTCGGTAATATCGACATTCAGGTCACCAACTAACACAAATGGTCTATTCTTGTACTTGTCATAATTACACAATGCCGTGTCAATGAATGTCTTGATATTGCCATTCGACAAATTGGGTGCAAGGTAGATGGTCATGATGATGCATCCATCAAAATCGATGGCAGCATATTCACAGTTGCGGCTCTGTGTCGATGGTAGTAGTTTCAGATTTTGTGCCTTTTCTGTTTGTTTGACGTATACGGCCACACCACGTGCAGGACACTCTGCATCATTGATGCACACGACTGGAACGTATCCTTTGATATACGGTCTTTTGGCGTTCCACGTCTCGGTATGACAGAGAACGTCCACCGCAGTAAGTATGGGGTCCCGTTCCACATCGTCTGCAAGCTTGACATGTTGTCTTCGGGCGTCGTTGAAAACACGAGACGTAGTAAAGAAGAAAGAAAGCCACACAGGCGAACACGCACGAGAGTCTCACTCGTCAACGTCGTCTTCTTCTTCTACTGCATACCAGAACGCGTGCTTCTCACGAACTAGATGTGGCTACTACAAACAAACAAACGAACGAACGGAGGATGGACAGACCCACGGCATAAGGATCTTCGCCCCTAAAAGTTGATAGCTAAAATTGAGCAACTTATATCTCTTGGCTCGTTCAGCATACCTCTTATAGTACGAAGAATGAAGCGTGAGTCAACGATTATTATAACGGGCTACCCTCGCGCAGTACTGGAGCAAAGTGCTGCCCGTCGTCTTTCTCACTGCGCCTGCGCGTTTGACAATTTGACCTTTAATAAACAAACAGCATCAAAACTGCCCACAGAAGACGCAGTGTCAGTAAGATTACCCTGAGGTGCAGTGTACTGTTTTTTTCAACACATTGGCGAGATGCACGTGGCGTTGAAAAATAAAGTGAAACTACATTGTTCTATTAGATTCTCCTGTAGTACATAATGCGTTCTCGATATTGTACACAAGATACTTCTTTCTGGTTCGTGTCTGCGCGCCGATCTTTTAATAAATTCCTACCAACAAGCTCAACTTTCAGTTGTGCGAAGCTCGTGTATCCTGGGGAAACAATTTACGGTATCACGTTGAAAAGAAAACTTGGTATATGTTTCAAAAGAGGTCAAGAGGTTGCAGGGACGTGAGCACTTCTACTTAGTAACAGCTGTCGAATTAGGAAAGCCTTAGCCTGAAGCCAACATTTCAGCAAGTGAACGTTCCTGTGAAGGTTGTCACGCAAGACAAGTTCTGAGGATTGAGCTGCCCTTGCTCGCCCACTGTTGATCAGCTGACCCATGTGACAGAGGATGCCTGCGCGTGTTCTTGAGAGAACTCATTTGTAAAGAATAAGCGATGTACCAGTGAACAGCATTGACAAGACACTGCACATGACGTGTGCACATACAATAGTGACATTCGGAACAGCAGTACACTAGACAGCTAAGAAGTGCTGGATATCGTGGTAGTAATGTTAAAAAAATAGGAAGCGAGTAATCACGTTTGTCAAATCTGTTTTACTTTCTGACTGAAATATTTCCCCACCTTCCCTGCTTCAAAATTAGGTTAATTAAACTTGCGTAATTAAGCAAATAAGCAGAACACAAAAAATTCGGCAGATCCCACGTACCGTGGGAGTCGATGTTATGCGAAGCATGCGGCGGGTTGGTGACTGTGGCGTAACTTTTTTTACTGAGCGACGCGTTACAAAATGACGCTAAAGATTTGTATAAATTTTATACGCAGACATATATATGTTGAAGCTTCCGCATATGTGTTATATAACCAATTGTTTACAGTTGGGCAACGCTGCCAATGGCAACGTGGTTATTACCAACACCCGAAACCTTCAGCTGATATGTAGTGCTTATACTTGGCCCTTGTGATGGAGAACGCACACACGTTTCACGAACCCGTGTGCTTGTGTGGAATAAGTTGTTGACAGTTCTTGAACAAGGCCATCATCACCGTGATCAGTGAGCACCAGCAGCTGGTCATGACTTGTTACAGGATCCGGTCGTGATCGTAGTGACGAGGGGTCCATGTGTCGGGATGTATGTGGTATAGTAGAGCTGTCGGAATTCGTGGATGCCTCGGTCATTTCGTCGACAAATTGTCTGTGGACAGAGCCGTGACATGTCGGAACCTGAAGCCACCCTTCGCGTTGGTGAGGTATAGGCCTTCGAGGCTGGTAGGCCTGGATATTGCTACGTAGACCAACATCAGTGGATGGTGTTTGTCGTATTCGTAGACTACCTGGACGTATGTGGCCTACGTAGCCTAGTCTACAAAGCGGCTGTCAATCAATCTGGCATCATCCTCGGTCAGCATGAGGCCATCGCCCAGCCTCGTAAGAAATGAAGAGGACACCGCGTCGTTCTGGTGGACGAAGTGCACTTACGGTTCCGTGATGTGGATATCACAAGTAACTTTCGTTATTGTATTCCTCCGGGGTCGAGCAATATAGCTTGCTGAATCATAGGAATACAAACGTAATGTTTATTAGACTGCTATAAAAGCGGAGCCAACACTGAAACTACAGACGTCAATCTGATATGACGCCTGTATCTTAGGAGTATCATGTAGTGTTTACTGCTTTATTGTAAAATTAGATAGCCAGCACCACAACCACAATTGACGTTGCACCGTTATTACGCCTGCGTAGGCTATTTTTCCAAACCAGTTTATAGACCTGGCGTGGCTCAGTGGTAGAATACCTGATTGCCACGCAGAATGCTTGAGTTCGATTCCTGCTGGGATCCTAATTTTCATTCTTTCCGTTCGTTGAGTCAACGCTGCCGATCTTGGTTTTTCTTAACGCTCTAGCATTTAAGTTACCAATGTCTGTTCTCGCCGTTCCTGGGTAGATATAAACTGTCAATCACCTGTGGCGCATACCCGTACACCGCGGCCCGTGGTAAACGGGTATGTGCCACACGTGTCTAGTAGAAAGTGTTTGACGACGTACGCGACAGGATATTAACGTTATTCATGTCATGACCCGGTAATCATATTCGTCAAATCCTCTTACCCTCCCATGCAAATTTTGGTCTACACCAAGCTAAGGAGGCGATCATGAGAGCACCCAGACGTAGGCGGCTAGATAGATAGATAGATAGATACGTAGATAGAAACGCTCAAAGTGCCAGAGGTTCGCTAAGAAATGCTTCGCATTTAAAAATTATGTGACGTACTCTATGCAATAGTCACCAACATACAACTAGTCGCGTGGTGCGTCGGCACATTTTTAATGCCTGGCTATAATTTCCCGGAACACCTTGTACAACTCTCACTTACATTAACGGATCCGGCGAGGCATGCGTAGCGAGGCCATCTATCACGTTGAGAGGTAGACTACTTGAACGCATGCCACAAATCGAGTTTAGTGTTTGCTAAGATGACTCGTGACTATGACTTTGCTCGTTTATATATGTGTGTGCTTTTAGAATAAAATCAGTTGATAGTTTGCCCTTGTTCGTCTCCCATATTCTCTCGTCGTGGTATTTGCGCTATTCTACCGTAAGAATGAACCAACTCGCCCAACAAGTCACTTTACTGAAGTACAACTCTCCTTACATACACATGTTAACGCTCTTTAGCAGATCGTTATACTATTTTCGCGGAGTGGCGGGAGGCGTGGCTCTTCGAAAGCAGCATTGAAACAACATTGACGAACTTCAACTACGACGAAAGAAAGGAAGGGAGGTAGAAAGAAAGAAAATTACACGATCTCCCGCTAAAGGGAACCATGTGTGGATGCGAAGCAGCGGAGAGATGGTTAGCTGGAGCGGGAGATGGTGTAATTTTTTTTCTTGCGCTCTCGAGCCTGTGCCTTCCTCTGGCGTAGCATCTGCACTGCCTTCCAGTCTCCATCCAGCTCCCGCTGCGTGGAACTGCCGGCGTCCCAGGTATTCGACTCCCGCAATGTCGCATGATCGTGTGCGTCTGCCTCTCGGCAGTCCATGCCATTGGTGTCGTAGTGGGATTCTTCATCGAGGGAAGGAGAGCACGAGCGCCCCGTGTCTAGAGCCACCGAAGCAGAGGCGGCCATCGGCCGCTCGTGCCACGTCAAGACGCCGGAGGCGTCGCTACTGCCTACTCGTCGCAAGAGAGAATGAGGCGCGCGAGAGGAGGAGTGGGAGAGGGAGAGTGGAGAGGAGGTGTGTGGAGAGGGCTTGCGCATGAGCAGTAAGGGTGGTCACGCCGCACACCACCACCGCCACCACCGTATTGAACTCCGCCATAAGATGCTTCGCAACTAAAAGAATGAAAGAAAGAACTGTAGCTCAGGCACGCCAACGCCAAGCTTCGCTTGCGTCCATCTTGCCGAAAGCGGAAGGGCTCTTCATCATTTAAGTCGTTTATTGTACGTGTTACCAGGGCTTCATTCGGTTAAACTTGCCCCGATGCATGGGGAGGAATTTGATGCAGACATTTAAACGGCACCATTTCAGGAATTTTCATTACCTTGCAATCGTTTGGTTAAAAGTGAAATGTACCATAATTTCTCTTTTCGCAGTACTTATCATTTTATACGGTGTGAGTGAAACTATTTCGATAGGCAGCAGAGCTTTGCAATATAACCAGAACAGTTACGGAGGTTTTTCAGGATGAGTCAAGCTAGGGTGCAATGGAAATTCGGCTTCATTGGTAGTATTAACACAATTGGTATGCGTGACGGCCTCGCTGCTCTCCCAGAACAACACCTACACAAAATCCGGAGAAGGGAAACTGTGCCTTTAACCATAAAGAAAAAAAAAGTGAAGAGTGGACACTCCCATAGACCCCAGCGGCCCAATCGACCTTAGCGCACCTGGCGGTTGGTGAGAGCAAGTGGCCTGCGCTTCCTGTTTCGGTTTCACTGGCGCGAATTTTGAATTACTCTGCGTAACCGACGTTTGGCTATGGCGAAAGTTAATGATTTCTGAGCACTTTTCTTCGCCCAAATGGCAAAGCTATTGTTTGTCGTTTTGATTTACCGATTCCCTATTTTGTCTAGTACAATGGTTCGTGCGAATAGAGGTAGTGACATAAATTTTACTTTGATTAGATTGTAATAGAAAGTGATGCAGGTAATCACGATTCACTACGGATTTATTCATCGCGCTTGTGTTTTTCTTTTGAAACAAGCGCCCAATCTATATATCAATCAAAGAGACAGAGTATCTGCAATGTTTTTATTCCATGGCAAATGTAGAGGCTGCACATATAAAAAGCACAAAATGAGAACATCATCGCACAGAAATGCAAGGTAGACAACAAATGCATCTGGGCATACAAATAAATTGTTACAAATATTGTATGAAATACAGAGAGAACACAGACAACGCACTCGTCGCTAGAGTTGGCAGAAGCCGACAAGCTGGTGAAGTATGACACACTGGGCCGTAAGGAACTATGGCAAAAACACAGAGAACAAAGCTGATGAAGGAGGAAGAAGTGGCATATACATAGCAATGAAGTCGCGAGTCACGACTATGGTTAACCGAAATAATGCACAGAAAAAAATAGAGCGTACAGAAACAACACCACGCAATATATCATAAAAGCCAGGTTTTATTCGTGGTCTGAAGCTTCGGGAAACGCGTCGTGAAGCGTGCGATGCCCAGCAAACGTTCCTCAATGTTTCGCACCGAGCTCAGTGCACAGACGCTCGCGTCCATGGCAGACGCAGCGCGCGTCGCCTCGGCTTGACGCCGTGCCCCCCTTGCTATACTGCATACGTTGCACAATGGTCACGTCTAGCCACCGCGTAGAGCCGCAAACTGTTTTTTTTTTAGCGAACCTCGCCGTCCTTACAAGCTTGAGACAAATGTTACAACTGCGCGAATAAGACACCACGTAAGAAACAGAAACATGCACGCACACGAAGCGCAACATGTGTGTGCGTGTCTCTATGTTTCTTACGTGGCGTCTTATTCGCGCAGTTGTAAACTTTTTCTGAATAAATGACCCAACTAGCCCAACAACATATCATTCTACAAGCTTGGCTTGAAAACCAAATTTTATAGGAGGCGTTGTTGAAAACGTACCTCACCTGTTGTCTTACACACGAAAACACCGACGCAGCTCACGTTGACGAAACCTTCCCGCTGTCATGCATGGGCTCGTCGCTGGTGTGGCGGTATGGCAGACGCGAGTCGTAGATGGTGTTTATGACAGTATGGCTGAATAAAGATAACCAAGTAAGGTGTGTTGAATAAATTGTTTTTATGTATAAAGAACATGCCAAAATTTGGCGTATAATTATTATTTTGTAAATACTGTTCTGTTGGATTGATGATAACTTTCTTTTTTTCGCGCTTGCGTCCTCTGGCGTTTGGTGAGAGCACTAGTTCGTTACGTCGTCGTGACGCACTTCCTGAGGCCAGATTTCGCGGAGTGTCCTCTCTTAACTTTTTTCTTTCTCTATGCTTTAACCATGGACAGACAGAGAGCTTTACATAGGTCCTGAGAAATGCTACCGCTCAAGGCGGTAGGGCCTGAAAACATATAGAACACTTTAGAGTAGAGCACTGCACGGGCCGTGATTTCCGGCCCGGAACTCGTTCAAGTTTACCCGCCCGAGCCCGGCCCGAACCTGAGAAAAAATTTCACCTACCCGGCCCGGCCCGACGGCAGATCAGGCCCGACAGAGGCCCGAGCCAATAATATAGGTGGTGTTGCCAGAACATAGAATCTACAGCAAAGATTTTTAAGTAGCAAATATGTACGCTTTGTTGGCGAATATTTCGCTAACAATTCTACTTTAACCTACGGTAATTTCGTGTAAAAAGGGGCTCACGGAGGAAAGAGTTGAGTGGACATACTGGGTACAATGAACGTCGTTCGGCAATGGTATACTATAACTTTTTTTTTTTTGCTAATGCAATGGGGATCATCAAGAGGGTTTTGTAGCAGATATTGCAGTAAGGAAAGTGATTTGCAAGCATGAGTTGCAATAAAAACAGAGGAGACAGAGAACACAACGCTTTCATTGCGCTCTTTCCTGAAACTTAAAACATGCTCTAACGACAAAGCCTCTCATGCGCCCTTCTGGATATGTAGCACGTCTTCAGCATGATAGTACCTTGCCACAGCGACATGGAGCAAGAAAGCCAAGTTTATTACCTTGCTGTATGCACACTAACCTAGATAAAATTATAACGAACCGTCTGCACCACGTGTACTTTAGAAATACGTGTACGCAGCCGAAAGGACGAAAAATGTATTTCTGGTAGCATTCTTTTCATATATCATATATATTTCATATGTCACCACAGCTACTATATACAGTCCATAAGTCTTTTGTGGCATATTTTATACTTTATTTCTTCACGGGTATTGTGCAAAAATTCAAATTATCTAGAGATTCCGGCTTTAAGCACGCCATCCACCGTTGTATCACATATCATGTCGCGCTAAAGTTTCTCGCACTGCATGCTCTAGCCGCAGGGGTGCACATCTGCCTTGCGAAATGTGAAGGCGTTGGCAGTCGTTGTTCTTAACTTCCACCAATGGAGCAAATTCAGGATGTCTTTGTGGACCTCTGCAGAATTAATGTAGCTGTACAGCTTATTTCATTTCTATCGTTCCCGAACGTCGTGACACTCTTCAGTATCACCTATAAAACTCCTTTTTGAGGGCCTCTGCTTGCAGTTTTCAGCAGCGTATGTTATGCACGTCTTGCACCGCGCTCTTCTTTTCTTCCGTATCATAATGTTCTATGCCTTGCTAACGATGTTGTACTGGTAGAAGGGGACCCCTGCACTACGCGGGTATGACTGGCAGGAGGTGGACGAAGCGATTTCGATCTATTTTTGGTGTTCGTTACAGTTTGGTAATAAAGGCGCGAATAAGCTTCTCGGCGCTTATTCATTGAATGCCTATGGTTCGAGGTAAAGGGACATCACCCGGCACAGAATTCGTAATTGTCTTTTTTCAAGCCTGATATTTCGTCAAGCGAATATATTTTGCCTCACGCCTAATGCTGTTTGAAGCTATGCTATTCCTGCACATTCCAGCGGTGTTGTGGCAGTGTCATGTAGCTCTCACGCTATACCTAACCGTGAAACAAAACTCTATATTTCAAAATCAGCGTCCTGATTTTAGTCATGTTGAATATAGGTATCGATATGTTGGAATCCTGCCGCCAAATACCCTTCAGAAACGATTCATATGTGACATATGGGAAAGCTCTTCTTTTAAATGGCAACGTTAGCTGACATTTGGTACGACCTAGCCCCTCCCCCCCCCCTCCTCCCCCCGCGCTTTAAGCTGCGTTACTGTCCTGGCCCTTACGGGAGTAAATTTTGGTGAAAGCGGCCCGTTAGCTGAGATGGGTTTGAGACCCCTGATATAGCGGAAAGAGGCGAAAGTTCGAATTTTAACAAATTGGGCGCACCAAGCAGGCTCTGCACGTCCATCTCGCGTCACATGACCACTGGGGGCCATGACGAAGCCACGGTAAAAGAATGTCACTGTATAGGAATTCTATGTAACGAGACTCCACGCAGTCCTTCCGTTTTATTGGAGGGTTGGAAACTTCAAAAACGTTTCCTCGCTTTGGAGCTCTATGATCGGTCTTGCGATAAGTTACAGGTATGTATTTATTATATTACATTTATTACTGCGATTACAGAATAACATTTGGGATATAAAATCATAACGAATTCAAATAAAGCACAGAATAACGACATGTTAATTATATAAGCGCCTGGTATATCTACTTTTAGCTCGCCCGTTTAAGATAAAGCAAGTAGCCGCCCATATGCAAAGAGCAAAAGAAGTTCAGTACTTATCTCTAATAAAATTTCTCTAAATAGCTTGCCCCACATAAAAAAAGCGTTTTTTTTTTGTTCGAGAGAAAATGTGAAACATATATGTATGTATGCACAACGTATGTGGAACAAACATGAAGGGGCACTAGAAAGAAACACAATTTCTCTAATATCAGTAAATCACTCTTTAGCAATTCCTAAATCAGCATGCTCGCCGGGAAAAGACTCTTGGTAATTCAGAAAACGCCCCTTACAAAAATATTTGGTAAGATTAAGTTGACGGTCTAAATTACAATTGTTACTATAACCTACCAACTATCAAAAGAGTGTCTACCAACTGTCTTTAGACGTCTGTATCAACAATCAATCAACGCTGTGGCTGCAATTGGCCACCAACTTTGAACAGACTCATGTTCATAGGCTGTCTGGTGACCTCGTAGTAACGCCCTATCACAATGTTCAACAGACACCCTAGTAGCATTCTCTCAATAGAAAGACTGCCCATGAACAGTCTGTTAACCATCTAGTAACCTGTGTCTTAATACACTCTGCTAGCAGCTGGATACAATAATTTCATTGCAGCATGCTCATACACGCTGTGTTAACGATTTGTTTTCTAATCTACGGGGTTTAACGTCCCACAGCGACGACGCCGTGTGGAGGGTTCATCTGGATGACTTCGACCACTTCGGATTCATTAACGCCCATTGACTGCGCGCAGTACACGCGTCTCTAGCATTTCTTCTCCGCCGAAATGCGACCGCCACCGCCAACATCGAACACCCGTCTTTCGGATCAGCAGTCCAGCACCTTGACTAAGTCACCGCGGCGGTTACGAACACTGCCTACAAACCCATACCTTTCGGCAACATGCGTGTGCGGTATGTCACCGTATGTGTGAACGTGTTGCTTGTAGAAGGCAATATTAATGAGCACTAACAGACAATAATGCCAAGGCAAGTATAGGGGATGTTATTAATAGTAAATGTAAGGTAAATGTGAAGAAAAGTCGACGAAAAGATAACTTGCCGTGGGCAGGGATTGAACCTGCGACCTTTGAATAACGCGTCCGATGCTCTATCAACTGAGCTACCGCGGCGGCTATCCCCCCGTCCACTTTATGGGGTGTATATGTACATTTAAACGTGGGAGTGCCAGTCAGCGCCGCCAGTAGCCATGACGGCGAGTGTGGAACACTCGCCGTCATGGCTAGCAGCTTGAAGCAGAAAAGTGATTGTGCTAGTGAGCACTGTTGATCATGGCGATAAGGGAAAACTGAAGAAGGAAGGAATGATACGCCTTCCCCTCCCTGAGTCGTATGTCACTAGCACTATACAGTGCGTGCCCACTTATTTGTATTAGCACATCAATTCATGAAAGGGCTTCGGTGCGGGAGCCTTTCTCATATAAAGCCGATGCATGCGTACATGAAACGAGGACCTGCATGGATACAATTTTATTGCATCTGTGTATGTCCTCGTCGGCACGTGCACAATTATATGTGAAGACATACGCATTTTGGGGATGGGAAAGTGCGGAGAGGTTTAATGTTCGATGACTTCGTATCCCTAGCTAAAACTAAATATCTTTTGAAGGTACATTTAAAATAGTACTTATAAATGAGGCCTTCAGGGGGTGTATTTAGAATAGTCTTCATACGTCAATAAGAAGGAGGCCTTCAGACGGTCTACATAAAATAGTCTTTATACAAAAGTAATAAGGAGGTCTTTAGATGGTCTACATAAAATAGTCTTTATGCAAAAGTAAGAAGGAGGTCTTAGATGGTCTACATAAAATAATCTTTATACAAAAGTAAGAAGCAGGTCTTTAGACGGTCGACATAAAATAGTCTTTATTCAAAAGTAAGAAGGAGGTCTTTAGACGGTCTATTGACAAATGTTACTTGATCGCCAATGTTAATAGACGGTCACCAATGTCAATAGATGGTTGCTAGGTGGTCTACTCAATGTTACTAGCCATTTTTGTAAGGGGTATTTAGAATTGTCTTTATACGTCAGTAAGAAGGAGGCCTTCAGACGGTCTACATAAAATAACCTTTAAACAAAAGTAAGACGGAGGTCTTTAGATGGTCTACATAAAATAGTCTTTATACAAAAGTAAGAAGCAGGTCTTTAGACGGTCTACATAAAATAGTCTTTATACAAAAGCAAGAAGGAGGTCTTTAGACGGTCTATTGACAAATGTTACTGGATAACAAATGTTACTAGACGGTGACCAATGTCAATAGATGGTTACTAGGTGGTCTACTCAATGTTACTAGCCATTTTTGTAAGGGGCGCCAAAGGTAAATGCGGGTGGCGATGCCCTTTTAAGTTCGCGCAGCAGACGACGTGACATCTTAGATTCTGACGGCGTCAAATGGGGCCTACGTAGTTCCCAATCACTAAAAAAATGAAGTACATTGACCTCTGAGGGGGCCATAGACTTAACATACCAAGTTTCAGCAAATTTTATAGATCCAATGTCCCCAAATACGACAAATACAGTTTGAAATCCGTGGCGTCACGCTCCGAGATTTCGGCGCGAAATTTAAAAAATGGAATTCTGACCTTGATTTTCTCGTCTGATAATAAACGTATGATCGTGAAATGAATGACATTCGAGTTCTTAGACTTCACTTTATAAGTCTAAACCGCTTCAGTGCTTCATTATAGTGTCCATTTAAGAACCCAGCAAAGTCCAAGCCCGGCCCGACCCGATCCCGCCACCTCAAACCCGGGTCCGCCCCTAAGCCCTGAGCTTCAAGCCCGAGCCCGGCCCGGGCCAGCCGTGAGAACTACTTTACCCGGCTCGGCCCGGCCCGTGGGCATGGCCGGGCCCGGGTTTTCGGGTAGGCCCGAGCCCGCGCAGTGCTCTACTTTAGAGAACGGAAACTGTACCTTTGACTAGAGTACGAAAATAAGGGTAGCAGCGGCGTACTGAACTGCAATAGCACGAGCATGGCCTCCGAGATTGCGCGCCGGCGGCTTTCTCTCCGGCCGTCCCAAACGCCGCGCTCCCCAGCAAAAAAATGTTCGGAGCCTCGCGCGCCCGACTGCCGCGAGAGGGCGAGTTTCGTGAGGTTTCCGGCCGCAGAAAGCAGACGCACGGCATACCAGTGTGCACCTTGGCACTTTTTTGCGTGCAAGGAAGGGTCAGTGGCCGGATGTTCTGAATGCACTGAAGGCAAGTATGTTACAGCGAAAGCTGTTATGAGATCACAACAAGGGCCGTTCTTAGCGCCATACTTGTCCGCTACCGGTGTCTGTAACAACCATCACGCGAAATAAGAAAAACAAAACTGAATAAGAAAAAAATATTCGGGATAGAACGAGGTTCGAACCTGGGACCTCTGCGGGAGCCCAGTATTCTACCTCAGAGCCATGCCGGTGCTTGAAACAGCTTTGCGAAGAGACCCTATACAGACTTCATATCGGGAAGGAACCACGTTACCATATGTAGTGAGTGTGGTACAATAGCAAAAAAGACAAAATAAACAGGCGTCACACAATGCGAATTGTGCATCGAGTGGGTTGTTGAATGCTTCCAATCCATTACAAAGGGCTCTGCCATAATTCTTCCTCGTCATCAGCCACAGCACCAACAAAGTTCACATAATGCCTTACAGCCGTTTAGCGGGTACCACGGTTCTCCGCAGAATGACGAAAAATTGTATAGTGGCTGCTTCCCTAGTTCATAAAAATTATGATGATTTATAGCGTAGTGTGTTCTTCGCGAGTGCACTTCTATTGGTTGCCAAGGAAGCCCATAAAGCTCCCATGAACCATTTCCTCGGGGCCTCAATAAAGTTAATTTCTCTCTCTCTCTCTCTCGTTTCTCACGTTAACGTATGTTATAAGAGTGGTGGGAGAGTTAAATAACGACAGCGCGTCACACAATTCGCATTGTGTGACGCCTGGTCGATATTAAAACTTAAAATAGCTAATAACTGAAATAACTTAACTTAAAATCGCTAAAAACACTTCGGAAACATGCGACGGACATCCGCGCCTCGCAAGGGAGGGCGCCACCGCCTCACCAGGCGCGCTATTACTCCTCCCACCAGCGCTTCTCCGGCGCCGGTGTTACGAACTCCTGGGAGAGATCATTCACAGAGACCAACAGCGCAACGGGAATCGCTGGCTGTCCGTGCTACGCACTTCCTCAGGTGTCGCAGTGGTGGAGCTGCATTTAGCGCAGTATTTGGAACTACACCAATCGCTACACAGGGACGACATTAGCGCTGGATGTGAACGACATATTTAATCCCGTATTTTGCTTAAACTAACGCTTTGCAGTTTTTTTCTTTTTCCCCGGGTCCTGTATTAGAGTAGAACCGTCGAACAGAACTTCGCCAACTTTCTGTATCTTTGAGCCTCGATGCATACTGTAATTTAATTGAATTTTACTACTACCACAAGTACACAACATACATCAAACAGCCTGGATGGCAGGTCGGTTTTTAACAGCGAAGCCGTGGAACAAATTGTTCCTTGTCCGACGAACAAAAAAACTCGGTCCGGTATGCGCCACGGGATTTGGAAAGCCCAGTTACCGAGTAAAAAATCACGCCATCTCCCGCTAAAGGGGACCATGAGGCGATGCGAAGCAGCGTTTCGGCATGTCGAGCCCGCGTTTCAGAGGGGGAGCAGAGAGGGGAGGAGAAAGGGGAAGTGGAGAGGGGAAGTATAGAGGGGAGGTGGAGTGGTGGATGGGAGAGGGGGAAGGAGATAGGGGAAGTAGAGAGGAGATGTATAGAGGGGAGGTGGAGAGGGGGAGGAGAGAGGGGAGAGGGAGTGGAGATGAGGTTGTGGAGAGGTTTTGCGCATGCGCAGTAAGGGTGGTCACGCCGCACACCACTGGTTTGAACTCCGCCATAAGATGCTTCGCATCTAAAAACGAAACCAAATTTCTTCGCGAGGGGGAACTCCGTCGGTCGTGTAAAAAGCTACCATCACCATGAGCGCAATTACTCGGCCGGCACGCTCTCTTCGTCCTCTTCCTCTGCTTGGCTCTCAGAACGAGTGAGGCAATTTGCCCGGCGTGGTATGCAGTAAATAGGATGGTGAAGACAACGAGTGCTAAGCGAGAGGAAGAAAGAGAGAAAGATAAAGATAGAAAGAAAGAGAAAGAGGGAACTAGACAGAAATAAAGGAAATAAAGACACAGAAAGAAATAATATCTGGGGTTTAACGTCCCAAAACCGCGATTTGGTTATAAGAGACGCCGTAGTGGAGGGCTCCGGAAATTTCGACCACCTGGGGTTATTTAACGTGCACCTAAATCTAAGTACACGGGCCTCAAACATTTTCGCCTCCATCGAAAATGCAGCCGCCGCGGCCGGGATTCGATCCCGCGACCTTCGGGTCAGCAGTGGGGCGCCATAACCACTAGGCCATCGTGGCGGGGCAAATAGAAAGAAATGGAAAAATAGAAAGAAAGCGAGAAATAAATAGAAACAAGGAAGGCCACCCAGCTCCGCTGTTCCTTCAGGTTTGGCACCACTAGTGCAAAGCTGCGTTGATTTTTTGGTTGCAGATTGGTTTTATGTTTCCCTTTTGCGTAATATTTTCCTGTGTTATCTCTTGTGTTTGTGCTTTTATCCTGTATTTTGTAGCTGTCCTGCTTGGACCGATTCTTGGGCAGCGTTATGCGATAAATAACATAAAGAAATATTTGGCAAGTCTGGACTCAGAAAATGAGTAGCAGTTAATCTTTCATTTTTAACACGAACGTGTTTTATGCGGGGGTCCACCAAGATTTTCATGACGTATTTCCGTCACGGAAATACGTCAGCAAAATGAATGCCATCAAATGGCAAAGAAAAAAACTATAAGAAAAAGTTCCGTTGACAGGAGTCGCACCCACGACTTCTGGGTCTGCGACGATGGCTGGCGGGCGTTTATCCCACTGAGCTACAGCCATTTTTTTTTTCTATACCGGAGCCTATATGAACACGCCTTTTATCTTTCACACTTTCCTTTCGCAGTGCTCTTGCATGGATGGATGGATGGATGCAATGAACGGCCCCTTTATAACGGGGTGATGACATGTGTGCCACCAGGCTCTAAAAAAAAAAGATACGCGCCGTTGCTGCGACCGTCCCATTCGGCGCGTTTCCAATAGAAGTGTAATTTCGTTTAACACACCGCGAGGTGGTGGCTTTAGCCCTACCCTCACTCGCAGCATCCGTCCATATCGAAAAATAGCTCTCCGACGCTCGCCTGGCTGTCGCACCGCGTTCCCCGCTCACCCTGTGAGAATTAACTGCCAGGCTAGAGGGAAGACACGACGCGCGTAAAGTTTCTCTTCACGTTTCACGACGCTTTGGAGGAGTGCATATCGAGTATCGGCGTTTATTATTGTTAATGCCATATTTGCGCGGGATTCACCCCCATATGCGGTGTCCAGGTATATGTTAAGAACTTCAGCTACCGCAAGCGTTGACTCATGATCATGGGCGTTAGACGTCGGTACGGAGATGTGCCACTATAGGCGTCAACGTGAGTGCGCCCATATCAGGCGGTGCTACATCTGCCAAACAACAATAGACATTATACAAGCTCTGATATACCAATGCACTATATACAATCAACTACTTCTGTGACGACACGTTTCACTTTCGTGTTATACCGATTCCTATGACAGAGGGATCAACCATCTTTTTTCTTTTTTCTTAGAGCCTATTATTCTTAGATCTATTATTCTTAGAGTATAATAGTCTTGGATCTAATATTCACCCTCTCCATCTTTCTCTCTCCTTCGAACTTTCAAACTCACCCATTCCCTTTCTCCAGCGTAAAGTAGCGTACCAGTTTTGCTATACTGGTTAACATGCCTGGTTGTAGAGTATCCATAAACTTTTTTTTTTCGGGAGGGGTTCAACCATACTCTACGCACCGTCTTTAGAACCAGTTGACTCTATGTATGTTCGTGTGTGCGTTTGCATGTGTGCGTGTATATATATATATATACACATGCAAAATTGAACATTTGGGGGGGGGGGGGGGGCTTGAGTCCGCCCTTCCTTCCGGCTACGCCAGCGATTCGTGCCTGTCCTTTCTATCCTGTACGTTCCTTCCGATGTTTCACCCTCACTGCACCGATCCGGCAGTCGAAGTTGTCCTTCAAGCGGAAACACATATCGCCTTGAGAAATTAGGAAGACCGGGGATGCGTAAAGAAGGTGTGCGCAGCTTTAGCCCGCAGGACGACGGCTGCAGCAGATATAGGTAAGGCCAGCAGAAGGGTTTCGCAGACCCAGGAGAGCCAAAGGTATAGCGTACGGGGTCGAAAATAGATATACGCACGCACGCGCTCTCGGGAGTAGGCAGCGCTGTCTCCCGACGCGTTACGGGTGAACGGACGGTCGCGCCCGAGATCCAATTAGCGGGGCCGTCACGTTCCCCAGGCTGCCATGGCGCGGTGTCTCTCTAACCGAGGGACTTCGTTATAGAAAACTTCGTTCATTGCTGCTCTCTCTCTCTCTCTCCATATATATATATATATATATATATATATATATATATATATATATATATATATATATATATATATATATATATATATATATATATATATATATAATTGTTAGACTTCACGTTATCCCCATATATGTTCGTTATTACTGTCACGAGAGATGTGGTCCCTCCTGAAGCCTGTCAAAGCGCACTTTAATGAAGTCAAGGAATCCGTACGTTTGTCGAGCAACGACCTCACTCGGTCTTTACGGTGGTGGACTGGGTGCCTCCATGGTTGCCTTGGAAACCCGGTTGAAACGGCTTCGCGTGCTGTCCTATAATTAGGCAGGTTCTCGTTACTGCTAGTATGGGCAGGCATGCGGAAGTAACGCAGACTACCTTGCGAGTTTGCGTACACTTTTCTTTTCTTTATTTCATGTTCGCCGTTCAACTAGCGATTAACTACATTCGTTGTTAGTTGGGCGACATTGCTCCAGATGGTTCTGCGCATTTTGCATGCTTAGTTGCGCTCGCTTCTTTTTTTTCTCTTTTTCTTTCTTTATTTAAGAAGCGCGCGCAGACTGAACTAATTCTAGTTAACCTCCCTGCTCTGCATGCATTCTCTCTCTCTCTCTCATCTTTATCACCGCGCGGCACTTTTGTGTCACACTTTCCTCGTTCAGTGACGAAAACGAACACGCATGTTGTCATGGCAATGACAAGTTGCTGTGTTAATGTCATTGTTACAGTGCCCCATACAAATAGCAGTTGTTCGTTATTTACAAGTCTAAAAACGCGTGGGGATCCATAATTGTTCTCGGCATTGCGTGAACGGGGGCTTTCCGCGAAACTCCGAATTTCGTGCTCTCTTTAAAGGGAGCGAAACTTCAATATTCGATTTCACGCTTGAAGAAGGACGGAAGGGTTGGGGCGGGGGGGGGGGGGGGGGGGGGGGGGGGAGTTTCACTGCATTCATTTGGGAAACTTTGCTATTCGAACACCCCGATAAACGTACATATTTTAGAGGCAGACTCCGTCCTCATCGCGTCACAGCATTGTATCACCTTTGACATTCATTCTGATGTCCTTCTTATGTATCCAGTCATTCGATTGAAGTATAAGGCGACTTATAGCTATCCACATTATGTGACCACAGCGTATTAGACGGAAGAAATTCTTTTTTATTTTTGGTACGCTCCCATGATCACCTATTCTACGTGTTAAGACAGGACCATGTTTACCAACCAGCCGTCGCGCCCGCTGTAGCCACGATAGATGGCACTCAATCGTGACTAAGTAGCATGTGTGCTGCTATGTGCTGCTAAGTGCTGCTGAGTGCTGCTGAGTGCTACTATGAGCTACTGGGTTACAAGTGGCATATGAGTAGCAGCACGTGTTTTTCAGATGAAAAGCAGGTGACCTCTGAAACTTGTTAACGGAAAGCAGGAAGAACCGGTGCTCACACGGAAGCCATCTTTGTTATGAAAATCCAGAAAGGCGGTCAGTAAAACCTTAGGTTAGAAAAAAAAAGACAAAAAAAATGTCTTCACTTTAATAGAAGCCAGACGCGTTTTAGAGCATGTTAGTGCTACCACGGGCGCAGATCAGCGACGATGCGCTGAAAAAAAAAAGTGCAGTTGTGTTTTGGCGATGCCGTTGCGTCTAGACGGCCACCCTTTCAGTTCCTGATGTAGTAGACGTCGACACTGGTGCGAAAACGGATGGGCGCGTGCGCGCTGAAAACACGGCGATAGAGAGCAATAAAAACAAATAAATTACCACGAAATTCACAAAGTCTAGAGTGATTTACAACGCCTCATAAACAAGCGCACAGAAAAAGAGAAAGACACTGTCACTGTGCTCTAAGTAATGGCGGCGCATATTCGACACGAACGTAACGAAATCAAAAGCGTGCAAAGCCGGGCCTAAGCAAAAGTGTTGTGGGGGGGGGGGGGAGTAAGTGATGGCAGCTACTCTGTTTTGCAGCCCGTCCCGGAGTATATATACACTACACACAGTACTCTTCTTCCTCACTTCGGGAGAGTGGCGAGAGTGTTTCATCGATCACGTTTTTAGGCGGCCCGGCGTGCTCGCCCACAATATTCACTCTAGCCTTCCTGTACACCCACCCCAGTCATTCCTCTATACGCTCTTCCCCCACTTCCACGAAGCCTACTGGCTCAGAGCCTCAGACTGAAGCGCATACGCCCACGCACGCGCGAGCTTCCTATATGGCCGGAACTCTTCGGCGCTGTCCGATGTGCTCCGGGATCGGCGCTAATATATTGGCCCTGCGCTCGGCGTAACCCGGCAGAGATGAGTCCGATGCACTCCCGAGCGAAGAGACGGACGTGTGCTGTGTGGGAGCGCGCCCGCAGACGCGTTCGCGTAAAAAAAGTTGCGCGCTCCGTAACGGTCGACGCCAGACGTTCAAACATATCAAAGAGATGGTGAAGAAAAATTTAGGGTTCTTTTTCTTTCTGCCTTGGATTTTGGTCATCTGCGTAGATATATGGGCCAAAGTGCCACGGGCGCCTATTCGTGTATTTTTATACGATCGGGCCTCACCCGTACAAACTGTTTCCCTAGATTAAAGGGACACTAAAGGCAAATAACAATTGATGTCAGAGTGAAAGCTCAATGTATGACAACGTCTAAAACGGCAGTATTATCAACGGCAGTGCCCTACTTACCGAGAAATTATGCTAAATGTATCACACGACGAGCGCCACGAGTGGGACACTTTGGAGGTGATACCGACGACGTGGGAGAGTCTGAATGCAATTAATCACTAGTAATCAAACTAGCTGCAATAAAAAAAGAACCTTCCGTGCATCAAGAGACTTAATAAAATGCTGCTTGTTCGTTTCTGTTTGGTTCATGGAAAAAAGAACCTCTTTGGCATTGCCATGGGGAACGGCGCGCGTGGTTCAAAAGTTCCGTTTTCGCCGAACTGCGCTTCGCCCGGCGCCCTGCTTTGCTCACGCGGTCGCGTCTCAGTGGTAGTTTCGGTATCGCCTACTGCCGCGTGTGCTTTGCACGCTCGTGAAAGTCGCTCAGACAGAAAGTTCGACAAAATACCGCATGCATGTAATGTTGCCGGGATGCCCGAATGGTGCACGCCGCCAGTGCACACCGCCGCGCAGTAAAGGCGGGCAACGTTGGGCACGGCAACAGTGACGTGCGAAATACCGCGTTCAGGCGGGTGATTTGAAGTGCGCTAACGCGATTCGGACCGCTAAAACGTGATTTTATTTCAAAATAAGCACTTCCTTGGCACAAATAAGCACTACGAGGTTTCTGGACCGCTATTTCAACAGTCAACGTCGACCTAATATTTGCCTTTAGTGTCCCTTTAAGAGAGGGCTGAGCTAGTTGGTGGGTATTCATGTTAAAAACACTGGGCGTGCAAGACCGGGCTTACGTTAACCAGGGATCATAGGGAGTATAAGAGATCGCTAACAGTTAGATCCCTAAACAATAAGCAGTTCAATCCTTACAGGCTTGAGTTATTCGTACTTGACCGTCACCACCACGTGACGATGTTCAACCCATACCCACCGCCGTGATTTCCTAACAACAGTGCTGCGCTGTTTTTAAACCCCGAAGTCGCAATTCTAGGGGGGGGGGGGGGGCAAAATGCGAAATGCGGATCAAGGCGCACGAAGTGGCCATAATTGATCGGGAGTCCCACACTGAGGCTTGCCATACCATGCTTATGCGATACGAAGCATGAAATTTTAATTAATTTACGTTAAATGCGTGGATCCGTTTATGCGGATGGAAGGATGGATCGACGGACGGATGGATGGATAGATCAATGGATTTAAGGACGGTCTTAAGGACTGAGCGGCGGAATTGCGTGCTTCTTTATTTTACCGATGACACTAATAATTTATTTGTTTATTTAAGATTATCTCATATCTTAATGTCTCTGGCATTAGGCTCCAACTATCATGTTCTGTGACATAATAAGTCCATTCAAAACTTCGGCAGAGCACGTTCATATGAAAGCAAAATTCAGCGCCGTAAGTTCCGATTATTAGGAAATGCTCGTGCCCCACAACAGCTGGAAATGACATCCGTTTCGTGACGAGATTGAATGATCGCATAGTTCCTCGATTTATTGACAATCTGATTGATTGATTGACTCTGCATTGTACTGCTCTCACAGCCTATTTCGTCACGCTCTATACGCTCGCGAGAGGGCGGGCTAGCGACCCCTCGTGCCGAAAGTACACACGACCAAATAACATCGATACAGAAAAACTAATCGTCTAAGTAAATAAATACATATACACGTAGAAAATAAAATAAACGACACGAAAACCTTTAGATGCGTGTGTTTTCTCTTCCATACAAAAGCAGTGCCCCGTGACAGAGGTCCCACGTGGCCGAAGAAAAGATCGGCAGCCGGAGGACAAGGGAGGGGTGGATTGCATCATGGCTTCCATTGTCCGCTGATAACGGACCCCGTGTGAACCCCGCCATACTCTCCCAACCCTCTCCCTCTTTCTCTTTCCTTATATACCAGCCTTCCCTCTCTCTCGCGCTTCCTTCTCACACCGACGAGCTGCCACACTGCCCTCCGAAACTCGGAATACTCGGAAGAGCGAGATGAAGCAAAATATAGAGCATGCGATGCGAGTTGAAAGGAGGGTGGAATCATGACGGGGAGTTGAGCGCGAGTGAAAGATTATTGCGGGACCGGCGATGACTCACGGATGCCCTTCGGCATTGCCACGAACGTTGCTTCGACGTGCGTGAGGAGGCCCCGAGCTCGGTTCGCCGTCCCGTCAGGAAGAGACTGGCTAACGGGAATTAAAAGCAACGCACCCAGACCCAGCCTCGCGGCTCTGTGGCTCCGCTTCTTGTCATGTGACACGCCTGCGGTGTATATTCGTCCCAGAACCCTCGACCTTACGTCGCTTTTCTTCAGCAACCTCGATCATTCGTTGTCAGTTGTTCGCCTTTCGAGTATCTTGGTTTGTAAAACACTCATTTTTTTTGTCATGGTTACGTCATGGGTGCATTGCCATCCAATCGCGTGCTATCAAGGGCTCTGCAACCGCTTGCACGTGGCCAGAATTTTTTTTATGGAATTGTTGTTCTGATTTCGCCGATATTTTTTTTTTCTCGTGATACAATTAAATATGTTGACATATAAGTAAGCGGCACGTGATATATAATCTGTTTCTTGTCCTCGTGTAGCAGCCTGATTAGGCACTGAAGATAATATGAGGAAATAGAGCAATATTAAATACCAGCAAACAGAGTTAGAAGTGTCGTCGCTATTGTCAAATAGAAGCACCCCGCCCATCCGCTTCGAAAGAGGGATTGACACATTATTTGGAGACCGAATGTTGCTGCCCGGATGTGGGCCGCCACCTCATTTCAGGTAGCTGTGGACTTGCGATGTGTGTGTGTGTGTGTGTGTGTGTGTGTGTGTGTGTGTGTGTGTGTGTGTGTGTGTGTGTGTGTGTGTGTGTGTGTGTGTGTGTGTGTGTGTGTGTGTGTGTGTGTGTGTGTGTGTGTGTGTGTGTGTGTGTGTGTGTGTGTGTGTGTGTGTGTGTGTGTGTGTGTGTGTGTGTGTGTGTGTACACGCAAAACTGAACAATTTCTGAGCGGGGGGGGGGGGGGGGGGCGCGTTTAACAATGCCCTGCGGCTGCGCCAATTGCCTAGACTCTGTTCACCACATGCAATAAATGATATCTGGATACGATTCCCGATGTGGTTAGGCAACGAATAACTTCTTATATTTTTTTTTAGTCACGATCTTGGCTTACTGCTATTGTCGTTAATATTATTACACTGCTTGTGTAATGTTCTACTTGCATTACGATGTCGACACTTTATGAACGTGTATTCAAAATGTCGCTTTTTTATTTTCTTTTTTTTCGTTTCTTGCACGTTGTCTTTTTGTTTTAATGTTTACTGTGTTCGATGCTGTGTTCGACAGCTCAATGACCGAGTAACACTTGTAACACGCCGTACTGCTTTGTTTGCCCATATATTTGCTACACTTTCACCTGAGAGTGCAGTGTTGAAAAATAAATACATAAATAAATGAACTTTGTCATTTTTCGCCTCAGCACACGAAAGCTCTACAGAAAAGCCGCCACTCCAAACATGAGTGTCGGGCTTTCTCGCCCTCTCTTACTTCAAGTTCGGTGATGCCCCAAGCACTACAATTAAACACGGTAGCACATTGGCACGCGCGCGTGGACACCTTCGAGAGCCTTTTCTTCTTCCTCCATACAGCGATCTAGAGGCTAAGAAATGAAGCTATATTTTGTTTCTCTTCCCTGCAAATAACACATCCATTGAACTGGCAACTGCCTGTGGACACGTCACTTCCGGTTATCTTATTTATGGCGCATATTTGCCTTTGTCGTGTGCACAGGTCCTGCTTCCTACGTGTTGCTCTCAAATTGCGATATAAGGTGGTTAGTCAGCACCGTGCCTGTCGTTGTCGCTTCGACGTTCAATTCCGCTAAGGACGTAGCGAACAGCCCAGTTCAGCGCACTTCATGAGTAACGCACCGGTCAACGTTCCCATCTCATCCTTCCCCATCCCCTCTTTTATTAATATCATTCTTTTTTTTTTCATTCTCTAACTTGCGCGCTCCATGGGGCGTATCTCGGAAGTAGAGCGTGAAACGGCTCGGAGCGCACTGGTCACGTCGCGCAAAATAGTCTCCTACGACAGCGGTGGTTCGCGTGTGAGCTGACGTGTACACCGTATGTCAGGACAAGTATCATCATCTTCAGCCTGCTTTTAAAGACGATAGTCTTTCTTGGGGAACTTAAACGCAGAAATTGTGGTCTGTCTGTCTGCCTTTCTGTTTGTCTGTCTGTCACCCAATTCAGCGACCTGGCCAAAGTTGAACCACTTGCTTACCGCCCACCCATCTTCAACTGGTACGGCTGTTCATACTTGTGAACGTTGTCGATCAAAAAGTAAATATTACGCATATCTGAGGCGCAACATCACTAGGTAAGTATTAAGTGGTGTGTTCCTTTAGTAGAAAATACATAGGTACGCAATTTTAAAGACCCTAGTTTCTTAAGCTGCGCTGAAAATGCCTACGCGCGCCTACCAACGCCCTCTGCCACGGAGGAAGGAAACCCTGTGCACAAGCTCTTGTTTCCCGACATATTGCCAGGTGGCGTCCATATCTCACGCAGCGCCTCCTCTATCGTCTTTACACGGCATTTGCAGCGGAGCACGCAGATACGCGGCCAATTTTTGGTCCACTGCAGGACGTAAGGCCTCTACCGAGGATCTCCGGTTCACCCTATCCTGTGCGAGCTGATTACATTTCATCACCGTAAACCTCCTTGTTTCGTCACTCCGTCTAACTCGCTGCCTTCCTCGAATGTGTTTCCCGTCTCTCGGTAACCATTCTGTTGTCCTGACTGACCACCGGTTGTTTGTCCTAAGCATTAAGCGCACGGCCCGGGTCCGTTCCGTTCTCCTGCTGTCGATTGGAATATCCGTTGCCCCTGTCTGTTCACCGACCCATTCTGCTGTCTTCCGATTTCTCCATGTTTATCTCTCAATGTTGCAAGCATAACCACCACGACAAGTGTGCCATGAAAGAGGGACTCTGATACGTGATGAAAGACGAATTCAGTGGCGCTACCAAGCGTGAAAAGGAGGCGATGAGAAGCGTAACAAGTCAGGCAGCGTATACCACGGGAGCTCGTTTAACCTATCCGCAAAACGCTTGAGGCAACCAGTGCTGAATCTACACGTTCTCTTATGACTAATGACTGCGTCTCAAGCACGCATTCGTTGTGTTCTGTTTGATCACGTACATGACACAAAGACTTAACTGTCAGACACTTTCTACGTGTTCTTAACTGTCACCAACACTTCACGAGTATGGTCCGACTGCCCTTACCCCTTGTTTAACACGTCGCCTTCTCATTCGCGCCAACTGCGGGAATGCCTGGGTGCATACGTTTCTGATTTTTACGCTTCTTAACGGCTCTTTCCTCCCTTTTTCCTTGCTTCGTTTCCTCAATTCCTTCTTCCTTTTCATTTCGCACTTTAGAAATCGTGAAAGCTGAAGGTGCTTTCGCGAATTACTGGCCTTTTATTGATGTCTTAAAGAGGTAATCACGGTATTGTTTGCTGGTTGGAGGGCCGCAGTCAATCGAGTTTCCGCAAGTTTATGCGCCTGAATTCCACAACATCTGTTTGTAATTCAACTGCCGAGATACTGCGTGCCGAAATCTCGGCAACGATAACGGCAACAATAATCTCGACAAAATTGCGATAACGATGTTTTTTAGGTATTTCATTACTATTTGCTGTCCTGTTCCGTTTTTTTTTATTTGTGATGGTTATATGTTTGATCAGAATTTGCAGATTGTATTTGTATAAAATGATGTTCTTTAATTGCGTCTAAGTTGTGTATGACATGTTATTTTTACTTATTTTTTTTGCCAGTCTGTATTTCGGAGCAAAAGCCTATGTATAGCCTTTTGCTTTTGCTTCGTTTTTTCTGTTGTACATACAGAAAATAAATCAAATCTCAAATCAAATCAATCAATCAAAACCACAATATGATTATGAGGCACGCCGTAGTTGAGGGACTAGTTCATTTTCGACCACGGGAAGTTTCTTGATGTCCGCCTATACCTAAGCACTCGGGCGTTCTTTGAATTTCGCTCCCATAGAAATGCAGCCGCCGTGGCAGGGAATCGAACCCGTGCCCTCGAGCTCTGGCAGAAAAGGCATTGTATTCGGTCGGGATGCGTTCCCTGTTTCCTGTTCTTGCATGCAAAATGTAAAACGCTACAAGCATAAAGAAATACGCCATGTCACGGTACTGGAACATACCGACGATGACACCCGTTAAGCCTAATTCTAGCTTAATTTATCGTGTGAGCAACGATGAGCTTAAGACAATGCAGGAGCGGGGTATTTTCGTGTGCTTCAATGAAATATAAAGGGTTAATTTGTTACGACACGCCATTTTATGGCGCTTGTACTTTATATCCGGTTGCTGCACGTTTTAGCAGCGCCGAAGAATACGTCCTTCTTTTTAAACTTTTTTGCGAGAAAAACCGGCACACAGCCATCTGCAGCGCCCTTTCGCTCGACGTACCATTTCCTGTTCGTGCGTACGACAGTCGTCGTAAAGTGTATTCGAACAGCAATTTCCACTCATTACAGCGTGACGCCACTCCGGTTATACCTTATCTCCAAGGTTTCGTCTACGTATATATGCCTCAGTTTTAGTACTCTTTGGATTGCCATTTTGCACTGCATCGCCACTCGTAGTTGCCGGGTCGAAACCACCAGGGAGGTGCGAGCGAGGCGGGCGAGTGCCGTTGGAAAGTCGGGAGGAGTCAAACCAGGCATGCGTATACAGAAAAACAAACAACAAAAATGAAAAACCGAGAAGTTGCCGTCTGAGATGGATGGAGTAACAACATATAAATCTTCTGCGGCATGCATACACAACCAACAGACACGGCAAGAGGATTCCACAACGCCTGCTGAACTCCGAAAGTGCAACTCCCGCGGATATCTCTTGTTTCTTTTTTCTCCACTTTCCCCCAGGAGCTGGTGTTTATCGTGCGCACCTGCTTTCGTTATTATTGGTATTTAGATTTGTGTATCGATCTTTCTGCCTGCCTTTCTTCCGTCTTTTTCATTTTCACGTTTTCTTTCTTTTTTTTTTCCGCCTGCCACAGCTTTGTATTTACGTATTTCGCCTGCTACCACCGTGGCCCCGCATTTGCGGAATAGAAGATAAAATATTTCCCCTACACTTCCCCCCTCCTCTCTCTTTCTTTTCCCTTTCCCTCGATATCGCTCGGGGCTCTGTGCACGTGGCGATTCCCAGGGGGGGGGGATCGCGCGGCGTCGCTTCCTTTTCATTTATATTTCTTTAATTTTTTTTCTCTTTTTTTCGCATTTTTACGCATTTCCTGGTTAGCGGCAGGCACATAGTGGTGGCGAAGCGAGAAAGAAAGCGGGTGTGGGTGAGAGGTGACGGGAGAATCGCAAAGTTGCGCAAGTAACTTTCGCCGTTTCTAACAATATTCCTCGCTCATTCTCTCTCGCTCTCTCACACTCAATGCCTCTCTTACACTCTCCTTCTCTCTCTCTTATCATTCGCTGTCTCTCTCTCTCTCCTCTACTCTCTCCCTCATTCTCTGCCTTTCTCTCTCCCTCTCTTTCTGATTATTGCTGGCTGTGCGGATACAGAGAGCAAGGCACGTTCAATCTCATCCGTAAAGAGCTTGCTCCGTGGAACGCCCTTACGCGAACGCTCGCAGACCAAGGGGGGTGGGGGAGGGGGGCGAAACGAGGATGTAAAGAATTATGAATGCGAGAAGAGGGGCGGCCGCGTTTTACTTTCTACTTCGTTCACTCCTTCTTTATTTTTACGAGGGTTATAGTTTGGCGTTATTATCTGCCCCGCACTTCGCACACTGCATGGCCTGCGCGCTTTATGGAATGAGACCGCGGCCGTATCCATGTTTCGGCGGCTGCATGCGCCGCGGCCTTCCCGCCATTTCATTCCCTGGTGTGCCTTTCCGGCGTTGTTTACTCGAAATAGCCTCTCGCGTACAGCTGAACGCATTTGTTCGTGTTTCATTGCTTCTTGTTGCATCTTTCCCACGTGCTCGTAGCCGTAGTTTGTACTGTATTCGATGCTGTACGGTTTGCTAGTTTGTTTGTTTGTTTGTTTGTTTGTTTGTTTGTTTGTTTGTTTGTTTGTTTGTTTCAAACCAGAGTTCGCAATGAATAATGTGCTCGAGGCGTGCCACTCGTGCCGAGATTCTCAAGCTCACGCCGCGATGGGATATCATGCAGAAACAGCGTGATGTTGCAACGACGAGCGAATGAATCTCTGTGCTTCTATTTTTCTTTAACTTTTGTTTTCTTTTTCGGTGCGAGAAGCCTTGGGCACTCGTAATACGACAGATTGAGGGTCACTGACCTAGTCAAAGGTCAACGACGCCCTTTCTTCTCAGTTTTTTTTTTCTTTCTTGGAATCCGCGAGGTCCTGCGTGTGTAATGCGGGCAAGTCAAGGCTGTTTCTTGTTAATGCATATTCTACGTGTCTACATTAATGAGCATCAGTAAGCCGAAGGAAATGCAGTGTCGGTTCTCTTTATAATGTAAAGCCTCCGTTTAATCTGTGTGAGTTGTGCGGTAATTCGTACATAATGATGCCTTATTTCGCAATGGCTGCTGTGTTATTCAAGCCGAGGCGATGAAGTAACGGAGCGCTGCATACGAATAGCGCGCGTGCGCAGAATGTCACGAATGTGCGTCTCGTGCAGGCAGCACGTGCGTGCGTACGCGTACTTAGATTTCTGTAAATCTTGTACTCTGTGGTGCCAAAATTTATCCCGTGTACCAGAAAACGCCTTTATTAATATCCTGGTGCTACGCATTTGCGGAATTGCTTCAGAGCAGTGTAGGCAAAAATCTTATGCACTGCACTTTCATGTCACTATGATTAGCGCAGAAACTAGCTTAATTAAACAACTTGCATAGCCTGCGAATAGCCACACGACCCTTTACGCATTTGTCTAAGACAACTGGAAAGCGAATGCCGTCTAATTCTCTATCATGTTTACTGCGCTGATCCCTCACCACCCAGCACTTGAAGGCTTGCTGCACCTAACGTGGTTTTGCACTGCCTCCGTTATCGGCCCGCCTTTGACCAAGCAACGATGCCGTGCTTTGACGTCATCATGAGATCATAAATGATGGTCACCAGTGACGTCATGATGACGTCACATGGGGGCGTCATTGATGGCGCCATGTTACACTGAGGCCATGTGACTTTCGTACCCTGTCCGCATACGCACCTTCACTTGAGTATCGCGTGACTTTTGGCCTCCTCTTATTGCTTAATTTTTTAGAGAGCAGCTCCTAGGCGCCCGTTCCTGCGTTGAGCGGCGTCGCCGTTGGCTGGCGGCGTCGACGTAACCGATAGGGCGAACGAGGACGAAAGAGAGCGAACGCGGAGTCTCTTGATATCACGAGCCGCTGCCCTCTAACCACACTTTCTTCCTCCGTCACGCACGTTGGCCCCGCGGTTGGAGCTCGTGCGCATGCAGGGCTGGCACGTGCAACTGCGGCTGGCATCGCTTGCTTGTCGTAACGGGGCTGTCGGCGTTTCGCTTGGTCCGCGACGCCTGCAGTGCACAGCAGGGGCGTAGCCAGAAATTTTTTTCGGGGGAGGGTTCAACCATACTTTATGTATGCTCGTGCGTGCGTTTGTATGTGTGCGTGCATATATACGCAAGCAAAACTGAAAATTTTCGGGGGGGGTTGAACCCCTTTGCTGCGCCCCTGGTGCACAGAGTGGTGTGCGTAGCACTCGGGCGCTGGCGTATGTAACGAGTGTTACATTGCTACAACTGAGGACCAAAACTTCAAACACAGTTGGCGTTGCCCCAACACGAATCTGCGCTCAGAATTTGCATTATGCAGTATCGTAACCGTCGGTCAATTTCTTTTAGCATCATTGGTGTTCACGCCGACGCCAGTCTCGTGATGTATCGTCAGGTCTCGCGAAATCTCGAAAACTTCTTGGCTCATGGGACATATACGGATTTCGCCTGAAAAAAAAAAAATCATGTCTACATCAGGTTCTCGCGATAACCGGTACGGCGTCCCTTAGTGTGACTCGCAGAACACAAATTATCGTTCGCGATAACCGCAAGTTCAGTATATGCGAGAGAAGATCACGACAGTGATCCTTTTTTCGGCCATCGAAACACGTTTGTAGACAACGCGTGCATCCTCTGTGTTCAATCACATAATCGCTCGTGCGTGAGCTCGCTCCTGCAGCTGTAGCCTTTTAAGAAGTCACACCCGTTTAATCGCCTGCTGCACGCAATAGCAGTGGTAAAGGCTTTCTAAGCAAGCAAGGCGCAATGCTCACGTTCTCGCAACTTGCCTCAGCGATAAGCGACAGCAGAGTGCGTTGTGCGTTCATGTATAAAACATTGAGCGACGCGTAGGCCTACCAATGTGCATACTGCATACAATATATATATATATATATATATATATATATATATATATATATATATATATATATATATATATATATATATATATATATATAATTTACAATCGTACCACATCTAGAGGTAGCAACAGCAGCAGAAAATAATCATAATAAAGCCGCATGCGACCACCGGGGATGCTTCAGCAAGGGTACACCACGCGAAAGTTTGAATTCATATATTACTGCTCAGATTAGCGTCGCCGCTCTGCTAAGCACGCGCGGGCAACACCGAGGGCGCGATAAGCCACGACGAGACAGAGATAAGCTGCATAAGCGCTTCGCATTAAGCAGTTGTTTGCGCAATAACTTCGCGCTCTGCGCCGAGTTTGCGAAAGGGCAAGCGCGTGACCTGGCGTCACAATGGAAAAGGGGCATGTCACATTTGAGAAATTGCATTATGACGCTGGGCTTAACGCGGTCGTCTCAGTCGCGTCAACTTAACTCGGAAAACTCAACTGGAAATAAGTTAAGCTTTTAAGAACAAGAACAGAAACTCAAAAAAAAAAATTCAACCTGCTCCGCTTCGCGGACACTGATGAAACAGAGAAGGTGGGGGCGTTCCCTTCGTCAGGCTAACGCATTTCTATATTTTGCAAGTCTTTCAGATATGTTGTATCACTGCTCTTTATTAAACACACTTTGTTAAGCTTTGAGGTAGTAGTATAGTTTTATTGCATCTTGACCATAACACTCTTATAGACAGTTTCACAAAGAAGCTTCAACTGTTGCTTCCTTCATTTTTAGTGAACCAGTGGTGAGTATTGTGATTCACCCAATTTCTGTGGCATATACCCGTTTATGATCAGCGTTACCACGGCCTCGCTCCGCCACGGTGGTCTAGTGGTTATGGCGCTCGACTGCTGACCTGGAAAGTCGCGGGATCGAATCCCGGCCGCGGCGGCTGCATTTCCGATGGAGGCAACAATGTTTGAGGACCGTGTACGTTAAAGAAAGAGGTGCACGTTAAAGAATCCCAGGTGGTCGAAATTTCCGGAGCCCTCCACTACGGCGTCCCTCATAATCATATCGTGGTTTTGGGACGTTAAACCCCAGACAGGCCCGTAGCCAGGAATTTTTTTCGAGGGGGGGGGGGGGAACTTGCTGAAAACCTTGACTATTTGAGAAAAACACCTATTTTCAGTATTTATTTTTGGTAAAAACACCTACTTCACCAAAATTTTGAGGAGGAGCCCGGGCCCCTAGCCGCTTCTCCCCCCCGCTGGCTGCGGCCTTGACCCCAGATATTATGTTACCACGGCCCCCGGACATGAAAGACTCGACTATGAGCAGCTTTTCTATTAAAGGTCGTAGAAGAGTCTAGTGCTGGGCGCGTTGGTACATAGTTTGGAAAATAGACGAACCCAGCCTTGAAAGACGCGTATACACAAGAGGGGAAATTTTGATGAACGCACACGCTGGGACAATATAGCAACGGTTTAATGAAACAACAGCAACTCGAAAGGAAAACCAAGACGCACACTCGCCATACAGGATAGAATGCAGGTGAGAGTGGTGGGAATGAGACAAACCAAGCACAACCGAAACGCCCATGCGGCTTAAAGGGACACTAAGGGCTAGTAACAACTTATGTTAGAGTGAAAGGTCAATGCGTGAGAACATCTAAAACGTCAATAGTATCAACAGCAGGGCTCTAGTAATACAGAAATTAAGGTAAATGTAGAACACGATGTGCGCCACCAGTGGGACATTTCGGAAATGATCCCGATGACGTCAAGAGCCCCGAGTACAATTAACCATTAGTAATAAAACCACTAGTTGCAATAAAAAAAGGAACCTTCCGTGCATCACAAGACGTAATAAAATGCTGCTTGTTCGTTTCTGTTTGATTTATGGAAAAAAAGAACCTCTTGGCGCTATGGGGAACGGCTCGAGTGGTCCAGAAGTTCCGTTTTCGCCGATCTGCGCATCTCAGTGGTAGTTTCGGTATCGCGTCCTGCTTCGTGCGCTTGGCTCTCGCTATTTTCGCACTGTTGATACTCTACTTCTGCTGCTGCTGGCCAAGCTAAGCGCCGTTGCAGTGAACTATGCAGTTTAGGAGTGGCCCGTGGCTGCGTCTTGGCAAGATTGATGGCCGCTGTTGCGAAAGAAACCGTAGA
This sequence comes from Rhipicephalus sanguineus, assembly GCF_013339695.2. Lineage (NCBI taxonomy): Eukaryota > Metazoa > Arthropoda > Arachnida > Ixodida > Ixodidae > Rhipicephalus > Rhipicephalus sanguineus. Next base: position 84,817,400 of record NC_051182.1, on the reverse strand, counting down.
GTCGGCGGCCGGACAGTAAAGGCGGCCAACGCTGGGCACGGCAAATGCTACGTCAGAAGGCCCATTCAGGAGGGTGATTTGAAGTGCTCTAACGCCGTGCGCACCACTAAAGCGTGATTTTCTTTGAAAACAAGCATTTCCTTGGCTCGAAACAAGCACTACGAGGTTTCTGGAACGCTATTTCAACATTCAACGTCAACTTAATGTTTGCCTTTAGTGTCCCTTTAAAAAAACCGTGCAGATAAAAACGCAGCGCATGGTACCTTCTAATTACGTTTTAGAGAAACGTAATTAGAAGGTACCGTACGCTGCGTTTTTATTTCCACTCGTAGGTTATTGCTATTCGTAGGCGTTTGCTAATCATTTGACATCTGCTCTTTTCAAAGGCAAATACTTAGTGTACTAATTTTCGTGGATAGCTAAAGATAATGTTTCAAAGCACTCATAAAATAGGAAACGGCTGAGTTGGCAACCCTGCCGAACGGATCACTTGACATCGGATGTGAACGTGTTACAAAAGGAGGAAATTTTCTGTTTTGCAATGTGTTTTTACGTAATCAGTATCATAACGTCATCACTGGAGGGGTAAAGACATTCACTGCAAACTTCGTCGCCGAGGCTCCTGGGAGGTCGTTAAGAGTTATTGTGCAGCGTTGAGGTTTTGAAAAGCCAAATCTACGCAAGTGCCCCATGTTGTAACGACAGTACCTCTGGATACTGCCAAGCGCAACGCAACGCTTCTTCCTCTCTTGAGCTTGAGCGCGAGCTCAAGCACGCCGAGCAACAGACAGAGAGGTCACGTGACTTTTTCGCGACCGCACATCTACCTCCAAAACCTCCTTGGTCACCTGACGTGAAGCACATGATCGATGTAACTGCGCGGTAGAGAACACGTACGACAAGTAGACAGGGGACAAGCGGATAACGGCATAACGGGGTACTGTGCTTGTCCCCTGTCTGCTTGTCGTCTGTGTTCTCTACCACGCAGTTACATGGATCATGAATCACCAAATGGCCCAGTCACCTACTTCCTCAACCGCATACTTAGACGCTGATGGCTAGCGCCGTGATATATTAATTTTAAAGCCTTAGATGCCTCGTCAAACGGGAAAATCGACCATCGGCGTCGACGGTGTCCCGTGGCGTCGGCGTTAACACGAGTGATGCAAGAAATAATCATCACGCGATGATGGCACCATATGATATGACGTCATCATGACGTCATAGATCGCGAAAAATGTGGGACGTCATTATGACGCCACATAACGTGATGTCAAATGATGACGTCATCGCATGACATCGCCGCTTGGTCAACGGTGAGCCGATCACAGAGGCAATGCAAAACCAGATGGGGTGCAGAAAGGTTGCAATGCCTCCGATCCTGGAAGCAACGTCAGGTGAAAAACAACGTCAGGTGAAGCAATATCTCAAAAGGGGTGCGGGGGATGATCAAAATGTCGACGCAGAAGGAAGAGAAGAAAGATGGATTTCGCCTTCGAGTCGTCTTACGTGAACGCACAAAAGACCCTATGAGTTTTCTGAGCCATATGAATGCGTCGTTCCTGCTCGCAAAATAAATGTATTTCTAGTACCCTTTCTATGAAGGCTATGATGAATTTTGTGGAAGCGGAATATAACAGACATCTGCAAGACGCGATGTGAAGTCCTCAGGAAGATTGTACACATCGGGGAAATTCCAACTCTGGGAAAATTTCATGCTAAACAGGCGTTTCGAGGGTCATGGGCCGCGTTAAGCGCTAGAATAAAGATGAAAGACGCCCAGACGATGCCGCCCGAAAACAACGCTGAAGGGAAGAGCAAAACCTAGAATAAAAATATTCAGGAGCACTTCCTTTGTCGGGAAGATGCGGGCAAGCGAAGCTTGGCGTCTGCGTGCCTGATTATACTACTTTTCTTTCCTTCCTTCTTTCTTTCTTTCCTTCTTTCTTTCTTTCTTTCTATCGCATTACGCAATGCTGCCTCCTAACTTTTCCCTTCCACCATTCCGTGAATTGGACCTCCATCCACGTGTCCAGCAGCGCGACAGCCTTAGTTCCTACAGGCAACAATGACGGTCACGTGCTCATATGCAGGCAGCAATGAAAAATGTGGCAACGTGAAGTGCAAAGTGACCTAGAGAAAATAATCACATCGCCATATCAGAAACGGATGATCGCCGACGATCCCGCACTCGAGAGCGCATCAGTTATTAGATGCGAAGTATCTTATGGCGGAGTTCAATCCGGTGGTGGTGTGCGGCGTGACCACCCTTACTGCGCATGCGCATACCCTCTCCACTCACCCGCTCCACTTCCCCTCACCCCTCCCCCTTTCCACTCTTCCTCTGAAACGCGGGCTAGACATGCCGAAATCCTCTCCTGCGCAACGCCGCGATGAGTACCAGCGCATGCGCGTCCCCTCCCCCTCTCTCTCCTCTCCTACGCTGCCCCCCTCTCGCACGCCTGTCGACCGCGTTCCCCGCTCGCCCTGTGAGAATTAACGGCCAGGCTAGAGGGAAGACAAGGCGCGCGTAGCGTTCCTCTTCGCGTTCCACGACGCGAGGTCGGTAGCATGCCCAAGGGACGCCAACAGAACGCGATTGTGCAAGTGCTCCGGCTTCGCATCGCCTCATGGTCCCCTTTAGCGGGAAATGGTGTAATTTTTGGAAAACGCGATACGAATATGAATGTGACCGGCGCACCTACGCGGGCCACATTTGTGTACGCTTGCGCGGTCAGCGGTTTTTTTCGCCAACAACGTCACCGCCGCCGCCACCGAAATCTGTAACTCACAACGAGCTTCGCTTGAAAAGTGAGCGCACGCAACTTCTATTTGACGACGACGAGGAGACATCTCCATTTGGACCGTAGAGAGGAATATAGGGGGATGAGTGGGGGACACTGTCCGCTATAATTTATTGTTTTTATATGCGCGAATTTAAAGAACTTACGTGGTAAATAAAATTCTCACCTCACTTAAAACGCGCTTTACTTCTTCAATAGTTTGAAACTTCAATTAGTCGATAAAAGCTGTGGCGCACCGTCGCCGCTAAGAAGGCTTTGAGAAATGGGACGTCGGAGGTATTGCTACGAAGGTCCGGCCCAATTGACCGTGCCAGTTGATTGTTCGTGGAAGTATATTGAACGTATGTCTAGCAAGCAAATGTTACGTTGTACTGTTATTGATGTTAACCGTTTGTGATAATAAATTTCTCTAAACAATATCCCGCCTTGTAATTGCAGACCGCTACGGCATACTGCTATCCCCTAGTAGAGTACGAATGGTACTCTGTATAGTTCACTTGTTGTTCTTAACACGTTTCATCCTATCGCTGCCAGAATGTCAAAGCGCACCGTACACTAGTCTCCCTCCCTCGGTATAGCGCCCTAAACCGATCACATTTGGCAGTTTTAGAATAGTGTACGCAAAGCTTTGCGAACCACGACGGCATCAGTGACGTATAGGTCACGTGGGATTTTGTACCACGTCACTAGCCTGCCGTGTATCGCTCAAGTGGCCGCTCTACGAGACACCTAAGGCCTTAAAGGGACGCGAAAGTGAAACAATGGCTTGGTTTAGATTGACAAGATGTACTCTGAGAAATCTAATGTCGTTAATGTGACCCTCATATGTCTGTTTATTACCAGAGGACGAAATCAATGTTAATTAGTTTCATTTTTAAATTTCATGCCGACATCTCCGACGTGACGGATTTCAAAATCATTGTTCTTGTTTTAGCGACATTGGCGTGATAAAATTTTCTAAAACCTGGTATGTTAAAGATGTACTGACAGGAAAATTTTGAGTTGTAGTTTTCTTGCGTCAAATGAAAGGCCAAGCCCTCAAGAGCCTAGAAAATGTACTGCTAAGCGTGAGTGAAGCCTGAAAGACTGTAATTATGGTATGTTTTTGAAAGCTAGTTTCGGTTCCTAATGTGCCCTGACGTCACGACACGGTATGAGCTTCTCGTCGCGTACTTGCGCAAGATATCGTGACGTTTCCACGACCGCTCCGCACTGTGGCTCCGTTGGTGACGCACGAGCGGCCATTTTAGAAGTTTTGGTGACGCACTAGCGGACATTTTAGAAGTTTTGGCACCCGACGTCATCACAACTAGCCGGACTGCTGCGTGAAGTCACCACAATTAGTACTGTAGCCTGACATCAAGCTAGTGTCGATGTCGGTAGGTGTGCCATGAAAAAATTGACTTTAATATCAAAATAAAATGTCTTATCAGCATTGCCTGCGCTTCACACTTGCTCAGAACCGTCTCTGCATACAGGATATTTGTATGACAGAGTGAACTCGCCTTCGAAAAATGTTGTCAATACCCCTTTGAAGGAGTACTGACACGAATTTTAAATATTTGCGGATTGTCGTTCGAAATAAAAGCAACGGTGTCGAGAACCATAAAAATGGTATTGTGGTGCCTGGAAATGCAACGAACAGACGTTTAATAGCGCTACCTTAAAAAAAAGACACTTTCGGTTTCTATATCGAGGGGGCGGCTTCTCAGTGACGTGTCATGGCAGTTTGACGTCATAGGCAGCCAGTAACTCGCAACGTACTAACGGCGGATGCGTCACCTGCTCGTGGTGCACGTAAATAACGATGAGTTAATTGGCGTCCACTGACCCCGACAGTGGTTGCTGCGATTTAGGCTGCATGCAGGACACAGAGTTCGCAAACTTAGTGGAACTGTGTCGACTCGTCGCGATAATGTCTATTGCGGTGGGGCCGGCTTGCTGTGTTCACCGACAAAAACTTTAAAATCAGGTAAAGTATTTTATACGTGTTGTCTGACTCCGGTGTTTTTAGAGCGTTGATCGCTGCACACCAAGGAAACGAAAAACGTCCCTTTTACGATGTCTCAAAAAAGTGTCAGTACCCCTTTAAGACTATGCCCCCACAGATGACAATGTACTTCATTTTTTACCAATTAGGAACTACGTAGGACCTAGCAGACGCCGTCGACATCTATGACGTCACGGCGCTTGGCGCGGGAATTTCAAGGTGGCGTCTCCGTCCGTATTTTCTTTTCGCGTGTTTCCTCGCTTACCAAGCGTTGTCTCGCGGTAAGAGTTTGTCTTCGAGATTGTGAAATTGTAATTTACTATTACGGCGAAAAAAACGTTTTACAGCGAAAGCTGTTATGAGATCATTTCACCGGCCGTTTTTGGCGCCGTAGTTGTCCGCCGCCGCCGGTGTCCGTAACCAGTATTGCTCGAAATAAGAAAAAAAACGAAATAAGAAAAATATTCCAGGATGGAACGAGGCTCGAACCTGGGCCCTCTGCGTGGGAGCCCAGTATTCAACCTCTGAGCCATCCCGGTGCTTGAAACTGCTTTGCAAAAAGGTCCTATACATGCTTCATGTCGGGAAGGAACCACATTAGCATATGCAATATAGCGTGGTAGAAGAGTAAAATAAGCACCAAGCGTCGCACAACGCGATTTCTGTAACCAGGCGTCACACAATGCGAATTGCGCAACGAGTAGGTTATTGAATGCTTCCAACCCATTAGAAAGGGCTCTGCCATAATTCTTCGTCATCATCAGGCACAGCATCAACAAAGTGCGCATAATGCCTTACGTGCGTTTAGCAGGTACCACGGCTCTCCGTAGAATGACGAAAAATGGCACAGTGCCTGCTGCCCTACTTCTAAAAAATTACAATGATTTATAGCGTAGTGGGTTCCTCGCAAGTGCACTTGTATTCGTTGCCAAGGAAGCCCATAAGCGCATGGTCCATTTCCTCAGGGTCTCAGTAAAATTACAATGATTTAGAGCGTAGTGGGTTCCTCGCAAGTGCACTTGTATTGGTTGCCAAGGAAGCCCATAAGCGCATGATCCATTTCCTCGGGGTCTCAGTAAAATTACAATGATTTATAGCGTAGTGGGTTCCTCGCAAGTGCACTTGTATTGCTTGCCAAGGATGCCCATAAGCGCATGATCCATTTCCTCGGGGTCTCAGTAAAGTTCTTCGCCCCCCCCCCTTCTCTCTCTCACGTCAACGTATGCTATACAGCATGACGGGAGAGGGAAATTGCGACCGGGCGTCACTCAATGCAAATTACATAACTGGTGGGCCATTTAAAGCTTCCAACCCATTACAAAGGGCTGAGCCATAATTCTTCATGGTCATCAGTCGTCGCGTCAACAAAGTGCATATAATGCCTTACAGACGTGTAGCTGGTGCCTCGCTTCTCCGCAGAATGACGAATAATGGCTTAGTAGGTGCTTCCCAACTTCACAAAAATTGTGATTTATGGCGTAGTGGGTACCTTTCTAGTGTACTTGTATTGTAGCCCTAAGAGAGCTTACAACGGGCTCTAGAAACGCTGCTCTTCCAGCTTTCGCTGTGACTGTGCTGCGGTTTCAGCGCAGGCCTGGCGTTTTTTTTTTTTCTCTCTTTAAATGTCCCTTTAAAACTATAGGACTTCTCATACTTTGTCTCTAGCCTTTTAAGATAACGCTCCTACGAAAAAGAAAGAGTCCGCTAAGCGTGTTAAAGCATGAACTGATACTGAATGTTGTTAATAATAACTATACCAGCTGCCTTGCTCACTGACAAGTCGCGCCTCGTTTTACCAAAAAGCGCAGCCATTGTGTTATCCTTATCGCGCCTTAATCTGTTCAATATGAAATTTATGATCATGAAAAACGACATGTTGGACACTCTGGGGTCAATGAACGCTTTCGCATTCTTCTGCAACGAAGCAGCCGCACAAAGCTTTTACGAGTGCTGTGATGCCATAATATTTAAGCTACCAAGCAATAATATCCCGAGTGCTTTTTTTGTAGCGTTAAAAATTAATCGACCCCGCCTAATTTGTTTTAGCAAAGTAATAATTTCCTTCTTGAGCGCCTTTATAAGGAATGCCTGGAAAACAGTGTGAGCAGTGCTTGTTCCAAGAGAGGCACTTCCGGCACATCTTTTTTGATACCTTAGAATAATTGTTATATTTTCATCGCTACTCGTCTTGCGCGACGACTTCCCCGCAAACTTCGCAATCGTACAGCAAAGGCGATGTGTTTTCCCTAATCATGGCTACAGGAAGCTTACGAAGAGTACTCAAAGTCTATGAAATTTACGAAGACTCTAGGTCTTTCGTGGTAGCTATTTACTGGTAAAAATCACGCGAAGCTTCAAAAGTACCCTGGGTTCGATTGATTCAAATAACCGTTGATTGCAACAAACATCGCTAACCGGCCACTGCAATAGACCAAGTGCAAGGAACAGGCCCACAGCCAGAAATTTTTTCCGGGGGGGGGGGGGGGAGAGGGGCACTTGCTGAAAACCTTCACTATTTGAGAAAAACACCTATTTTCATTATTTATTTTTTGTAAAAACACCTACTTCACCAAATTTCGGGGGGGGGGGGGGCTAGAGGCCGGGCCCCTAGCACCCCCCCCCCCCTCTGGCTACGGGCCTGGCAAGGAAAATCTGCCAAAGTGTTTGACAGTATACATGGGTCAATTTCACATTTTCAGGCTACTTCCCATAATGTACATTGCACAGAATCTCACTTTTTCTCGCTTGCAAGCCACAGCGCAGGACTCCCTTTGAATATGATTCCTCGTTGTGCCCTATGTTTTACTCGCGTGCTTTTGCGCGCGTCTTTGTATTTTTTTTTTTTTTCGTGCGTTTCTCTGTTCTTTTTCCGTTTTGGTTCAGTGGTTCCTCTTTTCCGTATCTCTTTAAAAAAAGGTAGAGGAGGGAGCTATGAATGTAGGGAAGGAGGCCTGCGAAGAGAGGCTTTTAGTAGACACGGGAGCGACGTTGGGATTGGGTATGACGGTGGAGGGGGGTATGAAAAGGGGGGGTGTATTTGCCCTCCCCCCGAGAAAAGCTGCTGCCACTACCACCACCACTGCGTAGCGCTCTGGCGCGCCTCCCTCCCTGCTACGCTCCGCGCTGCTGTTTTATTAGCGCCCCCATCCGTGGGGTTCGGCGCGAGTGACATCTGTTGTGGAGACGAGGGGTGGGAGAGGGCGCAGCTGGGATAAAGGAGGAGGGGTGAAAGCGCTGCTCTGTGGTGTCGCCTCGCCGCGCGGGTCCCGTTGTGCGCGAGCACTAGCCGAGCCAGCCGCTTCGTCCGGCTGGGGACTCCCTTCGCGTCTCTACCAAAGCGTGGCTCGCTGATAGCGTCGGGTGCGGTGTGTGTGTGTGTGTGTGTCCGTGTATCTGTGTGCGTAGTGCGTACCCGTGGAGACGGGCTCTGGGTCGTCGTTCAGTGCTCGCTTTTTTTTCTCGTGCACGTGCGTTTCTCTGCCTCTGCTCGGTGTTTCGTGTGCACCCGTGCCCGGTTTTGCGACGCGAAGTCCGTGGTGTGGCTCGCTCGACGAATATGAGTGGTTGCTGTCGCGTCCGGGCCGTGAAAGGTGACGCTGACAGCCCGTGAAAGCGGCCGGCCGGCCAGCCGGCCTTCGCGTCGTCTGCTGCTGGACAGCACCGCGTCGTCTGCTTTCTCTCTCTTTGTCGTCTGCTCCGGACGGCTCAACGAGATCGCACCTGCCTGCCCCGCGTCCTCTGCGTGCTTTCGGATAAACGCTTCGTCGTCTGCAATCACTGTCCAGACGACGCCACTACGCTTCGTCTGCTACAGGTAATGCTCTCTCGTATTGTTGGTGGCATAAGTGGGTCGTGCTGCTTTGTTCTCTCGTTTCATTTTTGCCGCTCGTGCGGACACTGATGTTCGCTAATTTCTTTGTAATCTGATCGTCGTGTGTATTGTTACACAACAGCCAGGCTTCGTTGAAGCCCTGTGAGTCGATGGCGAAAGCGACGTAATTTGAGGACGGCCTGTGGAGCCCGTCCAGGCCTCGCGATCGAGACGTATGCTGTGATGCTCCGCTTCCCTGCTCGACTCTGATGGGAACGTCGCCGCTTTGACGTCGGCGTGCGCGCCTGAGATCTGTCACTCGTCGCGCGGCGTCGTCTCCTAGGGGGCAAGTTCGTCGTAGGCTGCTTCGTCACTCGTCCTGAGCATAACTTGTCATTCTTCGCAAGGACAGTTTCAAGTAACGATCACTTATCAACCATATCGGTGCTAATGGCGGTGTTGAGTGACTGCCGCCAAGTGCCGTTATCAAGTACTGATATCGTTGACGTCTGTAGCAGAGTTCACGATTTCGCGGGCTATGAAGCAGTGTTTTGTTCCCTAGTTTCGGCACCGACCGTGAATTTAACCACGCTCGTTGCTTATAGAACAGTGTATCCCGTTCATCATTATTTCATCTCTCATGATCATCACTAAAACTACACTTGCTAGAAGAACACGTTCTCATTCATCTAGGCTACTTACACGAGAAATAAACGACTCTTATTCCGTACATCAGGTGTAGAAAATCGGGCTTTTTGGCAGCGACGGCAAAGTGTTTTCTCCTTTCATTTGCCAGAAGCTGTGGTTCTAATTCCAGGTCTTCCGTTTCCTCCGAACTAGTTCGCATTGGAGTGATTGGCGATTTCGCTCACTTACCTAAAGCATTTACCAAGAGGTTCTAAATAATTGGGGTTGTTTTGGTGATGTCGGCTTTAGTATATCTGCATACGTTACATGCAGTGGTAGGCAGGCGTTTCTAGTTAGGCCAAGTCGGACCTCGTCGGTCCATCTGTCCTCGGTAAATGCAGCTGACCACGTTCAATGGAAATCGTGAAAGTGCTCGACCTAACAGAAGGGATACTTTCAAGGGGTTCTGCAGAACTTCTTCAGGGGCGGGGGGTGCTCCGCGGTCGGGGAAGGGAGGGGGGGGGGCATCCAGCACAGGCTTCCTTTCTTTCACTGTTAGGGCATGACCGACAAGATTAGTAGTCAGTAGTGCGCAACGTGCAAATTTGACTGATAATCCTGAAGGCCGTTTCACACGGATACGCGGGGCCTGAGTGTTCTAATCAAGCTGTGCAGCTTATCGCTACTGCATTGATAAATATCCGAAATTACAGGGATAGGGGTGGGGCAGCTGCCCCCCCCCCTCCCCTCCAGATAGATGCTTTTATTGCGGAACGAGAACAAGTTTCCATCTACGTTGTTTGAACATTGAATGCAATGTTCGGGAAGATACGCAATTATTATTTTTTTTTTCATAGGAGCGCACCGCTACACTTGTCAACGTTCACAGACTTTTTGACGTGACATGCGACGCTATTTATGTGATGATTTTTTTTTGTCATAAGCGCGAAGCTTGGCCGAGCTAAAGCGATTTAAAGCTACGCTTCATATGGCTACGTGAGGAGGTACAACGCAGACTCTTCCTATTACCTACAGGTTTAGGCAATCTTTTCGTTAGCTCGAAACCATTATTTTTTTTTTATTTCGTTTTATAAGCCCAGCAAAACAGAGCGCTGTGATGTTTATCGCGTTCAGTTCAGTTTATAATTACACTTTAGCAACTCCGGAAGTCCACTACCTTCAAAAAAAATGTAAGTGAAAAAGGGACAGGGGAGAATGCAGTTTGAAAAAATTTTTTATATTCCGAAATAGCTTTCACAAGTTTCTCAAAAAAAAAAAAAAGAAGACATGCAACGGAAAATAGATTTTCAGAGG